>NC_056626.2:188558776-188880026 GCF_002870075.4 Lactuca sativa
ACATTTTCTAAACCCTCAGAATTTACGGAATCAATTTTCTACCCCGTATGATTTTTCTATAATTATTCCAAGAACGGGAACAAAAAAGATAAAACTAGCAAATTGTTAATAACTCATTTACACATTGTAACTTGCTGAGCAAGGTGTGTATTATCATATATAAATATATGTTGGTTATATTACATGTCTTTTACCTCATTATAAATGTTTAAATCATATACAAAGAGGATATCTACCATTACAAAACGTTTTTGATAAGCTATAATAGGTATAGTTTATGTTTCCATTAACACAACAAACACATTTTGGAAGGTTTTATTCCCACAGAAAAAGGTTTTACACTCACGCACACTACACGTAAACTTGTTAACGTAAATTGTGAGACATTCTTCTTAATACTCCTAGAGTACGGGTTAAAATTCCTGGTAGTTATAACCAGAGTCTCTTGTAGGAGAACATGATAGTTGTGTATAGATCTATATTGGGTTTGACAAACCAACACCTGAGCTGCATGCAACAGCTAGACCGGCAGCTCTGGGGTGACAAGTGTCATTATCTTTTTCGACCCCTGAGAAACGTCGTGGCATGTTCATTAGTCATAGTATGGTTATAGCGACTCACATAGGGAGTTAACAACACATAAAGTTTACGAGGATTTTCTGAAATCAAAAAGGGTTTTATGTCGATTTAAAATCACTTTTTATATCAATAAGTATGGATAATTACTGTATACTTTCGGTCTTGGAATTAAAGAGTACACATCACTTTTGTAAGGAAAATATTGGATTTTTCTTGGTATCACACAATTCATTACAAATATCGGTTTCCAAACTCTTCATCTAAAAAGCTTATGAACTCACCAACTTAATTGTTGACACTTTTTCAAAACTACTTGTATTCTCAGGAAATCAACGAAAACAGGTAATCACAAGCTTTTGAAGATGGAACGCTACGGCGTTGAACAACTGTTTTTATATCATGTTGTAATCAATCATTGAAATATGTAACACTTGAAACCATGTAATTCTTTTCCGACTATATTTATGATCGGTTGTATTGCTTTGATCACTATTATACTCATTGTTATGATACTATACATGAAGTTCGCCACCCTGGACGTTTCCGCCATCCTTGGTTTGGGGGTGTGACAGGTTTTGAGGTGCCAATCACGAGCTTCATGAGTTCAATTTAGTTGACTTGCCATTTAGGAACCCGTACTATTGGTTATCTTTGTTTCACATTGTGGCAAAGGATGTTAAGAAGTATGAGCCTATTGTTGAACACTTGAAGCGGATGATGAAGTGTTATATTCTTGAGATTGCCAAGATGGATGTTGAGATCACATCTGTTTTGAAGAAGAGGCCCATTCTGAATCTAGAAGAACAACCAAAATATATCCAGCACTTGAAGAAAAGAATAATTCGAAAGGAGCCTTGGAGTATTTTTTACAAGAGAAAGGAAGGTGAAGTGGTTCAGAACTACATGTTCTTTTTATGGGACAAACACCTATACTTGTCTTCGGCTCTCAAAACAATATTTTCCTCTTCCGAAGCTCACAAAGAAAACTTTGATGCTGACATAAAATGTGTTGCGGATATGATACATTGGTATCTGTCAGTTCGAGGCTCACTTTTGAAGATAATGCCAAAGATCTTTGTTGCGCAAAGACAACCTTGAAGACCTCCTGCCAATTCGACACAAAGGGGGGATTGTTAAGACTATATTAGTTGTGTAAATTGGTTGTATTCGTAATTTTGTGTATATATTCCGATTCTAAAACGGGCCTCTCCATCTTCGGAATCTTAGTTTAGTCAGTCTATAAATAGCGCATTGTTCCCTTTGTTTTGTATCGGTCTTTTTGTAACCTTCCAACACTCATTGAATAGTTATGAATTGCGAACTATTCTTTGTTCTTTGTTGTTGGAGATTGAGCTCTTTTCATTCCATATCATTTGTTTTAGCATTCCATGATTGAATATAGAATCTATCGTTCGTATCACAAATGCTACATTTCGAAGTGTTTAATGTCACAATTTTTCAATAAAATGTATTACTTTAAGCATTGATATTGTAACACCGTAAATTTTCAAAAAAAAATCATTTTAAAATCACATAATACAGGATCCTCAAAACACAACTCTGTCTCTGGTGTGTACAATCAAGTCGACTCCTTCCCGTGATCCTGAGAAGAACCTGAAACACATATCACATAACACGGTAAGCACGCAGCTTAGTTAGTTCCCTAAAATACCACACATATATCATTAGCCTCTCATGGATATGCACAGATAAGACCCTCCGGTCATTGTGTCTCAGTGGGACCCTCAAATCCCAAAACTCGAGTGGACCCTAAGGTCCTAACTCAGTAAGCTTAGAATAATACACATCATAAATCACAAAGACATAATGCATGATATCACAATACTCAATGTAAGCACATAAGACCATCCGGTCCCACAAAGGTTACCACTCTAGTTAAAGTATAGTAAGAAGACTCACCTCGGATGATAAACAGCTCCTAAAGATGCTGCTGCCGCACCGGCCTCTAACACTAGACCAAAATCCACAATTATCCAATTAAGATATAAGTCCAAATCCTCACTCTTTAGGTATAAAGGTATTCCACTAACTAGCCCATCAATAACCTAAAACTCAGTGGTCCCAACAAGGCCCAATAATGAATGGGGTCTCCCGAGGCCCAACTCTCAACTCCGAGAGACAAGCCCACCACAAGGGCCCAAGGCATATATATAATATTTCTCTGCTCAAACTCTCTAGTACACAAGCCCAAAGATCCAGGCCCAACCCTTAAGGCCCAAAATAATATTTATCCCAAAAAGCCCACAGCGAGGTTACGCGGGGCGTACCTCCCTTGGTACGCTCAGCGTACACAAGCATGCACAAAATCTGATCAGGGACCCCAACCCAGCACGCGGGGCGTACTAGGATTACGCTCGACATACGTATAGTATTGCTTTTCTCACTTTCTTGGTCTTAACCCGTTAAGACCTTATCTCACATCACAGATCTAGACTCCTTAGAGGCTTTTACTCCATAAAGTCTATGACTTTAAGCCTTTGCATGGCTGATAAAGTCACAAACACCATAAACTCTCATTCTCTTATATCAAAATGCTCATATATCATGCATGGGTTGATTCAAACGTCCAAATCTCGATTCTTGTGAAACTATACTCCTAAAGACACTCAAAGGAGCTGCTTATAATCTCTAGAGCTCATTTTCTCATAAAGCATGCAACTTTGGGACCAAAACCCTAAAATGGTCTAACATGATGCACAAACAAAAGAGTGAGAAAGCTTTGAGCTTTATACCTCCAAATGAAGCTCCCAACACATATATGCTCAGATCTATTGCCTGGACTCCCACTCCTTCTTCTGCAAAGCTCCTTCTTCACTCCAAGAACACTCAAAATCACTTAAATGCTCTCAAATGGACACACACAAGCTCAAGAACGAGGATTAGGGTTTGAGAGGTTTGATTGTCTGAGGATAGTGGCCAGGAATGAGGCCATCTTATTCTTTATATAGGGACACCCCCTAATTTAGGGTTTTCACTTTGTGCCTAGTACGCCCAGCGTCTTAGGTGGCTCCGCTTAAAAGCCACGTACATGAGTACGCTAAGCGTACTCACACGTACGCCCAACGTACTCAACTGCCTCCATTCTCAAATAAGGAACATATGTTGACAAAACTTCAAACTTCCATAGATTCCTCGATATAACTCCATTTCCAATGAATCTCATATCCACGGAAATGTGACAAGAACCCTACGCTTCTAGCAAATCTTCGCTCCTTATCAGTACATAGATCAAACCCAATAACCCGAGAAGCACCACTGAAAGGACCTCATGTCAAACAAAAATCTCTTTTAAAGACACCTGAACCTAACAAGAACTCCCGACCCCGAAGAAGGATAGACCCTTCTGCTATTGCGGTACTCGATCTAACTCCCCAGAACTTGAAAACTCTAGTGGTCTGTCTCCCTGCCAAACCACCCTCGCAAAATATCATCATGTTAATCGCTCATCGAATAACGAACTCTAAGCACACTCTACAAACTCTAATTCTCTAATCGATCTCGGTTGAACTCAAGAGGAACTGGAAGGTCATATCCAACTAAGGACCCACCGCCTAAACATCTATCAGAACTCTTCTAAATGAATGATCCTCAAAACTCTGTCCTCAGACACAAGAAAGCGGTCAAGCCAGCTCGGAACGATCCTCTGACACCCTTGATCATAAGCCCCAGTTCCTCTCAGATGTCCCTTCTAACACTGAGCACTAGGTCAACTCCCGACCCAATAGTTGAACCTCCAAAGGTTACCCACTACACACCCCATAAAACGACTTACCGGCTTCCTTCTCACAAAGTATATCGGCCCATCGTGACACACAAGTCACGAAGTTTGCTTTACCCCAAGAAATACTACAACCCCATCTGAAGTCGCATCACCTCCGACCTCTGTCATCTACCACCTACAGGTTCCATTCATCTTGTGGTTCTTCCCATACTAACGAAACTGACCAACTCTGGTCTAAGACATCAGATGGAGAGAAATACCCCTAAAAATGAAACCCATCTATCAATCTGGAACCTCATCTCGCCTACTCAATACAAAAAAATGTCCCAAACTCAACTCGAGAGTCTAATTCAACAGCAGAATTGGAACCACTCATTTCCAATCTGATACTCAACCCATACCCGCGATCCGTGAATTTATGCACAAACCCTCTCTACAATTCCTTCCGATTACGATAAACCCTCATCAACCCGAGATATAACAATTCCCGACGGTCATAGAGACCCCAGTCTCGCCCTTGATCCGGCAACCAGGTTCTCGAAGACTCAAGTGGTATGGCTACCCAAGCCTACGAACTTTTCTGCACCATACTTTGACTAGTGAATACTTTTGGATTAATGTCTAAGTCCATAACTATATTTGGTATGTACTTGACCCGACCCGGCATGGTCCATTTGGGTTACACTTCACCGACACAATTTATATGGATAGTCTTTTGAGAATAGTATATTTATGATTAATATTAATATATTATAAGTTCTAATATATTAATATGGAATCATATTATTTAATTAGTATTGATCAAGAATTAATTTAGAATTAATTAAGTGATCAAAAGTAACTAATTAAATATGGACTCTTATATATATGGAATGGGTCAAGTTCATTTAAGTTGGGCTAAGCTTTTATGGATAATACATGGAGCTTTTAACCCATGGATCCTATGTAAATGAAAGGTCATGGGTATTAGGGTTTACATCGATGTAACCCTAATCCCCCATAATATATAAACGGGTCCTTGGCTCACAAAATTGATACAATTGTGTGAAAATAAGAGTGGGCCAATTTTAGTGTGCATACATATTCTCTCAAGTTCTTCCAAGGTGTTTTGGTGATTTGTGATACCATTTGAGGCTTCCACAGTATTGGGGCTAAGCTCTTAAAGCTTGAAGACATCAAGCTACATCAAAAGGTATGTCATCTAACTAGAACTGTGTAGTATAGGTGCTTCATAATATGCTAGCTAGGATGAAACCTTGGAATAGTTAATATTTGCATGTATAATAGAGAAAACATAGATCCAAGGTTTATAGGGTTGCATGTACACCATTGGAGTGTTAGAATGCTCAAAACCAAACAGTGGTATCAGAGCCATGGGTTGTTTTCTGTTATATTAATGCAAATGTTTGATTTTCAAAGTAGAAAAAAAAAAGAAAAAAAAAACATAAAGTTTGTCAAATTTTAAGATAATTACTTTTTTGTGAAAAACTATTTATTTGTAAAATTTGAATCATTTGCTATATAAGTTAAATTAGGTCAAATTTAGTAAAAGATAAAATGATATGATTATTTCATTAGTTTTAAAAGTTTGATCTAAATGTTTTAAGGAGTTACAAATTTTGTCATAAAATTTTGGAGCTCAAAAGTTTTTTTTGTAAAGTTGTGATCTTAAGTGTTTTGAAACTTCCATAAGTTATGAATATGAAAGTTTTTTTTTTTTTAAAAAATTGATTCAAAGTTTTTATGGAGTTACAAAATTTGGTGTTAATGTTTTAAAGAATTCCATAACTTGTTTTTAGGTTATGGAACATGAAAAGTTTCATTATAAAACAAGTATTTAACTCCATAAGTTATGGAATCCAAAAGTTTTTCAAGAGTTACAAAAGTTGCCCTCAAGTTTTGGAATTTGGAAAAAGTTTTTATGAAAAAAAAAAGAATTGAATTCTAAAACTCTTGGGTTCATAACTTAAACAATTAATTAAATGGTTTTAATTTTGAATTTAATTATTGGAATTATGATGTTTTTATTGAATAATTCAATTAAATCTTAAGGACTTTATTAATAGATAATTAAAGTGTTTAATTAAAAGAGAATTAATAATGCCATAATGACATGGTTTAAGTTTAATTAAAGTAAGAGTATAGTTTAATTAATAGATTAAACCACCATGTATTTTAAATGTCTAAAATACACCCTTATACTATTATAATATTAAAAGTTTAATATATTATATGTATAAGAGCAAGTTGTGTTACCATTAGTAGGCCTCATTCACGAAGCCACTCTATAAGGGGGGTATAAGGTTACTGCCTATAAAATGACAGTTTAATGGGTGGCCACTCTCACCCACCGCTTCCTTGACTGGTGGAGGATCGTTAGCCGAACAGGTAGGAAAAGGACTATAATTCTCCCTTAATTGAAAGTATTAATGATAAATACTAAGTAACTAAACAATTATAAATTCCCAATCTTAGTTACTTAGGAAAATGTGAATAAGATGCTAATCCATGAAATTAGACTTTGCACTTTGTTTAAGTCGTTAGTAGAGCATGTGTGGTTAACCGGCACACTAACCTAGATTTAAGAAAGTAGCCAAAGGGTAACTTCATATTTATCATAGTATCGGTGGAGCGTGTGTGGTTAACCGGCACATCGATAGAGGGGTAAATATTAAGGGTACCAAGTGTATTTGCATGGTTACTTCACACCTTATTTTGTGATCCTCGGCATCCCAGTCAGAAAAACTGAAGGGCACACTCGAGATTGAAACATGCCATTGAAAAGTTCAATGAATCTCAAAAGAATCTAGGAGTTTCAAGACAACTTAAAACCTAATAATACATTTTGTTTATCTTGGTGGAAATTGGTGAATCGTCATTCACCTACCTTCAAATATTTTATAGCTTGGATTACGGCATCCCTCTTCCAAGTTATAAAATAGTTTGTTGGGTCCTAGCCTTAAAATTTCATATTGGGTTTTATATTAAAGACTTTAGATCAACTATCTTGAATATCTCCCAAAAAGATGTCTGGTTCAGATATCTATGATCCCCCCAAATCTCTTAGAACTTCACTTCCTCCACCTTCTCCAATTATTCTCCCTAACCCACAAGTTCAAGGTCACTCAAGCCCTATTGACAAGCAAGGTCTATGTGTGATCGCATCTTGGAGATGAAGTCACATCTTGACAAGCCGGGAGAGTTAGGTGTCAAACTCTTGAGAAAGTTGGTGGTTCAATCACTTTCTAAGTCACATAGTGAATTCCTTTGGGACTACTATGAAACCGACTATGACATGACCCTTAATAATCTTATCTATTTGCTTGGTGCTGCTGAATCAGCAATAATTTGGAGCACTGGGAGAGCAAATTTGATTAGTAGATCAAACTACCATGGACATTGACAATGGTAACATTGGATATCTAGAAAAGCCTTCTCTTCCTAAGGAAAGGGATTAACCATAGTCAACTAGGTTGACCAAATGGTAAAGAGAAAGGCTAAGTCTGTGATAGTCCCATGTACCATTCCCAAAGAGTCCCTATGTTTCTCTTGCCAAAGGAAGGGGCATTGATTGCAAAGAAGCCTATTTACCTGAAAGATCATACGGTTGATCAAGTCGAGAAGATTGACTCTACTTCAGGTAAAGTCCACTATCTAACTCTGTTAAGTTTCTATTCTGAGATTCTTGTTACATGATGTGATTGGGTCACATGTTGATGCTTTAAGAATAAAATAAAAGTGAAGAAACTTAAAGGAAGTATATGTTGATTCTGATAGCGAAGATGGATCTCGATCGCATGGTTCTGAGATCAGAATTTTGAGCTGTTGCTTAGGAGTTATGATATATTGCTCAGGAATAGATAACAACAAAGTTTTTCATGTGATTTTGCACTGTAAGGATAGTTTTTCCGCAAAGTTTTTAAAATAAAAGGAAAAAAACATTTGATTTTATTTATTTTAAAATATCCTTACAATGGCATTTGTGAAAAGGAAAAAAATTGTTGCTTATATGATTCCATTAGTAGCAAGAGTGGAAATATGAATTTGATTCTTTCATTTGTGGTTGTGTCTAAATTTTCCAAATAAGGAAAGATTCTCATCACCCAAGTTTCAGTTGGATAGAAACTTGGAATCATGCAAGTTGTATAGTATGATGAATGAGAAATTTCAAGCATTGGAAAATTAAGACTAATTACTTGTTCACATGGATGTGTGAGTCAAGTAAAGGACTAAGGGATCGAGTTCACATTCTTGTGCACTGATCAAGCCCACCATAAATGTAACTTGAGTGACACATCTTAAAGAAGGTTTATTAATACTAGTGAAATGTAAGAGTAAAAGGTTTTCTACTCTTGTACATTTGAATTTGGTAAGTTGTGATGTTTTGGATAGAACAGAGACCAACTTAGGCCAATTGTCTTTAGTGTTTGTCTTGATTAGAATCCACACTATCTCTTGAATATTTGGCAAGAAAGTTTTATAGGTCAAGGAGACAGTGGGAGTCTAAAAGATCCTGAAAGGGTTTCAAGAAGTAATCAAGAATAAAACCTGTATTTCATCACTAGCACACAACTGGAGGTTTATAACCTATCGTGTTGACATTTCTGTGCCCATTCCAGTTAAGTTGGTTATATATATTTGAGTTCTACATGTTCTCAATTGTTTGCATAACTACTTGGAAGCAATGGTAGGCCCTTGTGCTGCCAGGTGGCAAGAGGTTAAGATTGTGCAAGTTCAATCCATATGAGTTAGGATTTGTCACTAACCTAGACTTGTGATTATGGTTTAACAAATTCACATGGATAAGAACACATACACCATAAAATCTAAGTGTCATAAGGTTTCTCTCCGATTCATGAAATTGATGGTGAGGAAATTCTTTCACTAAGTAGATTTTAAGTAGATAGCATTTGTGATATTTACAATTCTCAAAGTCATTAGTGGAGCGTGCGTGGTTAACCGACACACTAACATGGACTTATGAGAAATAGCAAAGGTTTAAACATTTGAGACTATGATTATGGCATCCCTTTTCATAGTTCTGAAATTGTTTAGACACACCTGTAAGTTATCTAAGATAAGGTGTATAATTTTGTAAAGCCTTATCAAAGCAATCTAGTATCATAAATCTGAACTTTAGTAAGAATGTCAATAAAGTATTGACTTCTAGAGGTCCAACTGTTTTTTGGATACATGTCAAAGTTATGGGAGCATAAGTGTTATGCTAATAATCATCATGTTAGTGGGAGCATGATAATTATGATAAGTATTGCAGATTAGCAATGTTAATTATAGACAACAAAAGTTTCAATTCGTGAGGTTACAGGGGTTGAAAAAGTTGTTTTGCTATAATTAAGGGGGAGGAAATTATACTTCATTTCAATTCCGAAAAGCTTAGATTGAGTTTATAATCATTCTAAAGAGCTTATATTGAGATTTTAATCACCTTTAGTCCAGAATATATATATATGAATTTCATGTTGGATTGGTTCAACTTAAGAAAATTTTATATATTGCATTCTCAAAATTCGATTATGATTACGACATCCCTTTTCATAGTCAAATTTTGAGAATATGGCAAACAAAAAATTATTATGGCAAAAGACTGGTCTAGAACCATGTCTTTATGTGAAACATCATGAATCGTGTCCCATTTACTTTGGGTACAAGATCGATTACATGTGCTATAATATTTATTCTTTCTGAATTTTCCAAATGCCTTGGGGCATTAAGGAGGAAAATGTCTAGAATTGGATATGACGAAAGTGATTAAGCAATTGTCGAGGACAATATAAGGTTTACCAAAGATTGGTTGCTCAAGGACAGTTGGAAGTATATTGTTAATATTAAAAGGACCATATTGACATAGTCTGAAAAGAGGCAGCTCTTGTTCAGAAGTGGTAGTCAAAATGGGAATATAGAGTTGTCTTCATAGGTGGAAGCAATCTTAGAGAAACTTAATGCAAGAAGCATGTTCAAAGCAATGCGCTTTGAATTTGATACATCGTTTCCATGGAATTGCTCTCCATTGGAATACTCTGTAGTGACTGTTGCCAAGTCTTTGTGGCTTTGTGCATAATCATTACAAGAGGAACAGTGCATATAAGTTTAAAATCTAAACAGATTTCGATAAATAATAGGAATTTGGAATTATTACATTTAAGACAAGTATTTGGGAGTGCGAAAAGAGAATCATTTGAATTATGTTCAGTTGATATAGTTCACAAAGAAAAGGTTCATAGACAAACATAGAGTGCATACTTGGTGTATGGCAAAGCAATTGTTTAGAAAAACATAGTGTACATGCTTGGAGCATGGGACAACTAGTGTTTTTAATCCAGGTATAAAGTTGATAAAACCGAAACAATGAATATTGAGTAATCAGTATGGTGATAAATAAAAGTGGTCTATTTATATTCATAGGGTTTGATACCATATTTGATTCATTTATTCTTGTGTTTCACTTTGCATGTTTTGACTTCCATAATAACTAGGTTATTATTCCAGAATGACAAAGTTATTCAACCCATCCACAGTCGGTCATATGTTGGAAGTAGATATGAATCAAGACTGTCATGGGTTGGCTTGTAGAGGTCCAAGTTGGTGGAAAAAGTTGTGATACAACACTCATGAGTGCTCATAAGTTCTGAGTAGTGGATTCAACCCACGCTCATTTGAATCACTTCATGGATTTTATCACGAGTGATCATGAGACGATAATATCTTATATTCTTCAAACCTAGAGATATGAGTTGTTACTATGAGTTGATAGTACATTGATTGCACGAAAACGCATTTGGTAACTCGGTGCTATAAAACGTGCCTTTGTGTATGATTCAACAAGTAGTAGAACAAGCCATATGAGTCGAAGTTTATCCATTCCTTTTACCTTCGGGATAAAAGCGATATATGTGGGCCCCTCGATGATTTGATGATGACAAATGGAAGTGCTCGGCCGGGCCAGGACTGATTTGATTTGTTCAATTAGTCAGTCGTCATAAATCGGAAATCGGGAAACAACAAATGGACAGAGAGAATGATTATAATCCATGTCTCAGTCCATATCATATCTAGAATGGAAGAATATATGATCCCTTATCTAATGGACAAGTCATTGACAAGGTCAGAGTTCGACAGCGGCTTTAAGAGCTACGATTGCCAGTTACGTTTTGAAGTCATACTCAACAATTGTTTTAGACTTATCCAAGTGGGAGACTGTTGGATTAATGTCTAATTCCATAACTATCTTTGGTATGTACTTGACCCGACCCGGCATGGTCCATTTGGGTTGCACTTCACCGGCAAAATTTATATGGATAGTCTTTTGAGAATAGTATATTTATGATTAATATTAATATATTATAAGTTCTAATATATTAATATGGAATCATGTTATTTAATTAGTATTGATCAAGAATTAATTTAGAATTAATTAAGTGATCAAAAGTAACTAATTAAATATGGACTCTTATATATATGGAATGGGCCAAGTTCATTTAAGTTGGGCTAAGCTTTTATGGATAGTCCATAGAGCTTTTAACCCATGGATCCTATGTAAATGAAAGGTCATGGGTATTAGGGTTTACATGGATGTAACCCTAATCCCCCATAATATATAAAGGGGTCCTTGGCTCCCAAAATTGATATAAGTGTGTGAAAAAAAGAGTGGGCCAATTTTAGTGTGCATAAATATTATCTCAAGTTCTTCCAAGGTGTTTTGGTGATTTGTGATTCCATTTGAGGCTTCCACACTATTGGGGCTAAGCTCTTAAAGCTTGAAGACATCAAGCTACATCAAAAGGTATGTCATCTAACTAGAACTGTGTAGTATAGGTGCTTCGTAATATGCTAGTTAGGATGAAACCTTGGAATAGTTAATATTTTCATGTATAATAGAGAAAACACAGATCCAAGGTTTATAGGGTTGCATGTACACCATAGGAGTGTTAGAATGCTCAAAACCTAACAAATACTACAGCTCCCCGCATAACAGTATTCACTCTTATCGACTAATGAGTGTTATGGTCCCCCCTAGTCCTATGACACCCTCTCACTTACTCGTGAATGCTACGACTCCCCACAATATCACAACACTGTGTCTCTAACAAATGAATACTACGCCCCCCCCCCCCCCCCCCCCGCAGTACCACGATGCTCTCTTGCTGACTATTGACTACTACGGCTCCCCGCATTATTGCAGCACTCTCCTACTAACCAGTGAATACTATGGCTCCCTTCAGTACCACGACACTCTCTCACCGGCTAATGTGTACTACGGCTCCCCGCAGTGTCACAACACTCTCTAGCTAACCCATGAATACTATGGCTCTCCGCAGTACTACGACACTCTCTCGCCGGCTAGTAAGTACTACGGCTCCTCGTAGTCTTACATCACTCTCTTGCTCACTGATTCACCATGGGCTCACCCCATGGGTTTTACTGATAATCCCAAGAGATTTCTCCCACTCGGATCCACTTGCACTCTTATCACCCAATAACCTCATCATCAAGTCATAACTACACTGAGTTTACCAACTCATGCTCTGCAACCCAACATAGATAGGTGCCTACACCCACCCAGCTTATGCACCACCACTCCTAATGTAAGTTCTCGTAGGTAAGGCACTAGTCTCAGCACAGATACACCCTTAGACAGTCCCACTTCAGCGGCAATTAACTGATGGGTTCCTGCTGGAACAAAATCACTTGGGTACCTCGGTACACCATCACAGCATCTCACGATGCCTTGCCTCAACCACTGATCTTCCACTTACGCAACTTAAAACCTCGAAATACTCCCATCTCACAAATTGAAACACGGAGGAATCGTCAATGACTAAAAACACATTGACGAAAATCCGAAGCTCCATCCTCTACTGATCACCACCCATACGAAACTACTCATACCGACTCTGAAATTGGTTGACAAATCAACTATTGCACCTCATGGAGTATAGGTCACAATCTATACCCATACCCATAAATCTCAGTTATTGCACCTTGAACTCGGCGACCCAACCGCCTCGAACTCAACATTTGCAAACCCGAAATATCCCTGTCCACAATAAATTCTCTAACCAACGGCCACCTGCCATGGATTCACTCATTCTTTCTTAAGCACACACACATACATCATCTAGCCTTGCACCTTGCATCATCCACCAATAACCCAGGTCTCATGCGTCCACACCGTAGATCTCCATAACCAGTTCTCTAACCGTACTCGAACGGATCGTTGATCCTCTCAATAGAATACCTAGTTCTCCCCCACTCACGGTTCGAACCATCACCAATTGGTATACCAACAATCTATTCCATAGATTGTTTCACCAGGTATATCACACTTGACTCTTGGAACGTACCACATAATCACTTCAATGATCTTCCCGATCAAAACCAAGCAACTCCAAATATCTCGTAACTCAGACAAAAATCTCAGAATCTTCCCAACGTGACTGCCCCTAGTCATCTCGAAGCCTCAGACTGACACACCGCCGGATACCCTAATTGTTCCGAATTAGTCCTGACTCTCAATCTGAAAATAATGCACTATCACGCACCTCGTCTTTGATTCCTCGACCAGCCTACCATTGTGGGAATCATCATAAAAGCAAAGACCTTACTCTCACAGTCGATACACAACGTAGACAACAAGGGCCACCACCCCGATATACTCCTCTTCATCACCTAGAATTGCTGCTAAAAGTATGCCTCCCTCAATAAGGCACCTCCTTGTTCTCTTCCATCTTAGTCCCACTAATGACTCTCTCATGGTATAAGAAATACCTCGCATCAAACATACTGGGCAATTACTCTAGTGAAAAGGTTGCAACCCTAAGCTACCCCACGGGATTTACTTCCAAACTCTGAAACCAGAATCTCGTTATCTCTTTTGCTTCTCCCGAGAAACGTGGACAGCGCAACTCTTGTCATAGAAGGTGAAGTCTCATCTATTGGTCGATTGCTCAACTCAGACCGTGATCCTCCAATAAGCATCACCTTTACTCATCCCTGAGTCTTGCGACTCCAGTTAGCATCTCACCAATAAAATCTCTCAGAAACTAACTCGATCTCCCTCTCAAGGTATACTCCATTGACACTCGCTCGACATGGCCCTCTGCCCCACACTCTATCATATTTTATCTCATTCTAATCAATCACAACGGGATAAATGGTAAATCCATAAGCACTAACCACCACGAATCATGATACTCGAACCATGTGATCACCTCTCAATCTGGTAGAAATCATGGTACTCAAACCAAGTTATCACCTCTGAATCTGCTACAAATCATGGTACTCGAACCATATTATCACCTCTCAATCTGCTACGAATCATGGTACTCAAACCATGTTATCACCTCTTAATCTGCTACATAGAACCTCTGGAATTCTCCCTGTTTCGAGTACTGGTCCTCTGCTTTCAGTAGTACGGGCCCATACTACCTGGCATATCTACCCATACTTTCCACACGGATCATCCCAAATTTCCTAAGTAGCTGCTCAACCTTCTCGATCACAAATCTTGTTAAACTTGGTCGCTCCCTAGCGAATGCTCTCCTATATCAGCATACTCATCTGACTAAGGTCACTCCCTAGGCTCTTCCTAGGTTCTCTCACTTCTCTGCCATCAGCTGCTGAAGAACTCCTTATGATGCCATCCATCTACCTCCTAAATATCGTCATATACACTTAGTAGCTAACTCCCATCATCAAGAGTTCTACAAAGCACGAAACAAGAAGCATTCGAGCATCGAATAATCTCCACCAACATGTAAAACCACTCTAGGTTACAACTCAACTTGCTCTACTCACACTCAAAAGGTATCACCGAACTTAAGCAACCCTACTCCTTGCAGGTATCTAACTACTCCCTCATTAGGCTCCTCCAATGCTCATCTAGGTATCTCTCCTAGATTACTCCTCTACTCATAGTTCTCTCTAAAAGATTCATGTTGGATACTCTTACTCCGCACATACTCAAAGCACATCACATATAGCAAAATTCCTAGGCTAAGGCATCACAAATCAGGAAACTCTAGCCCTAACATATGAAATACGTAGCCTATCTTCTAGCATGCATCACTAATATCTCAATAATAACTCATAACACAAATAAGTAAGGGTATTTTGGGAAATCCCTGTTCGGGCTCTGGCTCCTTTTCGTTTTTCTCTTATAAACTCTTGCTCATTTTAGAAAAATCTTTTCTTTTGAAATTTTTTCTCAAATCCTCAGTTTGAGTCCAGATATACTCGAAGGTGCATCTGAATCCCTCAAACCAAGGCTCTGATACCAACTTGTAACATCGTATATTTTCAAATAAAAATTTTCATTTTAAAATCACATAATTCTCATAACACATTCCACAAAAATCACATTTATTTAATTTACAAAACGCAACTCCGTAATTGTTTTATTAATAATCCAGGATCCTCAAAACACAACTTTGACTCTGGTGTGTACAATCAAGCCAACGCCTTCCTGTGATCCTGAGAAGAACCTGAAACACATATCACATAACACGGTAAGCACAAAGCTTAGTGAGTTCCCCAAAATACCACACATATCTCATTAGCCTCTCATGTCTTTACATAGATAAGACCCTCCGGTCCCAAAACTCAGGTGGACCCTCCGGTCCTAACTCAGTGAGCTCAGAATAATACACAACATAAATCACAAAGACATAATGCAGGATATCACAATACTCAATGTAAGCACATAAGACCCTCCGGTCCCACAAAGGTTACCACTCTAGGTAAAATATAGTGAGAAGAGTCACTTCAGATGATGAACAACTCCTAAAGATGTTGCTGCCTCACCGGCCTCAAACACTAGACCAAAATCCACAATTACCCAATTAAGACATAAGTCCAAATCCTCACTCTTTAGGTCTAAAGGTAGTCCACTAACTAGCCCATCAATAACCTAAAACTCATTGGGCCCACCAAGGCCCAATAATGAATGAGCTCTCCCGAGGCCCAACTCTCAAGTCCAAGTGACAAACCCAACACAAGGGCCCAAGGAATATATATATATATATATATATATATATATATATATATATATATATATATAGATATATATATATATATATATATATATATATATATATATATATATATATATATATTTCTCTGCTCAAAATCTCTAGTACACAAGCCCAAAGATCCGGGCCCAACCCTTAAGGCCCAAAATAAGATTTAGCCCAAAAAGCCCACAGCGAGGTTACGCGGGGCATACCTCCCTTGGTACGCTCAGCGTACACCCCAACCCAGTACGTGGGGCGTACTAGGATTACACTCGGCGTACGTCCAGTATTTCTTTTCTCACTTTCTTGGTCTTAACCTGTTAAGACCTTATCTCATATCACAGATCTGGACTCCTTAGAGGCTTTTACTCCATAAAGTCTATGACTTTAAGCCTTTGCATGGCTGATAAAGTCACAAACACCAAAAACTCTCATTCTCTTATCTCAAAATGCTCATATCACATGCATGGGTTGATTCAAACGTCCAAGTCTCGATTCTTGTGAAGCTATGCTCCTAAAGACACTCAAAGGAGCTGCTCATAATCTCTAGAGCTCATTTTCTCATAAAGCATGCAACTTTGGGACCAAAACCCTAAAATGGTCTAACATGATGCACAAAAAAATAGTGAGAAAGCTTTGAGCTTTATACCTCCAAATGAAGCTCCTAACATATATATGCTCAGATCTATAGCCTGGACTCCCACTCGTTCTTCTTCAAAGCTCCTTCTTCACTCCAATAACACTCAAAATCACTTAAACGCTCTCAAATGGACACATACAAGCTCAAGAACGAGGATCAAAGTTTGAGAGGTTTGATTTTCTGAGGATGGTGGCCAGGAATGAGGCCATCTTATTCTTTATATAGGGACACCCCCTCATTTAGGGTTTTCACTATGTGCCTAGTACGCCCAACGTACCCTCTGGTATGCCCAATGTACTAGGTGGCTCCGCTTAAAAGTCACACACATGAGGACGCTAAGAGTACTTACACGTACGCCCAGCGTACTCAGATGCCTCCATTCTCAAATAAGGTACCTATCTTGACAAAACTTCAAACTTCCATAGATTCCTCGATATAACTTCAGTTCCAATGAACCTCATATCCATGGAAAGATGACAAGAAGCCCTACGCTTCTAGCAACTTTTCACAGCCCCGAGGCTTCCTCATGCCCTGGTTGCAGCCCACGAACCCTAATCACGGACGATCTGAAACAGGATGTTACATATATCATACATAGTTCACATTAGTATGTTTGTTTAACGTTTTGTTATATTAATGTAAAAATTTAGTTTTTTTCTCGAAATTCCGAAATTGTTCATCGGATTTTGGACCTGTTCTTGAAATTCCAAAGTTTTTTTTTTAATTTAAAATATCAGTATGGAATCCGGAATGTTGCTCTGGAATTCAGTCTGATATATACTTTTGTGTCAAAAAGTGTTTTATTCTTTGTCCGGAATGCACATTCCGAACCAAGTGGTTATTTTTGCTAAAACTAATTTTTATGTTTTTTCTTCAAATACACATTGAAATATGGTTAGATTACTTCATTCCCGATATTTTGCATTGCTTTCCATTATGGTATTATATTACCATTACAATATAGACAACACCATAACTTACAAAACATAATATTCCATGCATATTAATTTGAGGTACAAGGTACATGAAAACCTTTACATTATACATAGGCCAATTCATCAAAGTAAAACATCCCAAAAAAGCCTCAACACCATGTTAGCACCATAAATAAAAAATATAACTACTAATTTTTACTTAACCTAATCCCTAATTTCACATTAAGAAAGCAAGAAAAAAAATCAAACTGCACTACATGTAAAACCTCAATTATTTAACTTCATCTTCTAAATCTTTCACTAACCACTTCAAGTTAAACCTCAAATTCTTAACTTCACCTTCCAAATCTTTCACTAACAACTTCAAATTGTTCATCCTCTTTAGTAGAATAGGAATGATAGCCTTAACACGATCACACATTGATGAATCAACCCATACAAGGAATCGACATTATGAGTCCATTAAAAGATGAAAAACACAAAATTAGGGTAACAATAATTTGTTTGATGACAAAAATTAAAATACTTTATCGGTAGAGGGCATGAATAGAAGCAATGACCTTGATTGAGCGAAGTCTATGAGGTGGGCACCACAAAGTCGTTGCCACAGAAGTAGAAAGAAGTTACGGAAGACGAGTTTCAAATAAGGGTTAAATAGAAACATTCGATTGCAATTTTTGGTCCTCATAAATGAAAATGAAAAAAGCACGCATGTACAGGGCACGTGAGGAAGAAAACGACATGCCTCTAACAATAGTTACACATGGGGACCGAATACACAACTCAAATACCAAATAAAGACCTTTTTTGCTAAGAAACAATTTTTTTGACCATACCCAAAGAAATCGGAAAACAGGGACCATTTAGGTAGTTTTTCAAATATATATATATATATATATATATATATATATATATATATATATATATATATATATATATATATATATTGTAACACCCGAAAATTGGAGGAGAAACTTTAGGTATAAATCACCTTTTTAGGATTGGACACAGTGTGTTGGAGGCACCAACACGGCGTGTCCAGATAAGAAGAGTCGCGGGTTTCATTTCGGGAAACATAGTGTGTTGCCTCTTGGAACACGACATGTTGATGGCTGAAATGAAACCCTAATCGTCTGATTTTTTGCTCCCTATTTAAGGAATGAGGAGGCTAGGGTTTGCTCACCCTCAGCAAGCAAGCCCCCATTCTTCAATTTGGCACTCTTCTGGACCTTTTTAAGTGTCCAAGACTCGATTTTTATCATTCAAAGTTGTTAGATCTTGATTTTTTTCCCATTAGCTTCTTGTTCTTAATTGTTGGGATCGTTAGACCTCATGAAGTTTACAACTTTATGAATCTCCAAGTCAAGGTGATCTACTACTGTATTGGATCTGGATTATAATCAAGTTTTGATGTAATGCATAGAGATTAGGACATAACTTCTCATTTTGACCTAATATGGGTACACGACATGGATTGGACATGTGTGTGTATAAAGCACCAACCTTTAGGATGGATTTGGTGTTAGATTCACTTCTGGAAAGGATGAACTTCGGACTTTAAGGATTAAGTGCTTATTGGTTAATCCCTTGCATCACTAAACTTTATGGATTGGGTTCTGGATCTTTTTGGGTAGTCACAATGGATAAAGTTGGAAACTTTATCCTTCTGGATCACATTTTGGATTAGATCTGAGCTTTGGAGCTCTTGGAATAAAAGAAAACGACTTAACGTATTAAGTTGATGGAACTTCGGCATACACAGTGTGTTTCTAAGTCAACACGAGGTGTTGGCTGGGATTTTCCCGACTATTTGGATGCAGGCAGAGCACGACGTGTTTCTAAGTCAACACGATATGTTGAAGTCAACATGCATTGTTGACTTTGACTTTTGACTTTGACCAAATTTGACCTAAGGGGTATTTGAGGTATCTTGAGTGGTATCTAAGAATTGGTCACTATTTGATGAATAGGTGTTGGTTGGAGCTGAGATTCGGAGTTGGGACCTCATCAGCTATGGATCAGATCGAGAGGTGAGTTCTCCTTACTATACTTGCGGGTCGAAGGCACCAAGGCTGGCCCACTGGTTTGATAACTTGATATCCATTGATATGATGAGTGTGGAATATATATGCATGCTAGTTTTGATATGCTCATCTGGTAGATCCGTAGGACTACTTTTGATTTTGTTTGCATAATTATCATATATGTGTAGGTATTGTGTTGGGTTGACGTTATATTGCTTTGTGTTGTAGCCAACAAACCCTGGAGCATTCCAAATATGAGCTGAGGGCCAGGTAGGGCATGCCAGACTCATACTGAGGGCTTAGTAGCATTCTAGATATGAGCTGAGGACCGGGTAGGGAATGCCAGACTCATACTGAGGGCTTAGTAGCATTCTAGATATGAGCTGAGGACCGGGTAGGGCATTCCAGACTCATACTGAGGGCTCAGTGGCATTTTAGATATGAGCTAAGGACCGGTTGGTATGCCAGAGTCATACTAAGGGCTAAACATTTGTATTACAGTCTGATCATTGAGGGAGCAAGCCAGACATAAGATGTGGGCCCCGAGGGCAAGCCAAACGTATGTTGTCGGCTCGAGAGCAAGCCAAATATGAGTTATGGGCCTAATAGGCAAGCCGGATTATACCAAAAAATCCATCTCCTTACCAAGAACCTACCTCATTTTTTCGTTTAAATTTTTTTTAGGCCACATTTTTTATCAAAAAAAAAAAAAAACCAAATATACCGCTGTTCTCGATTTTTCGTCCTCTTTCCATAGAGATCCATGTTGATATATAAAATATTTTTTTTTTCGAAAAAAATTCACTTCATTTTGTTAGTTTTTTCAATATTTAAGTTTATTTTTATCAAAAAAATATATAATGTGAAAAAGCTCAAACAGAGTAGATTCACATTCACATTGTGAATCTAAACTGTAAATATTTCAATTTTTAACATTCACAATGTGAAAAAGCTCGAACAGTTCAGATTCACATTGTGAATCTGACTTACTATTATGCACATTGTGAATCTGAGAAGGTTTAGGAAAAAAAAAAAAAAAACTCAGTCGGTGTAGATTTACGCTGTGAATCTAAACTATAAATATTTCAATTTTTAACATTCACATTGTGAAAAAGCTCCGATCAATTTAGATTCACACTGTGAATTTGACTTGCTATTATGTACACTGTGAATCTGAGAAGGTTCACAATGTGAATCTGAACAGGTTCACAATATGAATCTGAACAGGTTCACAATGTGAATCTGAACTGAAATATCATTTTTTAATGTATATGAATATATGTTTAAAAAGTACAAAAAAACATGAATTTTGATATATTTATTAATTTTTTTCTATAAAAAAAATAGACCTTAACTTTTCAACAAAGAAAATGAAGTGGATTTTTTTAGAAAAAAAAAATTTGTTTTTTATATATTATCATGGATCTCTTTGGAAAGAGGACGAAAAATCGTGAACACCGTATACTCGGTTTTTTTGGATAAAAAACATGGTCTAAAAAAATTTTTAAACGAAAAAAAAAGAAGTAGGTTTTGTTATAATCCAGTGAATGTGCGTTCATTGTAAAAGTCTTCAACTCTTCTTTTTGCCATTAATCGCTTTAAATTTCGACGTTTTGGATTGGTTTCTTGGTTCTTTGATTTAATAATGGTTCTTTATCGAAATTATATATATATATATATATATATATATATATATATATATATATATATATATATATATTTACTATCTTATAAAGCAAATTTCACTATTTCTATAAATAGATTGAATATAATAATATTATTTTTTTAAGATGTACAAATCATTAAGCTAATAGTATAAGTAACCATCAATAAAATAATATTATAATTTTCAATTGTTTAAACGGTGATACAAAAAGTACAAAACATTAAACACTAAATGCAATTATTTAATGCATAGATTCCCTTATGTATCATGTGTTTTACCGAGTCCCCTCTAAAATTAAAATTATTTATCAAGTCTACATTCAATGCTGAGATCTCGGTAAATATCTGGACTCTCCCCACTTTCCCTCCTCTTAGTTAGCGGCTCTCTTCCAAAAACGCATATCACCATTGCTCAATACCAACTTATCTTCCTTCCCACTCCAAGCATCGATCCCATTCTTCTTCTTCCTCTCTCAGTCAAAAAACCCTAAGCATCAACGTAGTCTCTCTTCACCGGGCGTCAATACTACATATCGATCCACTCATCGTCGACCATCTCTCTGTAAGATTAATAACCAACAACATTGCTACTCCCTCTCCGTCACTTGCTCAAAAAAATCCCTAAATGCCTCTATCTTGATCTCCTAACCATAGCCTCTCTTCCTTGTTTATTCTCATATTGATATTGAAACACTCATCTATGTTCTTCACACCTCCACCATGGCTACCAGGTTCTGAAATTTTGAAACAACTCTTCCCAATCATCAGTACAAAAATAACAACGCCCTTTCTCTAGAACAACTGACATCGTCGGATGAATACGCTTCAGGTAATGCTTTCTGATCTTATGTTCGTGAGTTCTTTATTTCTCCTTCCCAAGCCTCAAATAGATCAATCAAGACCGCCCGTAACATCGTATTCTTCCTGTACAGGAGAGGTGAAAGAAAGGGTGTCGATTTAGAGGCTGGACGAAAGGAGAATCACAACGACTCCAGGGTCGTGTAATGGTTGGTGAACCTACATTATTTATAGGGTATTCATCTCTAAAATATTAGTAAGTTTATCAAGTGTTTTCAACTCAGTCCTTTGTTCGATTCTGATAAGCCTCCTTCCATTCATATGGACTATTAATTAGGGTTCATATTTCAATAAACTTTTTACACTTGAATCGAAAACTTTTTGTGGAATAGACGAAACTGACAGTGTGTGTGTGTGTATGTGTGTGTTTGATACTTATAGGTGCATGAACATGAATGCTATTGAAAGACTTTCCCAACCAGATGTTCTTGGCATGGAGATTATTCCATAACTAAAGGTAATTCCTTTTTCTGGATTTACACAGTATAAATTTGTGGTATAAATAGCTATATAACTTGATTAATTTTGTTATTAAAGCTTCCTATTTTCATAAAATGATTGACCGTTAAATTCTTATACTACTGTTTTCTGCATTCAAAGCCTATTACAATCACTTGCTGCTGGGTACCAAATTACCAATCATCATTTCTCTTATTTTGTATACATCTTGTTATGGGTTCTGCCACATGTTAGATGAAATTCCTCGAAGAATACTTGGCCATCCCGTAAGTCATAACATAGTAGTATGTAGTTTGTTATTCTTTAATCCAATTTGAAAGATCCAATGATTTTAAATAGACCACACTGCCAACTAAAGAAGATTGTTGTATTCAGTAAGCAACAAGTGTTGATTCTAAGCTCAATAAATAACTAGATTTTGTTATTTAATATTATGGTGGCATAAAATAAAGCATAGTCAAGCCTTTGTTAAAAAGTTTATTTTGATTTGAATTTTTTTGATCTTGTAGGTGAATCTGGTGGTAGGGTATTATGATACAGGGGATAACATGAAATTTGGGTTTGCATTGACATTTCTACGATGAAGTATATTTGAATACAGGAATCAAATGGGTGCACATGCTATACTTGAAGTTATGAATTTGTAATCCTTATTTCATCATATTTTAAGTAATTGTTGGCATAATTCTCATAATTGACATTACATAATTTCAGGTAACTGCTTCTCTAGATGTGACAACAAATGATACTTCTGGTGGAGTGGTAGTTAGAATTTGTCGTCTTGTAAGTTTAAAACCCTAAAGGTAAAAATAATGATCCCAATTTGTATACATTCAAACATTTGTTTACTATTTGTGTTTATTACTTTTTTATAAATGATTTCCATTGATTATCTGTTGGCACTTTATAAGGACGCCAGTTATTCGGACCAACCGTATATAGATGAAAAGGTGAAATTTCTAACATGAACACATTGCTATTTGGGCAAAAAATGTAAGTTGGTTGCTATTATAGGTAAAACATAAAGTATGGGAAAAAAAGTATTATGGGTAAAAAAAGGCTTAAATAGTAAAAATAGTTACACAGTACTTTAAATGACAAAAAAGTTGTAAGCTTGTTGTTGTTATAGCTAAAATATCAAGTAGTGTGCCTTTAATGGTATGAAAAGGCAAGTATGTTGCATTATCTTCTACATCGATGGTATAACATCCAAAATTTCAAACCAATTTAAACTTTTAAAAGACATGTCAAGTTCATCAAAACATTACAACTTTGTTTTTAAAATACTAATTATAAGAGTTTTCCCAGAAACATAAACATAATAGGAGGAGCTGTACGATCACGCCTTTCCCTTGCCGCGATCCCCTGATGTACCTGAAACAATAAACAGAAACTGTAAGCCTGAAAGCTTAGTGAGTTACCCCCAAAATACTGACTTACAATCCACATAACCATGTCAACGATAACACATTATGATAAACTGAACAGAACAACACGTAACGGGTCCACAGCTCTACAAACTGCAATACCCATGGGCCCACAGTGTGAGTCTGGAATGCCTACCGAGCCCTCAGCTCACATCTGGATTGCCACCGAGCCCTCAGTACAAGTCTGGTCAAAGTCAAAGTCCTCAGTCAAGGTCAACAGTCCATGTTGACCTCAACTTGCCGAGTACCCTCGGCTACTCGCCGATTTCCTTGAAGCACATTCCAATTCGCCAAGTCATCGGGGTAACTCGTTAAGTTCCTTCAATTCTCGATCAAACATTAAGGCCACACGTCGAGTTTCCTCCTTGCAACTTGACGGATACGCATGCATACATATCTTGGAGAAAACTCATCCAACTCACCGAGTTGTTCTTCAACTCGTCGAGTCTTATGACAATCTTCATCGGACTCGCCGAGTTGTTCATCCAACTCGTCGAGTTCTCGGCATCTTCATGTGACTCGACGACTCAACCTTGCGACTCGTCGAGTCCATTCAGTCCTTTTTCCATACAGACTTGTTTTGAGCCATGCAGCGGCTCCAAATCACAGATCCAAGCTTCTAGGGCATGCTTATCACGTAAACTTGCAAACTTTACGTGCATGCAAGGTTCTAAAGGCCCTAAATGACCAATCTGTGCTTCCAATGGAGCTTTACACATTAGGAGAGTCTCATTCTTGCACAAGCTGGAAAATTTATGTGCTAAGAAGCCCAAAGGAGCTTAGTTCTGAAGTTACAACTTCAGATCTGAGATTGCAAAGAAGAATAGCTTCCAATCACACTATGAAAACCCTAGAATTAGTCCCAAGAGGGGATCTAGAATGAATGAGGTTAGGGTAACGATTTATACCTTCCAGAAGATGCTAACTTCAATAGATCTCAGGTCCTTCGAGCTCCTTGCTTCTGAATGCCTGATCTCCAAGCTCTTCTCTCCAAGAAAATCCTCCTCCAAGCTTAAGAATGCACAAAATGAGCTCACACACGATCAGGATTTTAGAGGGGCGAGAAGCAGTGAAGGCGAGGCTGGGGGATGGCCAATGATCCTTTAAGTAGGGTGAAATACCCCAAAATTTAGGGTTTCATCTGCCAGCTCCTACTCGTCTAGTCCCTTTATGGACTCGGCAAGTAGGTCACAAAATGTGCGATCCCACCTCGCTGCTACTCGACGAGTAGGGCACCCTTAACTCTTCGAGTAGGACTTAAAACCAAAGAAGTTCTTACTTAAATCAATACCTGAGAACCGGGGCATTATAATTCTCACTGCCTTGAACTAGACTTCTCCCTCGAAGTCCTTTGGAACAAACAATGATGGGTAGTGCTCGCTCATCTCTGCCTCCGGCTCCCATGTCCACTCGGATCCCCTTCGATGCTCCCACTGCACCTTCACCAAAGGTATTTCCTTGTTCTGCAAAATCTTCTTCTTCCTCTCCAAGATGGCCATAGGCCTCTCCACGTAGTTCAGGCACTCATCGACCTGAATATCATCCAGAGATACAACCGCCTCCTGCTCCATGGTGCACTTCCGTAACTGCGAGACATGGAACGTGCTATGAATCCGGCTAAGCGCCTCCGGAAGCTCAAGCCTATAAGCCACTTTGCCAACCCTGGTAATGACCCTGAATGGACCAATATATCGAGGGCCCAATTTTCCCCTCTTTCTGAAGCGGATCATACCCTTCCAGGGCGAGACCTTCAGAAGTACCATGTCACCCACCTGAAATTCCAACTCAGATCGGCGTCTGTCGGCATAACTTTTCTGCCGACTCTGAGCGGCCTGCAGTCGCTGCCTTATCTGTTGAATCTTCTCGGTGGTCTGCAAAACCACCTCCGTCCAACCCATCACTTTGTGACCAAGCTCACCCCAACAAACTAGGGTGCAACACCTCCGCCCGTACAATAGCTCGAATGGTGGGGCGCCATAACTAGAATGATAGTTGTTGTTGTAGGCGAACTCCACAAGCGGTAGGTGGGAATCCCAACTCCCACCGAAGTCAATCACACACGCCCTCAACATATCCTCGAGGTTCTGAATAGTCTGCTCGATCTGGCCATCTGTCTACGGGTGGAATGTTGTGCTGAAGTGCAAACGCGTGCCCAGCTCCTCGTGATATTTTTTCCAGAAGCAGGAGGTAAACCTGACATCCCGATCAGAGACAATGGAAACGAGAATCCCATGGCGAGACACGATCTCGCGAACGTACACTTCGGCCAACTTCTCGGCCGACAAACTCTCCCGTATGGCTAAGAAATGGGCACTCTTGGTCAATCGATCCACGATGACCCAAATGGCATCAAACCCCTTCGCCGTCCTTGGCAGCTTTGTGATAAAGTCCATCGTGATCTATTCCCATTTCCACATGGGAATCTCCAGGGGCTGCAGCTTGCCATGCGGCTTCTGATGCTCGGCCTTGACCATCCTACAGGTCAAGCACCTCTCGACGTACCAAGCGATCTCATGCTTCATACACGGCCACCAATAGCTCAAACTCAAATCCCGGTACATCTTGGTGGCCCCCGGGTGAATAAAGAAGTGAGACTTATGAGCCTCCTCCATAACTGTCTGCCTAACGCCACCAGACATCGGAACCCAAACCCGACCACATCTGGTCAATAGTCCCTGACAATCCTGCACGAACTGGGTATTCTCACCCTTGATCCTCTCCAGTTTCCAATTCTCCGGTCGTATGCCCTCTACCTGGGCATCTCTGATCAAACTCTCAAGCGGAGAATCCATTGTTATCCTCATACGTACCATGAGGGTGGAAGACCCAGCCGACTTGCATCTCAAAGCATACGGAACCACATTCGCTTTACCAGGGTGGTAAAGGATCTCACAATCGTAGTCCTTGACTACATCCAGCCACCTGCGCTGCCTCATGTTCAGGTTCGGTTGATCCATGATATGTCTCAAGCTCTTGTGATCCGTGTAAATGGTACAACGGACCCCATAAAGGTAATGTCTCCATATCTTAAGGGCGAACACCACCGCCCCCAGCTCCAATTCATGCGTAGGGTATCTAATCTCATGTGGCTTCAGCTGCCGCGATGCGTAGGCTATCACTCATCCTCTCTGCATGAGGACCGCCCCTAAACCTGTGATGGATGCATCACAAAACACCACAAAATCCTCAACTCCCTCTGGGAGTGTCAAGACTAGTGCCTCACACAAACACTGACGGAGGGTCTCAAATGCCCTCTGCTGCTCGGGGCCCCACCGGAAATCCACCCTTTTCCTCTTTCGACGAGTGAGGGGTACTGCAATCTTGGAGAAATCCCATATGAATCTCCGGTAGTATCCTGCCAACCTCAGAAAACTCTTAATATCTAAGGGAGATTTCAGGATCTCCCACTTCATAACCACCTCGATTTTGGCCAGGTCGACCAAGATCCCCTCCTGGGTAACGAGATGTCCAAGGAACTGGACCTCTCGCAACCAAAACTCACACTTCGAGAACTTGGCGTACAGCCATTCTCGTCTCAAGAATCCCAATAACTCTCGCAGATTCTCCTCATGCTACTCTGGGGTCTTGGAATACACCAAGATATCATCTATAAACAATATGACCGAGCAGTCAAGCATCGGTCTGCAGACCCGATTCATCAGGTCCATAAATACCATTGGCGTGTTGGTGAGCCCAAACGGCATCACCACGAACTCGCAATGTCCATAACGAGTTCAAAACGCGATCTTTTCCACATCTTCCTCTCTGAGCCTGAGCTGATGATACCCAAACATCAAATCTATCTTGGAAAACCAAGACACGCCCTGCAACTGATAGAATAGGTCGTCTATCCTCGGGAGTGGGTAACGATTCTTCACCGTTAACTTGTTCAACTCCCAGTAATCAATGCACATCCGGTGCGAACCGTCCTTCTTCCGGACAAAAAGAATCGGTGCTCCCCATGGAGAACTACTAGGTCAAATAAACTGCTTGCCCAGCAGTTCCTGTAGCTGTGACGACAACTCCTGCATCTTTGGTGGTGCCAATCGGTACGGCGCCTTAGCGAGCCGCACCTGGCACCAGGTCGATCCTGAACTCGACCTACCTCTCCGGAGGTATCCCTGGCAACTCCTCCGGAAACACATCTGCAAACTCCCTGACCACTGGCACGTCGGAAACCGAAATCTGGTCCCTGACTCGCGTATCTACCACATACACTAGATAACCTATACACCCATGCTGAATGTACCGCCGAGCCCTGGCAGCTGAACAAAACCCTGATCCTACTCTGGTGCCATCACCATATACAACCAGTTCTACCCCACTAAGGGTTCGAACCACCACTCGGTGGCCCTCGTAATCAATCATAGCACCGAACTGACTGAGCCAATCCATGCCCACAATCACGCACACCTCCCCCATGGGGATCGGAATCAAATCTATCGGAAAGGACACCCCGAAAATCTCCAAGTCACACCCTCGATAAACCGAAGAAGCAGAAACCCCGTGTTCGTTGGCGATGTACACTCGCAACGTACACTCTAACTCGCCCACTGGCGCACTGAACTCCCTACTAAAAGACTGAGATACGAAGGACCGACTCGCCCCCGAGTCAAATAAGACCAAAGCAGGCAAAGAGTTCACCAAAAACGTACCTAATTACAGGTGTAACAGATAAGCATACAGCAGATAAAGAAAACGAGATGAGGATAGAAACATACCAGCAACCACATCTGGTGCTGCTCTGGCCTCCTCTGCCGTAAGCTGGAAAGCTAGACCCTGAGCCTTTGGAGGCTCTGCCCTGACTGGTCTCCTATCTTTGATCCTTAAAGTAGCCGATGCTGCAGCCTGCACCGGTTTAGCGGCAAGTAGTGGACAGTTGGCCTTCATGTGGCCAACCTGATCACAGTGATAACATAACCTCACACCCTGAACTGGGGCGGCCTACCGACAACCCTTTGCGTAATGCTCCTCCTTGCCACACTTGTGGAACCCACTACCAACCCGACATACACCAGAATGACCCTCGCCACACTTCCCACAAGTACGGCCCTGCTAACCCTCGGTCCTAGTATCAGCAGTCTTAGACCGCTTCGGCGCCGGCTGCGACTGTGTCGGGGTCGGCCGCTGCTCCCTCAGCTGTAGCTCAATCTCTAACTCCGGCCGTCTGGCGGCCTCTTACAACTCCAAAAGAGTATCACATCGCTGGGTAGATACAAACTATCGGATATTAGTCTTAATCATACTCAGATAACGGGTCATCTGAGACTGCTCGGAAGCAAACTCTGGGCAGAACATCGACCGCTCAGTGAACATACGGGTGATCTCCGTTACCGACTCCCCATCCTGTCACAAACTCAAAAACTCCTGTGCCAAACGTTCCCGCTCAACCCATGGAATGTAACGGGCGCGGAACATGTCCATGAACTGCTCCCAAGTAACAGCAGATCTCTGATCATCAGTGTATGATCCAGTCGCAAGTCTCCACCAGTCCTTGGCCCCGGACCTAAGCAGGTTCAGAGCACACTTGACCTTCTGGTCAGCAGGACATGAGCAGGTGAAGAAACACCCTTCCACATCTGAAATCCACCTCATAGCCTTGATGGGATCATGCGTCCCATCAAAAGTAGGTGGCTTCATGTTATCGAAGTCCCTGTACTGAAAACCCCTACCAACTCCTCCCCCTGTCGCGGATACAGCTAATACAGCTGTTGCGGCGGCTATCTCTGCAAGGCTTGCGTAGCGCTCATGAAAATACTCCACCACGACGGTCTTAATCGACCCGAACATTTCTGGAATTTCAGCCCGGAACAACGCAGCAACCTCATCGTGCAGGATCTCTCGGATCCTGTCATCCATCTCATCTGGCCTCATTTGGCCGATAGTCTCAGGCGCTGTCAGCGTCCCCTGTCCGCCCTCTCCTGATCCTGATCCTATTCCCGAAATGGATCCAGTCACAAAGCGCCTGGTCATCACCATTCTAAAACATAACACAAGGTATCAGATAACTCATACAAAAAACTAGAAGCCAACCCCTGACAAAAACCCTAGGGGTTGTGACTTCCTTGCTACGCGTATGGGTCCTGTGCTTTCAGTAGTACGGGCCCATACTACCTTCCAAACCTACCCATATTTTTCCCAAGTATCATCACAACGCCCTAACAATTCACATGATCATATCGAGCACTCAAGCCTCACTCCTAAAGGAAGGCTAAATTCCTCGAAGTCGGCGGACTCATCCCAAACAACCTATCCACCCACGAAACTTCCACCAATCCTGCAGCACCAGTGTATGGTAGCCATACATAATACTGGACCCCATAGACTTTCGAATATCCAATCCTACCCTAAGCTCCCAATCAAAAAAGAACAGAACATAAGCCCAATCAAACATTCTCAGGCTATAAGATCTTAATTATGTATAACCGTGATGCATATACTAAGCAACTACAGTAATGATGTCAATCTCATGTAAAGGAAACCCTAGGCTAGTAGGCATCATGTAATCAGGCGTTTCTATCATGCAATTCCTAAAGATCCCTAGCCTAGCACTAGCATGTTGTTCTAACATATCACATAATCAAATAACTGTATGGTAATTTGGGGTCTACTTACTGGCTCCGGCTGATCGTACACACTGCATCCTCCTTTACTTATTTTAAAAAAAAACATTTTAGAAATTAATTTAAAACCTTTCCTTGATTTGAGACTGGATTCACACGAATGTTCCTCCAATTCACTCAAACCAAGGCTCTGATACCGACTTATAACACCCAAAATTTCAAACCAATTTAAACTTTTAAAAGACATGTCAAGTTCATCAAAACATTACAACTTTTTTTTAAATACTAATTATCAGAGTTTTCCCAGAAACATAAACATAATAGGAGGATTTGTACGATTACGCCTTTGCCTTGCCACGATCCCCTGATGTACCTGAAACAATAAACTGAAACTGTAAGCCTGAAAGCTTAGTGAGTTACCCCCAAAATACCGACACACATACAATCCACATAACCATGTCAACGATAACACATTATGATAAACTGAACAGAACAACACGTAACGGGTCCACAGCTCTACAGACTGCAATACCCATGGGCCCACAGTGTGAGTCTGGAATGCCTACCGAGCCCTCAGTTCACATCTAGATTGCCACCGAGCCCTCAATACGAGTCTGGAATGCCTACCGGGCCCTCAACACGTATCTGGAATGCTTCTGAGTCCTCAGTATGAGTCTGGAATGCCTACCGGGCCCTCAGCTCATATCTGGAATACTCTAGGGTTTGTTGGCTACCGCATGGAGCAGTACAACCTCACCCCAACCCACATAACATATAACATAACTACTGAGCATGCAATAATCATATAACATCACAGGTAGTCCTACAGGTCTACCTAACTGGCATAACCACTAGCATGCAACACAAACTCATACTCAACATGTAACACTACTAGGATAACATATCCAATGGGTCGTCCTTGGTGCCTTAGACCCCTTAGTATAGTAAGGATAACTCACCTCGTAGATGTCAACATGGTAGATAATCCCAACTCTCCGATCACTTGCCAAGGACTCCACCACCTATTACCATAGTACGAATATACTCATAAGTCCTCATCCTTACAAAGTACTCCATAAACCAACTAGTTAACCCCTGGTCAAAGTCAAAGTCCTCAATCAAGGTCAACAGTCCATGTTGACCTCAACTCGCCGAGTACCCTCGGCTACTTGCCGAGTTCATTGAAGCACATTCCAACTCGCCGAGTCATCGGGGAGACTCGTTGAGTTCCTTCGATTCTCGATCAAACTTTAAGGCCACCAGTTGAGTTTCCTCCTTGCAACTCGACGGATACATACGCATACATATCCTGGAGAAAACTCATCTGACTCGTCGAGTTGTTCTTTAACTCGTCGAGTCTTATGGCAATCTCCATCGGACTCGCTGAGTTGTTCATCCAACTCGTCGAGTTCTCGGCGATCTTCATGTGACTCACCGAGTCAACCTTGTGACTCGCCAAGTCCATTCAGTCCTTTTTCCATACATACTTGTTTTAAGCCATGCAGCGGCTCCAAATCTCAGATCCAAGCTTCTAGGGCATGCTTATCATGTAAATTTGCAAACTTTATGTGCATGAAAGGTTCTAAAGGCCCTAAATGACCAATCTATGCTTCTAATGGAGCTTTACACCTTGGGAGAGTCTCATTCTTGCACAAGTTGGAAACTTTATGTGCTAAGAAGCCCAAAGGAGCTTAGTTCTGAAGTTACAACTTCATATCTGAGGTTGGAAAGACGAATAGCTTCCAATCACACTATGAAAACCCTAGAATTTGTCCCAAGAGGGGATCTAGAATGAATGAGTTTAGGGTAACGATTTATACCTTCCAGAAGATGCTAACTACAATAGATCTCAGGTCCTTCAAGCTCCTTGCTTCTGAATGCTTGATCTTCAAGCTCTTCTCTCCAAGAAAATCCTCTTCCAAGCTTATGAATTCACAAAATGAGCTCACACACGATTAGGGTTTTAGAGGGGCAAGAAGCAGTGAAGAGGAGGTTGGGGGATAGCCAATGATCCTTTAAATAGGGTGAAATACCCCGAAATTTAGGGTTTCATCTGCCAGCTCCTAGTCGTCGAGTCCCTTTATGGACTCGGCGAGTAGGTCACTAAACGTGCGATCCTACCTCGCGGCTACTCGACGAGTAGGGCACCCTTAACTCGTCGAGTAGGACTTAAAAACAAAGAAGTTTTTACTTAAATCAATACTTGAGAATCGGGGCGTTATAGATGGATCTTGGGTTATTTTGGTAATTTTGTTGCTTTATAATATATTTGAATATCTTAATAACTTAATTAATCTTTCAGGTTGGGTTACAATGGATGCTTTCGTTGTACAACAATAAATTAAATGGAATATTGCTGATGAAATGGGTCTTGGGAAAAACGTGCAGGTAGGTTTTAAAAAAAACAATTCTTTTATGTGACATCCCCAAAATCACGGCCAGAAATGACCGATTCGTTTATGCTTTGCTTTAAAATCAGAGTAATCTTTTAAAGAAAACAGTTGCGGAATTTGTTCCTAAAATATGATAAGGATTTATCAAAGCATTTCTTTAAAGAAATGTATTTTTATTATATAACAAAATCTCGCGATGTCATGTTCCGATACAGGCACATAAGCATAAACAGAACTTACATTATTTACACTAAAGATTTTACATCTCCTTTAATCTCTCCGTAAAATATATATTCGTATCAATACCTGTGATACAAAGAAAACTGAGTGGGTCAGGCTTGGGAGCCTAGTGAGCATATAGGGTTTTCAACCCACAATAATATAATTATTATATTCAACCATCAAACAATCAACCCAATTACCCATTCCCATTATCTTCTTTATTTCTTAGGATTTTACCCTGAGAATTCAACTACCCGTCATTCATTCATTCCTAAGGATTGACCTAAGGAATTAGCAAAAAAATCTATTGCTACATAAGGCGCATCTACCAACATCATCCTTTAAGCTCCTCTGCCAGGATTACGTCATACACTATGAGGCGCGACTGCCAGGTTTATGGCATTCTCTTTTAGGCGCATCTGCCGACATTATCCTATAAGCGCATCTGCCAGGATTATCCTATAAGCGCATCTGCTAGTATTATGACATTCTCTAATTGGTGCATCTACCAATATTATTCTTAAGTGCATCTGCTAGTATTATGACATCTCTATTTGGCGCATATGCCGACATTATCCTATAAGCGCATCTGCTAGTATTATGACAATCTCTATTTGGCGCATCTGCCGATATTATCCTATAAGCGCATCTGCCAGGATTACGACATTCACTACTTGGTGCATCTACCGATATTATTCTTAAGCGTATGTGGTAGTTTTATGACATTCTCTAATTGGTGCATCTGCCAATATCATTCTTAATCATCTTTCATACCTCCTCATTTTATCACATACCAACTATCTCATCTACCCATGTTCTACCCAACATATTTGTAGATATAAAATACATATACAGTTTAACTCATTAAAACCTATATAGTTCATCCATTCCAGCAACATCTCAAATAAACAACAATATATAAACACATAGCACGTATTTCATAGCAAATACTTCATACTTATGTGTTAAAAGAAAGTAACCACACACTTACACATATAAACAACAATATATATATATATATATATATATATATATATATATATATATATATATATATATACACACACACATAGCACGTATTTTGTAAAATACTTCATATCTATGCGGTAGAAGAAAGTAACTACACACTCACACAAAACATATACTTAATACATTCAAACAATACTTGTATTAAAATCGTGTTTATGAAAGGGACTATACACTCACACATATAAACAACAATATATAAACACATAACATGTATTTCAAAGCAAATACTTAATATTTATGTGTTAGAAGAAAGTGACCACATACTCACTTGATTAGAAGATGATCGGGTAGCACTACAGCTTGTAGAAGTAGTATCCTTCGGTGAAACTGTGATCTCTTCATACACCGGACTTCTCATGGGCAGAGCTTCAGCTCGGAAACTCTTTTCTTCTCGGGATCTTCAGGCTTCGGGACTTGCTTCAGATCTCGGGGTTGATACCGGGGCTTCGGGGGGTTAAAATTGCACGTAAAACGATGTAATATGGGTGAGAGATGAGAGAATGAGCAACCAAACTCGGCTGGTCCTTCAAATCTATTTATAGGGCAAAATCTGCCCTTGCCACGTCGTGGGCTTGGTCGTCACTGCATGCGTCATCACAAGTTGCATCTAGGGGACTCCCGGAGGTGTCAGAAGACTTGCCACATCGTGGCACTGCTTGACACGTCGTGGTATCTGACAGTTTTGGGGTTCCGCGCCCCGAACTTCAGAAATTCATAACTTTCGCATACGAACTCCATTTTTGACGTTCTTTATATCGACGCGTAGGTGAGATTAGTCTCTACAACTCTCATTTAGACTCCATTGTCTAATTTTGACTTTATTTTTAATATATTATAAATATATTACTTATATATTATCTTAAGTAGGCCGGGACAGGAAAACTTCGTTCGAAATTCATAACTCCTTCATCTGAACTGCGTTTTCGTCTGTCTTTTTATCATTGGAATACTATTGAAGACATCTTCGACTCTCGTTTAGATCACTAGGGATAGATATCTATGTACCTAAAATTCACTATTTACGTCATGTTGGGTCGCGCTGGGCCGTGCCGGTTCTGTCACGAAACTTCGACAGGTCATAACTTCTTCGTTATACCTCGGATTTTGGAGTTCTTTATATGCACGAAAACCTTGTGACGTATACTACAAATTGGTTAAGATTAATTCTTCTAAATAATCTTCCATCAAAAAGTCATTTTTGATGCTTATCGTCTCTAAATTGACTAGCCCGGATCTACGGGCGTTACAATTATTTCCCCCTTAGGATGATTACGTCCCGGAATCATCAACGAAATAGGGCTTGCATAATGATTCCACACGTTATCTCTTCATCCTAGGTAATAACCGTAACTTCTATGTTTCCTCGAAAGAGTATTTAACTCTATGGCTTTCTTGACTGCAGACGATGCCTAATCTTGCATCTGCTTATCGTACTATGTTGTACTTTCAATCATATCTCCCGAGTTAAAAAATAAATCCTTATTGAGGACTCCTTCTTCTTCGTAGGATAAGTACTTTCATTCGTCTATTGCAATAGATCGATGGGTCATGTTCTAATGACCTCTCATCGTATGATGCAACGCTTAGACTCAAGTCTCTTAGAGTCAAATTCCATAATGGAATATACCTTCCTTCATATTCTAATGTGATATAATCACATTTTTAACATGTAGCATGCCTAGCTACAAACTCCTTCTTTTATAACGAGCATGATACTATCAATCACATTGATTTCAATCTTCTGACTTGAGTCAGATGCTACCTCGAACTTGGTTCTATGAACCACGTAACAAACTCCTCGTAGTCGGACTCAATTTGATATGACCACTAGGGTCGGAATAACAACCATCTTACTAGTCACTACCGAAACAAGGGTAATGACACACTTGAACAAAACGAAATCAATTACTAGCTTCTTGGTAACCTTGTGACTTTCCCTGATCCAAGTGTGAGTCATGTGCTTCCGGTAGTATATGCATCTACTACCTTTCACACCTACTCATACTCGTCCCAAGTATTGTCCCGTAGTCGACCAACTCACCATACAAGAAAATCACAAAACAATTTAACACATACGAATGTGTCCAAATAATCATAAACAATTTCCCTAGACTCTACTAGGACTTCTTCATTGCTCAATCTTCAATCATCAACTCTACTTCAACTCGATTGGTGATGGAAATACCAGACGATGAGACAACTTCAAGAATATCATCAATCGTTCCATCATCCTGCCAATCAAAGGTGTACTTCAGACGTATCGTACTCCTCTAAACGTACTATTATTTCATAAGACATACTCTAAAGGCAGGATACCACTCTTACGATATCTTCTGATAGGTGTCATCCACTATCATAAGCCTTCTTCATTTCCTCCATTTACTCAATTCTCTATGAATCTTCACCATGACCTTTCGTGCACCCAAGCAGATGTTCGGTGTACCAGGCGAGAATTTAAGATAGGAAGCTTTTATTTACGATAAACGTATAAATCTCCTTATCACTCCGAAACGTTTACATGCTAGTTCTAATATCATATTCATACGCTTAGAATCCTATACACATAAGGTTTCCAGATCCGGTCGGCAACAGACCATAAATCCGAACAAATAATAGCATCAATTTAGCTATCACACAAAACAATTAGCACATAAAAGCATTTTAGGCATCATTCCTAAAATAAACTAGTGCTTGTGTCAATTTAGGTGTACTACCTATCATATTTTAGACACACTCCTCACAATCATTACTTAGCATTCTAAGTTTAAGTCTATAAATTTCCTACAAATTCCTAGTTTGCTTAAACTAATGCTCTTATACCAACTGTGACATCCCCAAAATCACGGCCAGAAAAGACCGATTCGTTTATGCTTTGTTTAAAATCAGAGTAATCTTTTAAAGAAAACAGTTGCGGAATTTGTTTCCAAAATATGATAAAGATTTATCAAAGCATTTCTTTAAATAAATGTATTTTTATTATATAACAAAATCTCAGGATGTCATGTTCCGATAAAGACACATAAGCATAAACAGAACTTACATTATTTACACTAAAGATCTTACATCTCCTTTAATCTCTCCGTGAAATATATCTTCATATCGATACCTGTGATACAAAGAAAACTGAGTGGGTCAGGCTTGGGAGCCTGGTGAGCATATAGTGTTTTCAACCCACAATAATATAATTATTATATTCAACCATCAAACAATCAACCCAATTATCCATCCCCATTATCTTCTTTATTTCTTAGGATTTTACCCTGAGAATTCAACTACCCGTCATTTATTCATTCCTAAGGATTGACCTAAGGAATTAGCACAAAAATCTATTGCTACATAAGGCGCATCTACCAACATCATCCATTAAGCGCCTCTGCCAGGATTACGTCATACACTATGAGGCGCGACTACCAGGTTTATGACATTCTCTTTTAGGCGCATCTGCCGACATTATCCTATAAGCGCATCTGCCAGGATTATCCTATAAGCGCATCTGCTAGTATTATGACATTCTCTAATTAATGCATCTACCAATATTATTCTTAAGTGCATCTGCTAATATTATGACATCTCTATTTGGCGCATCTGCTGACATTATCCTATAATCGCATCTACTAGTATTATGACAATCTCTATTTGGCGCATCTGCCGACATTATCCGATAAGTGGATCTGCCAGGATTATGACATTCACTACTTGGTGCATCTACCGATATTATTCTTAAGCGCATCTGGTAGTTTTATGACATTCTCTAATTGGTGCATCTGCCAATATCATTCTTAATCATCTTTCATACCTCCTCATTTTATCACATACCAACTATCTCATCTACCCATGTTCTACCCAACATATTTGTAGATATGAAATGCATATACAATTTAACTCATTAACACCTATATAGTTAATCCATTCCACCAACATCTCAAATAAACAACAATATATAAACACATAGCACGTATTTTATAGCAAATACTCCATACTTATGTGTTAGACGAAAGTAACCACACACTCACACATATAAACAACAATATATATATATATATATATATATATATATATATATATATATATATATATATATATATATATATATATATATATATATACACATGGCACATATTTTGTAAAATACTTCATATCTATGCGGTAGAAGAAAGTAACTACACACTCACACAAAACATATACTTAATACATTCAAACAATACTTGTATTAAGATCGTGTTTATGAAAGGGACTATACACTCACACATATAAACAATAATATATATATATATATATATATATATATATATATATATATATATATATATATATATATATATATATATATATAAACACATAACACGTATTTCAAAGCAAATACTTAATATATATGTGTTAAAAGAAAGTGACCACACACTCACTTGATCAGAAGATGATCGGGCAGCACTACGGCTTGTAGAAGTAGTATCCTTCGGTGAAACTGTGATCTCTTCACACACTGGACTTCTCGCGGGCAGAGCTTCGGCTCGGAAACTCTTTTCTTCTCGGGATCTTCGGGCTTCGGGACTGCTTCGGGTTTCGGGGTTGATATCGGGGCTTCGGGGGTTAAAATTGCACGTAAAACGATGTAATATGGGTGAGAGATGAGAGAATGAGCAACCAAACTTGGTTGGCCCTTCAAATCTATTTATAGGGCAAAATCTGCCTTGCCACGTCGTGGCACCTTTTTCCACGTCGTGGGCTTGGTCGTCACTGCATGCGTCATCGCAAGTTGCATCTAGGGGACTCCCGGAGGTGTCAGAAGACTTGCCACATGATGGCACTGCTTGCCACGTCGTGGTATCTGACAGTTTTGGGGTTCCGCGCCCCGAACTTCAGAAATTCATAACTTTCGCATACGAACTCCGTTTTCGACGTTCTTTATATCGACGCGTAGGTGAGATTAGGCTCTACAACTCTCGTTTAGACTCCATTGGCTAATTTTGACTTTATTTTTAATATATTATAAATATGTTACTTATATATTATCTTAAGTAGGCCGGGACAGGAAAACTCCGTTCGAAATTCATAACTCCTTCATCTGAACTCCGTTTTCGTCTGTCTTTTTATCGTTGGACTACTATCGAAGACATGTTCGACTCTCGTTTAGATCACTAAGGATAGATATCTATCTACCTTAAATTCACTATTTACGTCGCGCTGGGTTGCGCTGGGTCATGCCGGTTGTGTCGCGAAACTTCGACAGGTCATAACTTCTTCGTTATAACTCGGATTTTGGCGTTCTTTATATGCACGGAAACCTTGTGACGTATACTACAACTTGGTTAAGATTAATCCTTCTAAATAATCTTCCATCAAAAAATCATTTTTGATGTTTATCGTCTCTAAATTGACTAGCCCGGATCTACGGGCGTTACATTTTAGTAGTTTTCTTTTGTGAAGTTATGACATTAATTGCTTATTTAGTGGAGTTCAAAAACAACTACAACCCACATCTTATTATTGTTCCAAATGTTGTTCTCATGAATCGACTATTTTTTCGAGTTGATATATTATAACAATGTCATCTAATAATATGCTAAAATGATAACCAACTCCATATTTTTTGTTTACTATAGCATCGTACTTTAAAAGTTGGTTGCTATTTTAAAGTATGATGTCCTAATAGTAGATGAGTGTGTGGAAATTTTTTTGTCATTGTACTTTTACTATGTTTCTTTTCATGAACTTGCATATATTCGTGTGTGTTGAGTAGGATCATTTGTGGCAATTTAGTAATTACATATCATGGGTTCATGAACCTTACCAATTGTATGTTAATCTATTTTCTGTTGGAAGTGAAATGATATTTGAAGAGTTCTAAGAATAACAATGTAATGACCATTCAATTTCATTGTTGATTCCAATTAATTATGTATATGGAACCTACCCAATAATAATAATAAAATGTTTGATTTTGTTGTAATTTATTTTTGTATTGGTAGTTAACAATTTTTATAATAAATAAACATCATAAACTAACTTGTTTTTTTAACGGTGAACTTCAATTTATGAAGCTGTAGTATTTTATTTAAAACAAAAATAACATTGTAACCGTTTAGAATGACGTAATTATTTTTTTATTGTAAATAGTAATTACCTAAATATAACTGAATTAAATTTAAAGTTAAATCATATTATTTTTTTAAATATATTATTTGTATGACGCCATTAATCAGTATAGTTAAAAATACATTTAATTCTTTTAATTAACATCAACAAAATGTGAAACCATGTTTTTTTTAAGTAATATTAATTAATGGTGCGTCTTTGACAATAAACCTAACTATAAAAAGTAATGGCAAAAAGTGATATGCATATTTTTTGACAATAAACCTAACTATAAAAAGTAATGGCAAAAAGTGATATCCATATTTTTTGAAAAAAATAAAGTATTGTGTGATTAATTGCGATCAAACGACTCGGAATAAATTTAGATGTTACGGGTATTTGGAGTTAACATTATGAGTCATTAATTGCAATCAATAAAGAAGTGACTCGGAAATAAATTTATCAGCGTTTAAGTATTAAAAAAAACTCAAAAAAATCAATGTAACTTGGTTAACACTTAACGAATTTTATGATTTGATCTGATAGCGCAAGGAAACTATTCAGATAAATGAATTAATCATTGCTTATAAATAATTCGTCGTCGTCGCATTGCGCAGGTAAACGACTAATATATATATATATATATATATATATATATATATATATATATATATATATATATATATATATATATATATATATATATATATATATATATATAGGGTGAGGTTCAATAGAGAACCATAATTAACCAAAGAACCAAGGAACTAATCCTGAGCATCGAAAATCATAACGATCAACGGCCAAGAAAATAAATGTACATTTTTACATTAGACGCACACACACCGGATTATACCAAAAAACCCACCTTTTACAAAAAACCCACCACTTTTTTTTCGTTTAAAATTTTTTTTAGGCCATGTTTTTTTATCAAAAAGAAAACGAATATACCGTTTACAATTTTCAGGGACGGTTTTAAGGGGTTCCCGGTATGGCACCGGCAACCCCTAACTTTTCTGGCCGCAGTGTAAAAAATTTCGATTTTTCGATTTTTTAAACTATTTTTCATGTATCGGCAACACCTACTATGTATTCCTGCGTCCGTCCTTGACGATTTTTCGTCCTCTTTCCATAGAGATCAATAATGATATATAAAAAACGAACTTTTTTTTTCGAAAAAAACCCACTTCATTTTCTTTAATGAAAAAAAAGTTAAGGTCTAATTTTTATAGAGTAAAATTAATAAATATATCAAAATTCATATTTTTTTGTACTTTTTAAACATAGATTCATATTCATATTAAAAAAAAAATGATATTTCAATTCAGATTCACATTGTGAACTTGTTCAAATTCATATTGTAAACCTGTTCAGATTCACATTATGAATCTCCTCAGATTCACAGTGTGAATCTGAACTGATCGGGGTTTTTTTCACATTGTGAATGTTAAAATTTGAAATATTTACATTTTAGATTCACAATGTAAATCTACACTGATCGAGGTTTTTTTTTTTTGTGAACCTTCTCAGATTCACAATGTGAATCTGAACTGTTCGAGAATTTTCATATTATGAATGTTAAAAATTGAAATATTTACAGTTTAGATTCACAGTGTGAATCTACACTGTTCGAGGTTTTTTTTTTATAAATCGGTGTTGATGTTTATTAATAGAGTACAAAAAATTAATATTTTTTGTATAATTAGTTTTTTTTTATAAAAAAAAAAGCTTAAATACTAAAAAAAATAAGAAAATTAAGTGGGTTTTTTTCAAAAAAAAAATTCGTTTTTTATATATCATCATGGATTTCTATGGAAAGAGGACGAAAAATCGTGAACAATGGTATATTTGGATTTTTTTTTCGATAAAAAACTTGGCCTAAAAAAATTTTAAATGAAAAAAAAAAGAAATGGGTTTTATTATAAGCCGGTACATCTGCGTCCATTATAAAAATTTACAACTCTTTCTTTTGCCGTTGATCGCTTTAAATTCCGACGCTTTGGATCGGTTACTTGGTTCTTTGAATAATAATGGTTCTCTATTGAACTTTTTCATATATATATATATATATATATATATATATATATATATATATATATATATATATATATATATATATATATATATATATATATATATATATATATATATCAAATACCATGTTTAAGATATTGTATCCTGATTTTTGGATTGGAAAAGTACATATATGGTAGAACATCATTTTTAGCGGTGGTCCATTGGGGAAAAAAATAAATAGAACTTAATTGGTACCACATGACTACATGAGTCACTTGGAAGCTACTTGAATGTACCTTTGGTTGCTCAACGTTGAATAATGTTGTTTTTTAGTTAAAGCGAATAAGTGTTGATGTGGATATATGACTTAATTCGTTATATAATATGCGCGTGGTCCTTAATCAGTTTCATTTGTCAAATAAACAAGTACAAATTTGGTGATAGATTTGTTTAGAAAAACATTGTTAAGGCGATTATGATTACTTATTTGTCTATTTGGGTCCCCTTCTATGATGTTAGAGATTTCATATAATTTTTAATCCCGTCGTGCTCTTGGTGTACGTTTATATAATTTTCGATGTCTATTATGGTCCGGGCATGCCATCCTTTCGTTAATCTAATCACAAATTGTCCCTATGTTTTTAATAATACCATCACAAGTTTCTAATTTGCAGTAATACATATCGATCTTGTTCTTGCATCCGCTATCTTTATCGTCAAATGACTGAATTCTTACGCATGGATCATAATTAAAATCATGTCTACAAATACGTTGGCCAACCATCGATAAAATAAATTGTTCGTTTCAATGGCGGAGCCAGAGCGAAATGCCAATGGTAGCACACGTAAATTTTCGAGGATGCACACTGAAAAAATTGTACTACACCAAAAAAAATTCTAAAAAATATTTCACTGTGCTTGCAAAATTGAGGTCGGCTGGCAGTGGTGGGAGAGGTGACGTTGTTAAGTGACGGATGTGACAGTGGTGGGGTCAGCTGGTTTCAGAGGTGGTGATAGCGGTGATGGTGGTGGCAGTTGTGGTGGTGGGGATGGTGACGGAGAAGAAATGAACGAGTGGTGCTATATAATCATTTATGATTATGACAGACCTGTCGTGCCGGTACGCCGGAGGGTTATAGCGGCAGATACGAAATATATGGCTGACGTTGAATCTCAAGATCTCTATTTTATTTTTATTCTCAAAATAACCAACCTACATATATATATATATATATATATATATATATATATATATATATATATATATATATATAATTGGGTATAAGGAATATATACATTACAGCCCACCTAAGCTTAGGTACTAAACCTCTAAATTATGAAGTTTTATCTTAGTAAATATAACAGTTCAGTTTTCACTTGGTAAATATACAATTTCTCATTGAATTTATTTCCTTTATTATCGTTTGAGCATCTATGTTTTCTTTCATCCATTATCGTTTATTACTTCACGTCAATGAACATTACTGTTTTCCACCATCACAAAAGTAAAAGATAATTAACATTTTTGCTTCCCTATCAAAATTATTGCTTCAATATTTAATCTGCAACATCAAGTGTTAATTATGAATCCCTAATGCAATCTTTAACTAACAAAACGATGTAGTTTAATGAGGTTTACTATCTAAGATGGGACTGTAATGTATATTCACTTTTTTCCTATATAATTTAACATACATTTTTTAATCGTTTATAATATGTGGACTCGTGTTTAATAAAAATTAATTTGAATTCACTTGTATCAAATCAAATTAAGCCCTCCAAATGAACTCTTCGATCAATATGGTTTTAAAGCATTTCTATAGTCTCCTCGTTTATTTACCAATTTTCATGGAAGTTGGCATTTTTCTAGTGCGTCTGCTCCATTATTCCTTGAATTTCCGACCACTTCATATTGCTTGATCTCCTTCCATATCAAAGCATTCATAATTTATAGTTTAATGGTTGAATTAAATGAGTTAGATGTCTAGAAAGCTTTCATAATTTGTAGTTTAATGGATGAGTTAAATGAGATCGATGTCTAGATACAATTTAATGTGTTAAACTCAACCGTAATATGTGTTTGTTGTAATATGAGATTGTATATGAAATTCAATAGGAAAAAAACTTCTAAAAATTTAAAATAAATGTTCCATTGTAGATCAGCGACAAACCCAAATTTCTAAAAATGATTATAGAATAATGAATTGTATTGATTAACAATGTCCTATATATAGTGAAGAAATACAACTGAATATATCCACATAAGGAGGATATATAATAGGAATTTATACAATAAAATATAATGACAAGATATATACAGTCCTAATATATTATTGGCTAATAGTCCCCCGCAGTTTGAGCTAAGGAAGGATTGACGCTCAAACTGGACCAAAACTGTTGATACAAGTAGTGAGACAATCCTTTTTGTGAAGATGTCCACAAATTGCATAGAGGCAGGAATGTGAAGAATTCGAATATGTCCAAGACGAACCTTTTCACGCACAAAGTATACATCAATTTCCACATGTTTGATGCGTTGATGTTGGACTAGGTATTGTGACAGATAGACAGTAGATACGTTGTCGCAATAAACAGTTGTCGTTTTGCGAAGAGGAACAAGAAGCTCAAGTGAGAGGTTATGCAACCAGGTAGAAACAACATTAACAACACCACGGTATTCAGCTTCAGCACTCGATCGAGAAATTGTTGGCTGGCGCTTTGGGGACCAAGACACAAGGTTGTTGCCGAGAAATACATAGTAGCCAGAAGTGTATCAGCGCGAGTCGGGACAACCGCCCCAATCAGCATCAGAGCAAGCAATAAGTGTGTTAGACAAAGATGCAACCAGATGAAGACCATAGTCTATGGTATCCTCTAGATACCAAAAAATCTTCTTCATAAACTGAAAATGGGGCTCACGTGGAGCATGCATAAATAAGGAAACTTGTTGGATAACATATGCAATGTTAGGGCGTTTAAAAGTCAAATATTGGTGGGCACCGACAAGAGTACGATAAAGAGTGCCATCAGTGTTGGATTCACCATCGGTGACACTAAGTTTTGTGGATGTATCCACCAGTGTAGCGCATGGCTTACAAGAGGCCATATTGGCTCGTTGAAGAATGTCACAAGTGTCACACCCCCGAACCAGACGACGGAAACGTTCGAGGGTTCGTGTGACTTAAATTGAAATATCATCACAATGAATATACATGAAACATAACATAAACATCACCATGCATTAATACATTACAACTGACCTTGTTCACATCGAGTACATTGTTTACATGACATATTTCAAAACATAAATTGTCTGATGATTAACATTTCACAAAAGAAATTTCCTGAAACACACTTGGAGGTTCTTCAGTCTAACGATTTCCTGAGAATACAAGTTATTTTGAAAACGTCAACATATATAGTGTTGGTGAGTTCATAAACATGTTTGATATAAAACTAGTTTGTATTGTTTGTAAACCCAGAAAATCGTATATTTTCTGTAAAAAATCTTTGCAACAAAAAAATGTGATGATCCCATAAGTTCATATGAATGTGATTTCGAGACACGAAAAAGTGATTGTTGTTCAAAGTTTATTCTTGTATTATAGTTATTGTATGTGGAAGTGAATAATGTTGTTTCCCCGGAAAACCCGACGTTTTCCGATATAAATAATATGATAGTTTTGTATTATTGTATCATTTTAACGAAATGAATATGATTTCCCATGATTACTTAGTTGGTAATGGATCTCTATGTGAGTCGTTATAACCATGCATAATAATGACTAATTCTCCTGTCTTGGCATTTTATCGGATGCCGGTTTTGATCAAGATTTTGTCACCCTAGACTGGCCGAGTCTAACTGTAGCGAACAGCTCAGGTGTGGGGGAGTCTCCCCCATATAGATCTATACAAAAACTCTCGCTCTCCCTCCATGAGACTCTTGTTATAACTACAGACTACGACCGACACTTATTGGTGTCACCCGTTATTTCCCACTAAATCCAACTGAAATTGAATATTCTGGTTTAACAACCTGATTTTTGTTTACTTGAATAAAATGTTAGCCTAACAGACGAAGAGAGGAGGACTACGGAGGCCCACTAACTTTGTATGTTATTACAGGCTGTCGAGTATGCTACAGACACGTTATAGTCCATCAAGCATATTAAAAAGGTTCAGTGTCTTATTAGCAATGCAAATGGACCATTAAGGCCCAATAGCATATTTAAGCTGATAAAGGCACACTAGGTATGTAATTGGGTCACCAGAAGCCCAATAAACATGTTTGAATATATTGGGCCCAATAATCATGATATTGGACCACAAAGGCCCAATAGCACGAATAAGAGATATTTGAGCTCAACCATTGAATCATTTATAATTTATAGATCTTAAGTTCGTAATGTAGGTATTTATTTTGAGTTTGATGTTTATTCGAAGTGTTAAAATACTTTGATGTTTGGTTTATAACAAAGCTTTGGTTATATATATATATATATATATATATATATATATATATATATATATATATATATATATATATATATATATATATATATATATATATATATATTTAAAACCATGCGTTATAAACTTAATGTTTTTAACTCAATAATTTAGTATTTGTCTAGTTGGCCCAAAAACATTTAGTTTGACCGTTTCAGCCCCTTTATCTATAAAAATGACACTTTTAGTCCCCTTTTATGAAAATTGACATTTTTGGTCCTTAAACCGTTTTTTCTTGACACTTTAGACCCAAACTTTATTTAAATAATAATTTCAGCCCAAAACTATTATATTCATCATTTCCAGCCCTTAGTTGTAAAAATTTTACACTTTTGGCTCAAATTCCGTAGGTTTTACAATTTTTACCCCAAAATCAAAAACTTTGCATTTTTTGTCCAATTTTTGCATCAAAGTCATTTTCAGCCCTCAAAACTGTTTTATTTATGTTTTAAACTCATAGTTTGTTAACTTTTCCATTTCAGCCCCTCAAATACTTCATTTTTCGCAACTTTGGGCCCAAAACTCGTGAGGCCCAAATTTAAAGCCCATTAAGCTAAAATTTATGTTTTTGACCCCTAGACAAATGTTTTTTTTTTTCATAAAAGTTAGATTTCTATGTAAAGAATACTATTTGGTCCTTATAAAACCGAAAATACCATATTTTTCCCAAACTTTGATTATTTTGGCAAAAATGACACTTATAAGGATTTTGACTTTGTTTTCACTTCTTAAGCCTAAAGATCCTTAGATCTTTGAAGTAAGTTGTTTAATATGCACATTGTTTATGTATTATTCACACCATAGCCATAGATTTCAAGATTTAACAAATAACATCATATTTTCACAACATAAACCAAAAAAATCACATATGACAAACATACACACATGGATCAACACATAGTACTTGTATTCTCCCCCAAAAACAATTACAAACCGAAAAAAACGGGTATGAACTCACCTTGGGTTTGTTGTTTCGGTTTTGAAGAAAAGATGAAGAAGGTTTGTATCATTGTATGGTTTTTCGGCCCTAGTAAAGTCCTTGAAGAGACCTTCGAATTTGAAAGGTTCTAGGGAGTATGATCAAGAATTTAAGGTGGTAAGAAGAGTGATTAAGTGTAGAAAGAAAGTAAGTTTGCAAGATCTTACCACTAGCATGCAACTTGAAGTGATTTTTGGATGAAAACCTTCTTAAGGCTCTTATGATTCTTGAAAATTTGGAGGAAGGAAGAAGATGTTTTTGAGAGAGTTTGAAGAGAAATTTTGAAGATGGTCGTGTGATTGTGATCCTCGGCCGAGAAGAAGAAGAGAAGAGAGGAGAGAAGGAGTGAAATGACATGCATGGAAATCCACCATGTAATAAGGAGGTGGCTAACCCTCCTTAATTCTCCTAATTTCCTTTTAATTCTTTTTATTCTTCCCCTTTTTTTACTTGGGCCGAAATAGGCCTAGTGAAAGAAGGTATGGATTAATTTTGGCCCACTTCTAGCCTATGTTCGAAACTATGAGGTTCATGGAGAAGGTTTTCGGCCCATTGGGCTCCTTTGGATGGTTCACAGCCCAACTAGCATAAGAGAATGGGTTTTATGTCCCATTAAAGCTAAATAGGTTAGTTATGGCCCAATAAGGTTAATTAGGCCATTTATGGCCCAATAAGGCTTATTGGAGTAGTTTATTCCATTTTAGACCCAATATGGCCCAAAATGTCAAATTTTATGAAGGTGGGTTGAATTAGAGCCCAATTAAGGGTTCTAAGCCCAAATTAGTCAAATTGGAGGCTTATTGGCCCATTAGGCCCAATAAGAAAATCCTAGTCCATATTGGACTTAAACCGGGATTTTTAGGGTTACCAATCCTTTGTTGACTATTTAAAGTGTTTGTATAGAGTATTTGATGGAATTTTGTTGTCATTGAATAAACATCATGCATGCTTTCAAGTTTTAATCACAAATGTCATTATTGTTAATGTTTACAAAAGCATTAGAATTCCTAGTTGTGACAGCAAGTGCAAGAAGCCTGGGAAAAAATAAGCCATGTTTATCACGAGTAGCCGTGATATCCAAAAAATGGTGAAGCGCCCCTAGATTGGTTTTAGCAAATTCTTGAAACAAAAAAGTAATAATGTTGCAGAGAACACCAGGGTCAGAAGCTATCAAGATTATATCATCGACATATAATAATAAATAAGCACAATGGCGTCCGTGTTGATAAAAAAATAGCGAAAAATTACAAATATTACTCCTGAAACCTCAAGATGTAATGAATGAAGCAAAATGAGTGTACCATGCACGTGGAGTCTGTTTAAGCCCATACAAAGATTATCGTAGATGGCAGACATGGGATGGCAACTAGGTATTAGCAAAGCCTGGGGGCTGGTGTATGAAGACCATCTCGTTGAGATCACCATAAAGAAATGTGTTCTTCACGTCTAACTGATGTTTCAGTCATGCTTACGAGATTGAGAATTGTTTGTATAGTAGATGGTTTCACGACTGGATTGAAGGTCTCTAAGTAGTCAACACCGATTGTTTGTGATTTCCTATTTACCACAAGTCATGATTTATAGTGGTCAAGTGTTCCATCCACTTTAAACTTATGACGAAACAACCACATACACCGAATAATTGGGTTGTCGGTCGGTTAGGGAACGAGTTATTATGTTTTGTTCACCTGTACAACTTGAAATTCATATTCCATGGCTTGTAACCAATTAGGGTCAGACATGGCAGCAGAGATAGACTTGGTAATTTGAGAGATGGATGGAGTAGTGGTGGTATAAAGGTTTATACGGTGACAGGTTTGGTTACTCATGCCCGTGCACGAGTGGTCATGGGATGAGTAAGGGGTTTGGGGGTGGAGGTGGGAGTTTGAGGAGGAGTGGATTGAGAATGGATCATTGTAAGTGGGTAGGTGGTGGTAGTGGTACTTTTAAATGGAGGGAATAGGTCAAAATAGGAGGTTGAAGAGTTGATGCGGTGGAAAGAGGTGGTGTAGAAGGTTGAGTAGGGGTGGTAGATATGGTAGGTGTAGAGTAGGAAAAACGTGAAAGGGTGGGTCGTCGAGAAAACCAAAGGATGTGGAGGGGGAGGAGTATTGGCAAAGGGAAACGATGTTTCATCAAATGTAACGTGACGGGACATACAAACTTTGCAGGTCGATGGATCAAAGCATTTATATCCCTGGAATTTTTCCAGATAGCCAAGGAAAATACATTTGACAGATCTTGGTTGGAATTTATGAGATTGTGTAGCAGAGGTGTTAGGATACCAAGTGCACCCAAAGGTGTGAAGATGGTCATAAGATGGTTAGCGACCATAGAGAGAGAAGGTGAGCATGGAAAAATTGAGATGTTTAGTAGGAAGTATATTATGAAGGTATGCAGCGGTGTAAATGGCTTCCACCCAAAATGAGTAAGGAAGAGAGGCGTGAGTGAAAAGGGTACAAATAATGTCATTAATGCAACGAATCATTCATTCAGCTCGTCCATTTTGTTGGGAAGTTTGACGGCAAGAAAAACGGAAGACGAGACCATAAGTTTGAGAAAATGATTTAAACTCATTATTGTTGAATTCTCCCCCGAGATCGCATTGGAATGACTTAATGGTTCGGTTAAATTGAGTATGCATAAGTTTATGAAATTTTGTAAAAGTGAGAAATGTGTCAGATTTATATTTATGAGGGTATACCCATACATAATGAGTGAAATTATCAATAAGCACCATATAGTATTTATAGCCAGTTTTGATTAAGACTGGTGATGTCCAAAGATCACAATGTATAATGTTAAATGGTGCATACGTAACAAATTGTGAATCATAAAAGGCAACCGAGTATGTTTAGATAGTTGGCAAGCATTGCATAAATATGAAGTTATAGGTTTATTGCAAGAAATAAAAAATTTAGAAGGAAGTAAATCTAAAATAGGAATGCCCAGGTCATCCAAGCGAACATGCCAACGATTGGGAGAAGTGGCAAGAATAGCCGATGAACTGGAAGGTGTTGTGAAGGGGTAAAGATCTCCCATGCTATCATGACGAGAAAGAAGATCTCCAGTCTTGAGGTGCTTAATAGAAAACCAGATGGGTCAAATTTAGCGGAAGCTTGATTATCAATAGTAAACTTATGAATAGATAAAATGTTTTTAATAATGGAGGAAGTGAACAAGATATTTTTTAAAGCATATGAATGAGAGGGGGTAGTGTAAGAAGCATGACCAGACCCATGAATTCGCAAACTAGAGCCATTTCTAACAAAAATCGATCTTACAGGAGAAGTAGTCATGAAATCTTACCCTGATTAGATGTAAGATGTGTTGAGGCACCAGAGTCCATATACCAAGTCGGATCATTAGATTGAAGATGGACTTGTTGCATTGTCTGAGCTAAATTTGATGGGCTATAGTCTGAATAACCAACAAATTGAGGACTGGAAGTAGGCATCAGACCTGATGGTTTCATTAGAGGAGGTCAATTTAGCCCTTGTTGAGTTGTAGGTCCAAAAAACGGATTGGAACCGTAGGTGTGATTGGCCTAATGATTTGTAGGTGGATTCAGACCATGAGAAGGTTATGGTGAAGGTGGTGGATTCCATGATTGCGAGCCATTCCAACCTTCACGTTCCCCGACACTCCTATCACGTCCTCGACCAATAAAACCATGACCATGAGTTCTTGTACCTCTTCCCGAGTAGTTGTTGTAGGTTTGACTTTGATTACATCGACCAACTTCAACTTTTTGTGATGGTCTATTGACAGAGGTGGGGGCAACGAGAACTGTGTGGGTTTGATTTTGTCTACCTGTTTTCTGTTATTCCAGTTGTAACATGCTACGAGCCGTTTCAAACGATGGAGAGATTTGATTAATGTATGCCCGGGCAACATCAAATTATGGCAGTAACTCGCGAACCATCTAGAAAATGAGTCTTGCTTTAGTGATAGGGTTTTCAACGTCTCCTAGTTGGTCTGATAAGTCTTTTAACTTCTGATAGTAGGATTCCATTGATGAAGATGCAACTAGAGTGAGATTGGAAATTTCTCGTTCGAGGGCTGCAGCACGAGATCCGTTGTTATTGAGAAATTTAGCTTTGAGTTTGTTCCATGCTTTTGTGCAGTTATATCGTTTTCTAGAATTCGAACCATGAGTTCACCAAAGTGTTGTATATCCATTGCAACACAAGTGCATCAATCTCGACCCATTGAAGATAGGTGGGATCAGTTTCCTTTGGTGCCGAAGTGTCATCAATGTGGTCGAGCACCTTGTAAGCTTTGGCATGAAAGCGGAATAGCTTTGTCCAGGAGGAATACGTAACCTTGGTTCCATCTAGGGTTTGTATCTTGGTTTGGGTGTTTGTCATAGAGTACGCCGGATGTAGGGTTATGGCCTTTACCTCACTTGGACATGTATCATCTTTACCCATGGAGACGACTTCTTGAAGGAGAAAGGCAGGGAGAGCCCGATAAAGTCGTAGCTATGTACTGAAGGGTAGCTGTCGGTTCTAGGGTACAGTGTCACACCCCAAAACCGGAACGGAGGAAACGTTCTGGGGCGGAGGACGTCATGTACAGTATTACAACACAGAATAATAGTAAACAAGCAAACAACATCATCCATTGCATTAATAAGGTATTTTAATACAAGTGTGTTCTGTACAGTTTATAAGACACCAAAATATCAACCAAAATAAAAGATGAGTCTTGAAAGTGCTCTATCTTCTCAAAAGCTAGCATCGGTACCTGTCTAATGATGACCTGAGAATACAAGTTATTTTGAAAGAGTTTATCAGCTTTAAAGCTGGTGAGTTCATAAGTATTTTAGTATTATTGCTTGTATGAAAATGTTTGTAAGTGTTTGAATGTATGAGTTTGTAAATGTGTGTAGTAGTTGTTTGTATCTCCTAGAAAATCCTATATTTTCTACTAAAAGTAGCCTTCTACCAAGGCATCAAATGTGTTGTATGTTTGTTCATTGTAAAAGTGAGTATTCCTCCCAAATATGACTATCATTAGTAAAATATAGTTTGTACATTATTGCTTATGTGAAGATCACAAAGTAAATGTAATGAGGAAAATAATGAAGTACTGTAGTTTTATGTTATAGTAACTACTACTATACTAACTACCTTAAACCAATTGGTAATTAAGGTACAATGTGATATAATTGTAACCATACTTGATCGACCTAGTAAAACACGATGCTTGAAGACGTCGAAATGGTATGACATTCATCACCCGAAGACCTGCAGGTCCCACTGTAGCTAGCAGCAAGGTGTAGGACGGTCAGTCCAGTATAGATCTATACATGAATTCACGCTCTCCCTTCAGAAGACTTTGGTTACAAGACGAGCCATGAAAGAGATGCCATGCCCCGAAGTAGTTCCTCACATTTATGTTATAGTGTATGTATTGTACGTACTAGTGTAGTGAATGTCCTCTCTGATTCTCATCATAATATGTTCTTTTGATTAGTATATAGTGTGTATGAATTGTATGTACTAGTGTATGTTCTCTCTGTATAGTGTATAGTATGTATCGACTCATGTATGAATTGACTCTTTGTATGTTTCATTGTACTAGAAATTAGTAAGTAGTATAACCCTAAACTGTACCTATTGTAGTTTACTAGAACTGTTGTGTGAATGACTTAGCAAGCTTATACACCTTTGTTACTCAAAGGTGTTAGAACTGAAGTAAAAGCTTTATATCTACACACACACACACACACACACATATATATATATATATATATATATATATATATATATATATATATATATAACTAAGGATCAAACGACACTCGGATAATTAACCGAGTACTCTAAGTCCACAACCAAGCAAGGAACATGAATTAAAGCGAGTTATCAGTCCTAAGTCCTTCAAACCTTACTTCTATAACTATATATGTACTAGAAATGGTTTTGACAATATATAAGTTTAAAGAATTGAAAGTAAAGGTTTGTAATCAAGATTAAGTTTTATAAAGAGTTTAACATGTAAAAGGGTTTGATAATCATTCTGAAGTAGTTTTGTTGACAAACAATTAAAAGTATAGTAAATTCATTTGTTTGATAGTTATAAATCACATGTGATTGATATTATAACTATAATGATTCAACTTGTATTCCCCCCATAAAAGCATTTAAAAACATTTAAAAGGTTAATTAAGGGGTATGAACTCACCTGTAGTGAGTGATGCGATTGTAAGATCGATTTAGGAAGTTGAGTGTCAATTGCGGACTTGAGCACAAACGAATCCTATTAAACATATAATGACACACACACACACACATATATATATATATATATATATATATATATATATATACACACAATTAGTGCTTGTAACAAATAATTATTGAATTGGGGCCACCTTAGGGACTAGTAAACACTTATATCAAAGTGTTACAACCGTATATGATTGTATATAAGGGGTATATGGCTATACAAGGGAGTGCATGGTCAAAATACACCATTTGTGTGTGTGTGCAGCCAGGGTGTGCGGCCATGGTGTGTGTGTGCGGCCGCACACTTCCCTTGAAGTGTGCCAAAACGTATGTTATGGCCTTAGCACTCATCTAGGAAGGTTTCTTACTTCATGCTCTAGCCTTAGATGGAGTTCATTGCCATTTTAGGACCTAAAAAGGGTGTGTGTGGTTGAACATGGTGTGTGCGGCCGTACACATGGTGTGTGCGGCCGTACACACCTAAAGATCATGATATTTGGCGTTTTCCATGCATATCTTCAAGTGTTCTTGGCATATAACAAGTTATGATAAGTGTATAAACGTTATAGAGGCTTGAAATGGTGATTAGGGTCCAAAACTAGTGTGTGTTCTTGGTGTTTTTGACTAATAATGGATGTTTTCATGTATCAAAGTAAGGGGAAGGCTAGTTGAGGTTGTATATTAATGAATCAAGGAAGCAATACTTAATTGATTTGAAGATTTGAAGAGAAATGTGGATGATACTTGAGAGAAAACAAGTTCCAGCTTTGAAGGAGTGGTAAAAGTGTTCATAAATGACTAAGGGTCATATATATAGGTGGGAGTGTGTGGCTGGAATGGGTGTGCGGCCGCACACACTTGTGTGTGGCCGTACACTCAAGTGTGTGGCCGCACACTCCATATGTTGGAGTGTTTGGCCCGAGTTTGCTTGATATGTATCGTGTTATCCCATTTCTAGGCTCCTACATTGATTGTACTAGGTTTAGAACACTCAAATAGACCCTAAACAATGTTAAAAGATAGCAAAACGGGTCTAACTTTGATTGAATTGATCTATTGCACATGATATAAATTTCAGGTTGTCACATACAAACTCTGATACCATAAAAGCGATTATAGAATAATGAATCGATGCCTTCTATTGATTAAGAATGCCCTATATATAGGGAAGAAATCCAACCAAATATATCCACATAATGTGACAACCGTCAATTTCCGGTCAAGTCAAAGTCAAATAAAGTCAATAAGTCAAACCGGTCAACTCAACTAACCCTTGTATATTAGGTTTTACATTATGTTACTATTGTACAACTCGCTATTTTAATAAGACGTTATCACTTGGAAAGTTCGTATGTTCAGAATTCTTAAACCCTAATCAGGGTAAGTGGTGAAACTACTTGGTAAAACATTATTATGTACCCCTCGGGGGTGTATAACACTCATAACAAGGATTATCAGGTCTTGCGCCTTGCATTTCAAGGCTAAACACTCACAAAAGTCACAATTAAAGTCTCTCTAAATCTCTCTCACTCTCTCTCTCTCTCCCAAATCTCTCTCATGACCTCCCTTAACTTTTTATAATCATTCGGGGCATCCCGACCCTTAATTGAGCTGAAAACCACTCGAAGCGGGAAGTTTATTTGAAAAAAAACCATTTAGGGTCGAACCCTCTTAGAAGCAAACCTCTTAGAGGCGAACCATGCTAAGACCGAAACACCTCATTGGGACCGAAGTTAGCTGCTTAGGACCGAAGCCGAAGGTCCCTTTCGGACCGAGACCCTGACGAGCCGAAGCTACTTCCGAGCAAACCGAACCACCGAGACCGAACCCGAAGCTCGCTCCACACCAGCCTTCGCCTTCGCTTCCGGATCCTGTCAGCAAGTTCGGACCGAACTTTCCCTCTCAGTTCTTAAGGACCGAACCTTGCAGCTTCGCCCCTATTTCCCGGTTTTCGACCCCGACTTCGTTTTAAACTCGTTTTTCGTGATTTTAACGCGGGATTTTCACTCAAACTCATATTTTTGCATATGAGACCCTATATAATCATATTTTAGTCACTTTTGGGAGAAGATCTTAGTCTAAGAATGAAATTTATTGGAAAAGACATTGAGGTGGAGTGTTGACTTCTCCATAAAACTATGACAGAAGCAACCTTCCATGACCATTCCATGTCACTATTTCCACCTTACCTTAGTCAAATCGAGATCTCCCTATACCTCTACCAGATCTCTCCATCAAATCCCTCTAATCCCTCACTCTCCTCCCTATAAAACCTCACTCTCCTCCTCCCAAGACACACTTTTTACACCCTCACATACTTCTCTCTAAAAGAATTCTAGGAGTCACAAGTTTTTCCCCTGTTGCTAGTAAGTTTTCCTTCCCACACATAAACATTCTACGCTACTTCACTAAAACCATGAAATTCTTACACAAATATCGACATATTTGTTCCTAGATCTTCAAGCCTTCAAGCATCTCCTAAGTGTTCTTGACTTGGAAACTCCTTTCCTTCGACATTCATTTCAGAGAACCACACAAGGTGAGTTCATACCCCTACATTTTTCATGTTTTCTTCAAGTTTTAGGGGGGGGGGGATTACAAGTTAATACACCAAAAACTTAACTAAATTCAAACAACTTTCATCAGAAAAGTTGAGTCCTATTCACGGACTGTTTTGACCATCTTAAACTTAATATCTTTCAAAAGTGTTTAATATGCAAATAGTTCAGTTTCATACCTTTAAAATGACTACTTGCATATCTCCATACGATTTTCTACAATTTATGGTGATTTTTACAAAACTAGCTATCATTTCAGAAACGAATTCGGACCAGTATGTGAATATGAACATTTTCACACAATTTAGAGACTTCTAAAAATCATAATAAAAATTATGAATAAACTAGACACATTTTCTAAACTCTCAGAGTGTACGGATTCAGTTTTTGACTTCGTATGATTTTTCTTTGGTTTTTGTGAAACAGTGCAGAAAGGTTAAAAACTAGTTACATGGCTTACAATATTAGCAACACTTTGTAGTATGTTGAGCAAAGTACATAACAATAAGTTTCTAAATGTTGGATGTATTTCTTGTTAGTTTATCATCATAAACAGAAATTAGTCATTCATGATAAGGTTTTTCATTCATTTCGAACACATATAATAAACTACAATAAGTATCGTTTATGGATTTTACAATAAAAACCTACCACATGAAAAAGGTTTTACTCTCAAATCAAACAAGTTTTTCATATACTACATGATAAACTATAATAGAATAGTTTATGGATTTCACATCACGAATTTATTACATAAAAGGTGATTTCACTTCCACCACGGAAGAGGTTTTATATTCAAACTATATGTAAACTAGTTAACGTAAGTTGTGAGACAATTCTTCCATCGTACTCTTAGAGTACAGGTTCAAATTCCTGTAAGTTATAACCAGAGTCTCTTGTAGGGAGAGCGTGATAATTGTCTATAGATCTATATTGGGATTGACACCCCACACCTCGCTGCTAGCTACAGTAGGACCTGCAGGTCTACGGGTGACAGAAGTCATAGGATCTTGACGTCTGAAAAACGTTGTTGCAGGTTAATTCTCGTTATAGTATGGTTATAACGACTCACATAGGGAGTTAACAATATTTTAAGTTTATGGGGAAAATTCTACTTTAAAAAGGGGTTTTATCTATTTAGAACTACAAACACGTTGTAAGTACAAAACACACACATATTCTCGGTCTTGGGATTTAGGACTACATGACTTTTATAAGGAAAATATTGGATTTTCTTTAGAAACACATTACTATTATAAACATTATAAGTACAAAACACACACATATTCTCGGTCTTAGGATTTAAGGCTACATAACTTTTTATAAGGAAAATAAGGGATTTTTCTTGAAATATACATTATAAAGTACCAGGTTTACACAAAATGGCTTTCATTATATTAAAGCTACATTTCATCTAGAATTGTTAGACTTCAGCTATAATTGCTAAGTGTACATGTTAGAGTTATATATGGATTTAGTTGCAGTCAACTTAGAATTGGTGAGTCCGCCTTACTTCCTGTTCCTTGTTTGGTTGTGAACCTAGGGCAGACCCATTATATTCAACGGTTTATTTAACTTCAATTTTATATAACTTATATACACTAAGTGATTATTGAAAGAATCTACGGGTCTTTCTAGGGTACATTATTGCATAACATAGGATTGTTCATTTCACACGTAATAAAGAAAATATTGAATTTTCTGGAATCATACTCTATCGCTTTTACAAGGAAAACGGCTTCTTTCTCAAATAAAACTCTTATGAACTCACCAACTTAATTGTTGACACTCTTTGTATTCTCAAGAAATCAGTAAAACAGTAAATCAACAGCTTTTGAGGATGGGACGTTAAATCGTCAAACATTTCATTTTGTCATCATGGTGTAATTGATTTGAAACATGTAAACACATACGATGGTGTAACTTTTTCAATTATATTTATGATGGTTGTATTTACTTTGAGCATTATTATACTCGTTGTTGTGATACTATACACGAAGTCCTCCACTCCCAGACGTTTTCGTCATCCTTGGTTTGAGGGTGTGACACATAAGGAGGATATATCTAATAGGAAATTATACAATAAAATATAATGACATGATATATACAATCTTAATATAATATCGGCTAATAATTTCTTCCTCCCATATCGTTTTTATTTATTTCCATTTATTGAGGAAATCGTGTGATTTCAAAAAGTTATGTCAATTACTTGATATTTTAGCCACCGATTGTTGGTTCATTTCATTTGATTTCAAATTACAAATTATAGGCCGCATGTGCCAACATCAGAATAAGGACATGTAACATTAAAGCCACTGAATTATATTACGAGTTTTCTAGTTAACATTTTTGTGTTCTTTGCATCCATGTGTCAATATAGATAAATGCGTTTGCAAACATATGGTTTTCATTATCACACAGGAGCAAACCGGCATGGACACAAAGCAGCAAGCTCGAATGCCCTTTACATTATTCAAGCCTACATATTAAGAAGCAATATGACACTCGATCAACAGCCATAAACTTACGTAGGATTAAAACATATATTTGCAAGTCTCACACTCCACAGTAGGTTCTTATGGCACATTCAAGTTTTCGGTTTTCCTCCTTGTTATAGAAATCAAGGTATTTCAGATGATCAAATGGCTTAAACTGTAACGGGTGCTCTTCGTCCACAAATTCTTCTGGTGTTTCTATGATCCCTTCCAGAAACGAAAACTGGGCTATCGAATATCTACTTGCATTTCCATTCATAGTAACTCGATGATAAGGTGAATACAATCTTTCGTTGCTCCAAGCCTGATCACAAGTTTAAAAGTCGTCAGTTATTATAGAATAAATTGCTTTTGATGGCCGATGTGCAAGATCACTAACCATGGCTGCATCACCCGACATGACTATGTATGAGGTTGGCAAGAGCTCAACTGTGAACCATTCGCCATCCCTCGCTTTGACCTCTAAACCATCAACTTGATTTTGATGCAGAACAGTGATGAAATCTTTATCCGTATGAGCAACGAACCCCATGTTAGTTTCGTTCTTCTCTGGTCTTCTGTACTTCATGCCCCTACAAAGGTATGTCACCATGTTCCTATGAGCATCCAAGTGCTTCTCCACGCCATAGCTTTCAAACACCATTCTCGTCACCATTTCTTCCAACTTTGCTACTAGCCCGTTGTATGCTAGTAGTGTTGCCCTAACAGTATATCAACGTACATAGGTGTTAATTAATAATATATGTGTAATGAAAGGAAGAGAGAATCAAGAATAGTGGTTACCCAAAAGCTTCGTTTCCATGGGGCCACATGACATCTGTGAAACTACGAACGCCATCAAGGGTGTTGGAGTAATCAAACCCCATGCTTTCGTAGAGTGGAATGAAAGGGATTTGGCCGACATAGCCGTACAAGGGCTTTGTGGACTTGTTTTGTACTTTGGTTTCGATTGGGAGATCAAACAAGTCTTGTAATGCTTGGAAGACGGCGTTGTTGAGGTTGAGTGGTACTTGGTCGTATTCTGCTATGAAACATCCGTACTGTTCGAGGGCTCGAGTTGCTTCAATGGAAGTGGTGAGCCATGAGGTTGAACCAGGGTGCAAGTTTCTCTTGTTGGTGAAGTCGATAGTAGGAAGTTTATGCATGTTTAATTAATGTTATTGTTCTGATGCTGTGACCGAAGGAAAGGTGCATTCTATTTATAATGGATTGTGATTGACTTGTCAATAACTAAATTTCAAATAAATTTCAAATTATCGAGTCATTGCTTATTGCATTAATAACAGGTATCTAGTTATAGTTATCTACGAGAACACCAAAATCTATTAATTTAAAATTTGAAGCTATTTTGTAATTAATAATAAATTTAAATTCATTTAATTTGACGTAAATATAGAAAGGTATTAGAGTAATTAAAGTATTAAACTCATTATCATAATTTTATCAGCCCCTATAATATCTTATCTCTCCCTCTTTAACCCGGGACCTTTTTATGAAGGCTTATGTAAAGAAACCAAAACCAAATAACCTCAAACAAACCAAATAAGGGTTGGGTTATTTGGTTCCGTTAAGCAAATAAAGAGATTTATTTTTTGGTTTGGGTACCGTTAACTTTTTCTTAATACAAATTAACCAAATGCCCGGATAAGATATTAATTTTTTTTTTTGAACGGCAAATCTATTCTACTCCTACACTATTCCTAAATCTCCACATATGTCCATCACAAGACTTGAACCCTCAACCTCAAGAAGGATGGACAACACCGAATACCGCTGGATTAGAATTTATAATTTTGTATATATATTTTAAAACTCAAAATGATTAGTTAAACATGCCTAAAAAGTCCAACTACATTTATTAGCTCATTTTCCGAAAAATCTTAAACAAGCACTTATAATTATTTTTTAAATGATTTTATACAAAATAATATTCATCCTTTTTAGGCTCGTTATTTTATTTTCTTAAAAAAAATAACTATTATTTTTGAATTTTATTTAAAAACACTTGTATTTTTCTAGACTTGTAAATTGTTATTTGTCATCTTTATTTTATAACTATGAAAATGACTTTCTGTTTTCTTTGTAGATCGACATGGGATACCTTAGAACTCTTTTCATCAATTTTCCTCTCATTTTAAAATCATAAAAGCTTGAAGTAGACTTAATATTTTATTATATTCTATGAAAGGTTTGATTTTGAATGAAATTGAGTGGATTTTGAAAGGAATTAGGCTGATTTTGAACCAAATTACCCGATGTCTGTATTACCTAAACCTGAACAACCCAAACCCGAATAACACGAAAACCGAATAACTCGAACCTTAAACGGTTCGGTTTGATCAGATACTGCTAGGCCAAAAGTCCTATGGTATTTTTCAATTGTTTTTAACGTTTGATTGTTAATTTATTTTTTCTTGTTTTTAAATTAGGAATTAAGGTTTCGAAATATCACTCCTTAGTGTGTGGGTTTGAAATATTTCTCAAATATTAACCCTTTAACACAAGGGTAGTGTCTCATAGTTTTCTGACCATGGTGATCTTTGATTGTGAGTAACGACAGATGAAGTTGATAAGTTTAATGAGAGCTTTTAAAGATACCAACGATGAATGTGTAACATTTAAAAATCACGATAAAAATTTTCATTTCTAACTCAAAAGAAATCATTTTTTTTCAACCAAAACTGTATAAAATCAAGTATCAATACAAATATCCCCAAGATCAATGTATCATAAAATCTCCCAAAACATATCATCGAAGGATGTGTACGATCACACATTCATCTTCCCACGATCATCTAAAGTACCTTAAACAATAAAGTGAAACTGTCAGCCAAAACTTAGTGAGTTCCCCTAAAGTATACATAGCACAATCAAACATATATACATAATGCATGTTAGGCCCACAACCTCCTGGTTGGCTTACCCTGGCCCACAACCTCCTGGTTGGATTGCTACGCATATAGTGTATTGGGTCCACAACCTCTCGGTTGGATTACCCTGGCTCATAACCTCCCAATTGGATTGCCCTGGCCCACAACCTCCTGGTTGGCTTGCCTCAGGTTTTTTGACTGACCATACAAATCAATACAGTCTCAACCCAACCATACTATGCCGACATATAACATATAACATATATTCAACAAACAGATAATCATATAACCAATCAACAGACTCATAGGCTGATCTACAAATCACTACCGTATAACAATATTCTATATATCATGACTCAGTTTTAACATATCAATATAACATAGCATCATCCTCTAAACCAGGATACATAATTTAATGGTTCAGCATTGGTGCCTTCGACCCATAAGTATAATGAGGAAAACTCACATTTCAGTCTTAAAAAGATCTTTAAATATGATACAGCTCCGAATGATAGCTCAATCGGTCACCTATTCATTAAGAAATGACTAATCTCAAATACCACTCAAAATACCCAAAATACTCTTAGGTCAAACTTGGTCAAACCCTAGTTAAAGGTCAAAGTCAACAAGTCAACCTAGCCAGTCGCCACGTCGTGGTTAGCTCCAGTCATGTCGTGGCGACTAGAGGACGAAACAGTCGTATGGCATCCATCCACCACAATGTGGTGACCACTCACCATGTCATGGTGACTGTTCAGACCAACTTATTCTAATAATCTCTTAATCCATCAACCAACCATTCAAAATTCTCATAAGGCATTCTCTCATCTAATGAACCATAAAAATCATTGCTTTATATACATGCATGTCCAATGCATGTCTAGAACTCAAACAAGGTCAAAATAGAGTAAAAAGGACCAAGATCACATGCAAGAGTTCAAAAATCTAAGATACTCTAGATCCTACACTCCTATCCCCAAATGGACTCTGGAGATCCATAAGGTTGGCAACTTGTGGAATTCCAACACATAAGTCCCAGCATGAAGAATAAGGCTTAGAAACCTAGATCTATGCACAAAGAACTAAAACTCATGGAACTTGAGGACTTACAAAAGTCCAGAAGGTGCACAACAAGAAGATGAGAAAAGTCCCTTGTTGAATCCAAGCCCAAATGTCACCTTCTTCTTCTTCTAATTCCCAAAAATTAACACCAAAGGCTCAAAGTGCAAGTTGGAGGTTAGGGTTTTCTTAAAGGCTGAGAGAGTGTGATGGAGGCTAAGGATGAGTAACCCTAGCCATCACATTCCCTTAAATAGGGGCGCAAACCCCGAAGATTAAGGTTTCTAATTTAACCACCATTATGTCGTGGTTATAGGCCGCCACACTGTGGTGGTCATTAAGAACCCACGACACAAAAAGCTCTGCCACGTCGTGGTGATGCTCCACCACGTTGTGGCCACCCCAATTAAGATTTATACATAAAAGTTGATTTATACATGGACCAGATGTCACATGATGAAGTTGATAAGTCTAATGAGAGCTTTTAAAAATACTAGCATCAGTCTCAATCTTTTATAGACGTAGTCTCTTGAATACAAATTTTTTTATCCACTTATAATTACAATTATATAGTATATATTACGACGGATGAAGATTTTTAATGGATTTACGTTCGCAACTATATTATAATTTTTTGAATGGTTTTTATTCATTTACGGTTATAACTGTATTAATATATGAACACAAATGTTTATATTCATTTGTGATTGCACTTGTATAGTAGAATTTATCTTATCATTGTGGTTTATTCATTAGGATTACAAGTGTATTCATATATAATTACAAGTGTGTTTTATTCATTTAAGATTGCATTTGTATTGTATTGTTTATCTATGTATTGTGATTTATTCATTTATAATTAAAATTGTATTGTTGAAACTAAATTATATTTTATATCATTTATGAATGAAACCGTATGAATCATCATAATTATTTGAAAATTTTAAATGAATATACCGGTAAACTTATAAATTCTTCAATATATTTGATATTTAATTGATAAAAAAAATAAAATGAAAATATTTTATTTTTTTTAAACCCTAGATAGCTTTCATATTTATAGTTGTATTTTCCCAGTTTTTAAATATAGAAGCCTTATCTATTTTCTCTTTAGCTTTCATATTTATAGTTGTATTTTCCCAGTTTTCCACATTTCTCTCTACCTCTACGACGTTGATTGAGAATCCAAAGGGAATGAGTAATATGACATATTAACCCCTAATCTATCTCCTAAATCTCAAAAATCTCGATCTCTATTTTAACATACTAAAACAATAAACGGATTACCTCATTGGAAAATATTTTGATTCCCCAGAATTACACTATCTCCCAACGTCGCCATGATTTGAATCTAAAACAACTAAAACCCAAAGTTTATCTCAATCTCGAATTCTCGATGTTTGGATGAACAAATCTCTACTAGATCATTCCTTTTTTTACCATCTAACATCTTGTTCAAAATAGTTTTGTGATCTCATGTATACTACATGATTAGAGCTTTCTCTAATCTCCTTCAACTCTCTCTTTGAAGAATAGTTATCACAAAAATGAATGACACATATCTATCTCTCTCTCTCTCTCTGACTTCTTTTCTCTCTAGATCTTTTATTTCTTTTCATCTCCTTTAAAGAGGTTTCCATCGGTAATCAGTCGCCTAAATAAAGGAGGCCTTTCGGTGTTGGAAACCTTGTTGGATAGCTACCATAGAACTTAGAATCTCTCTCCATGCTTTGCATTTCTCTCTATTTTTATTTTTGGAAATGGAAAATAATCCAATGAAAGGCTACATGTAATATTTCAACGTGCACCCCAAGTTCAAGCTCCACATAAGGGGTAAACCCAACCACTATAGGGATTTCCAGGAAAAAATTCCCCACATGCATCACTTAGATCTCTCTTTTGCTTTTAAAATATGATCCCCGTCTTACATAAATCATATGAAAAAAAACTTTTATGATTCTTAAATCCAAATTTTATAATTTTGCTCCTAAACTATCAAATATTAACAATCAAGACCCTTCCCTAACTTATACTTAACTTCTATAACAAAATATAATAAAAACTAGGTGTATAACCCTAGCTTCACCCCAGGACAATTTTTTTCTCTTTTTTATGGGCTTCATGGCAATAGCAATAGCAATAAAAGGACCAAAAGTAGCAACCTGCCTATACTATTGTGGTGAAAACCTAAAGAATCTAAACTTTACTATTCCTAACATCAATGACTTTTAATGTATATCTTCCATGATAAAGTGACAAAGGGTGGTGGTGCTGTGATAGGAGTATAAAGAAAGTCTGGTCCAATCTAAAGACAAAAACTGGTAATCAGTTTCCAAAGCTTCAACGTTACAAAATATAGAACAAAGAAGAAAACTAGAGAAGCCACCTAGAGAAGAGAGTCGATGAAAAGAAGTTAGAGGTGACGAATTGTATTAGACAAAAGACAGTAGGAGGTGACCCGAAATCTTCATCAGTAAGAGAAGCCTTCTTCAGGTGGCTTCTCTGGTGAGAAATATCGTCCTCCTTTGGAGGAGCGACATCGCACATATGATGAAATTGTTAAACAAAGATGAAAAGGGATTTGAGAAAACTAGATATGGGCAGTACTCATGCATCTTCGACTCGGGATCCCAAGACCACTCGGAACCCTTCATATGTTGCCACTGGACCTTGACTAAGGGTACCACCTTGTTGCGTAAGGCCTTCATTGCCCTATCCAGAATAGTCACCAGCATATCCATATAATTCAGGTGTTCATCAACCTGAATGTCGTCTAATGGAACCACCATCGTATCATCAACTAATCACTTATGAAGCTGAGAAACGTGGGACGTGCTATGAATCTGACTAAGCTCCTCAGACGAATCCAACCAGTAGGCCACCTTGTCTACCATGGCCACTACTCGAAATGGTATGATAAATTGGGGGCTAAACTTTCCTCTATTCGTTAAGCGTATAACACCCTTTCAGGGTGATACCTTAAACAAAACCATATTCCAACCTGAAACTCCAACTCAGACCGTCATCTATCATTGTAACTCTTTTGTTGGCCATGTGTTATCTGTAACCATTACCTGATCTGTTGAATAAGTTTCGTCGTCTTAAGCACCACCTCAATCCTCCCCATTACCCTATGACCAACCTCTACCCAAAAAAATGGGGTACAACATTTCCTCCCATAAAGAACTCATACGGAGGTCCAAAAATGTTGGAATGGTAGTTGTTGTTGTAAGAAAACTCGACTAAATGGAGGTAGGAGTCCCAACTCCCACCAAAATCATTGACACAAGCCCTCTACATATCCTTGAGCTGTTGAATAGTCTAATCACTCTGACCATCTGTCTGATTGCTATAAGTAATGCTGAAGTGTAGTCTTGTACACAAATCCTCATGAAACCTCTACCAAAATCGAGAAGTAAATCGCACATCACAATTGGATATGATGGAAACCGATACACCCGTGATGAGAAATGATCTCGTGCACATACACATCAGCCAATTTCTAGGTCGAGGAACTCTCTTGAATGGTCAGAAGATCAACAATAACCCATATGGCATCAAATCCCTTGGCCTTCATCGGCAATTTGGTGATTAAATCCATGGTAATTTGTTCGCATTTCCACATGTGAACCTCCAAGTGCTGCAAATTTTCGTGCGGTCTCCTGTGCTCTACTTTAACCATCCGGTAGGTCAAGCATCTGTCCATATACCAATCTATCTCTCACTTCATTCATGGCCACCATTAGCTAAATCTCAAGTCTCAATACATCTTCGTGGCTCTAGGGTGAATCGAGAACCTGGACTTATGTACCTCCTCCAACAATGTCTGTCATACCCCACTAGAAACTAGGACCTAGACCCACCCACATTGATTTATAAGCACTCGATTGTCAGTGACAAATCTCCCAATATGGCCCCAAATCCTCTATGTCTTCCAATTATCCCTCCTGATTCCCTCGCCCTAAGCCTCCCTAATCTAATCCAGGAGTAGTAAGTCGAGTGTCATCCTCAAACAAAGTCCTCGAACAGTGTCACACCCCAAAACCGAGAACGGTGAAAACGTTCTACGGCGAAGGACGTCATGTACAGTATCACAACAATGAATAGTAGTAAACAAGCAACAACATCATCCATTGCATTAATAATATAATTTTAATACAAGTGTTCTGATATGTCTAAAAGACACTAAAGTATAAATCAAAATGAAAGATGAGTCTTGAACGAGCTCCATCTTCTCTAAACCTTGCATCGGTACCTGTCTACTGTTGACCTGAGGATACAAGTTATTTTGAAAGAGAGTATCAGCTTTAAAGCTGGTGAGATCATAAGTATTTTAGTGTCTGTATTTGTGATAATGTATTTGTAAGTATGTATTTGTAAGACTGTATTTGTAACTATGAGTATGTAAAAGTTTTGAATAACCTAGAAAACCATATGCTTCCTACTGAAAGTAGCCTTCTACCAAGGCATCTAGTATCTAACTGTGTCTATTGTAAGAGTGTGTATTTTCCCAAATCTAACTATCATTAACCAAAAATATAGTATTTACATTACCGTGCATCGTTTGAATGTTCACGAAGTGAATGTAATGGGGAAATAATAAAGTACTGTAGTTTTATAATAAGTGAATACTGCTGTACTAACTACCTTAAACCTAATGAAATTTAAAGTAACATGTGATCGGCCTGTATCCTGCTACTGACTCAATAGTAAAACGAAGATGTAAGACACCGTAAGAAATAACATTTGGCACCCGTAGATTTGCAAGTCCCACTGTAGCGAGCAGCAAGGTGTAGGATAGTCAATCCAGTATAGATCTATACGCAAACTCATACGCTCCCCAATTAAGGAGATTCTGGATACAAAAACGGTCATGGCAGGTAGCGCCATGACCTGTTTAATAGCACACATAACTAAATGTAATGTATATGTAATGTATGCTAGCTGTATTGTATGTTCTCCCTCTGTCTAGCCTGTATGTTCTCTCTATATAGTATTGTAATGTATTGTGTGTACTAGCTGTATTGTGTGTTCTCTCTATCTAGCAAGTATTGTAATGTTTTGTGTGTACTAGCTGTATTGTGTGTTCTCTCTATCTAGCAAGTATTGTAATGTTCTGTGTGTACTAGTTGTATTGTGTGTTCTCTCTATCTAGCAAGTATTGACTCATGCATGAACTGACTCTTTGTATGATTCATTATTCTAGTATTAGTATTAGTAAAACCCTAAACTACGCCTATTGTAGCTTACTAGTAATATAACTTGTACGTATGAACATGGAAGTGTACCCTTGCTACCCAAGGGTATTGAATTGACTGGGATAACCTTTATGACTATATATGTACACATGATATATAACTAATAGTTAAACGACCTTCGGACAGATACCCGATACCCTACCAGACCACATCCCAACGGGGAAAAGGAAATAAGGCGGGTTAGCCTTCCTAAGCCCTTCAAACATTACTTATATAAGTATACATATCTAGGAATGCAATTGACAATATAAAAGTATAAAAGAAGTTTTGTAAAACCTTTGAAGAGTTTAAGAACTAAGAAAAGGTGACTTGATGTCAGTTTGTAAAACAGTTTATTTGATAAGAACAGTTTAAAGTATAATGAATCCTTTGTTTTGGAAGCATAATTGTAACAGAGTTTTGAAAAGAAACATTAAGTATGTAAGACAGTTTGATAAAGAGTTGTAAACTAGTAAAAATGTTTTGGAAAGTCATTTGAAGTAATCTGTTTGGTAAAACCGCTAAAAGTGTAGTAAATCTATTTTCATGCTAGTTATTAATAACATGTGATTGACTTAATAACTAGCATGTTTCAACTTGTATCCCCCCCATAAAGCATTTAAAAACATTTAAAAACATTTAACAAGGTTAATTAAGGGGTATGAACTCACCTGTAGTGAGCGGATCGGATGGAAGTGTCGGACAAGGTGCTAGGTGTCAAGTGAGGACTTGTACACACTCTATGATCCTAGTTAACATATAATATCACATATATGTAATCAATTAGCCTTTAAACAACTAAATAACAAAGTTAAGACATCCTAAGACATGTTAAACACTTTATATAAGTGTTATAAGTGCTAAGGAGTGCATCTAAGTGTTGTAGGACAAAGCTATTGAGCTTAGGGTTCAAGGGAACCCCTAATATGAGTTTACTCCCTAAAGACCATAACCCATTGAGTTTACGGTCGTAAACCCTTGAGTTTACGGCCGTAAACTCATGTCTTCTTGACCATGAGTTGTTTTGAAGTCTTGTAAGTCTCTTGAAGCATTTCTACATTGAAGTATAAGCCTATGGAAGTGTTTGTGGCATCAAAACACCCCTATATGTAGTTTACGGCCCATGGACCACTTCTCCATGTGTTTGCAGTCGTAAACACATATTATTTATGTCCTTTTGATGTTTTCAAGTCCCAAACATAACAAGGAATAAATCTAGACTAGTTTCCTAAGCTTGTGAAGGGACTAGGGCCATTTTTGACCCCTTACGAAGGGTTTACGGCCCAAGATGTTCTTGGACCATAAACACCCTTAGTCTTGGTGTTTTCTTGTGATTTTCTTGATGTAAGGACGTATGCTAAGCAGTATGATACTCTAGGATAGAAACACTTACGATATGGAAGCTTGAAATGAGCCAAAAGTCCAAGAACACTAGTGTGTGTTCTTGGTGTAAATTGAAGATTGACCCTTTTGGAATGATTTCACGGTTAGAAGTGTATTAAAACACTAGATTAATTCATATAACAACTTAAGAAAGCTAGAAAAACTTACTAGATCAAAGATCTTGAAAAACTTTTGGATGATACTTGGGAGAGAAATGGGACTTGGATCTTGAGATTTGGAAAAAGTGTAAATAATGACCAGTTCTCATATATATATACTCTCAGATTTAGGGTTTTTGGCAGAAAATATTTTATTCAGGCAGTAAACTCTAATTTCTTAGAGTTTTGGAATAACAGTGTTGCACAATAACCCTAGTGCATTCTCTCTCCTGATATCACTAAAGTGTGAATCCTGAAATACTCAAACTTATCCTAAAAAGTCTGAAAATTAACAGCAACTGCTCTGAATTCTATTGACTTGACATGTTTGTACAGAATAGGAATTTTGGGTTGTCACAAACAGGAGCATTAGTCTCCTTGTGGCTCAAAGCGTTGGCGACCATATTCGCCTTCCCTTGATGATAAAGCATCTCACAGTTATAATCATTGACCACAACAAGCCACCTAGATTGCCTTATATTCAGATTTGGCTGATACATAAGATATCCCAGACTCTTTTCATTTGTGTGGATGGTACAACGGACTCCATAAAGACAGTGTCACCAAATCTTGAGGGAAAAAACCACTGCCCCCAACTCCAAATCGTGTGTCGGATACCTAACCTCATGGGGCTTCAGTTGCCTCGAAGCATATGCAATGACCCTACCCCATTGTATGAGTACCACCCCTTAAATACGAGTGTTATAACTCGTGGAATTCAAAGATTAGTGTATAATATTATGTTTCTATCACTAATCTAGACTAACAAGCTCATCTCCAAAGGTAAGATTGAGCTCATGAAGCTCTAATAGAGTTTTTCAAACCCTAGATCCATAAAATTATACTTTGATCTAGTGGAATTCGAATTCATTTATTTCATTGGTATAATATAATGATTTAGATTCATGTTAGAGGTTAAAATGTCCAAATTAAGATGTTAACATCTTCAAATAGGTAAAATCAATATTTTCAAGTTTTGATTGTGTTTTTGAAGCAGCAATTTATCAAATGTTCATTTATGTTTTGTTTGATAAGGTTCTGACCGAATCTGGTTAGACATTTTGTCTTACTCAGTCTAGGTCAGGATGTTTGATTCACATAATCTCACATATGATTCGGTTTAATGGTCTGATTCAGTCTTGTGTAATGGTCTGATTCGGTCATAGGTAAAAAAGAGGATGACTAGAACATTTCCACACTTTGTCCTAATTCTTTGAACGCTCCGTCATGAACGATAAACCCCACTAGCTTTTGTCTCCCTTTCCATCTTCTAGCTTCATCTAAGTCTGCCATCGTCGAAGTCGGTCTCGTTGTCCTTGTTGAATCTCGCCTTAGATGGCTTAAATTTATAGATCCATAAAAAATTCAAACTTTGTACATAAATATATGTAATTGTATATAATTTGGGATAGTTTGTTGTGAACATAAAAAGAAATGAAGATGGAAAGAGAAAGAGAGGAAGGAGAAATTGGAAGATAAATATAAATGAAGTAATGAAAAACAACAAAATAAAGCAAATCCAATGGGTTTTTATGGGATTTATAAATCGGGGTCAAACATGGTTATATTTTTAAGAATAATAATAAAGTATAAAAACTTTATTATAAATTCAATCATGAAAGCGAAAAAAATATGTTTTCTAAACTGATTACAGTAATTGAATTACAAAATAATATACAAAATAGTAATATGGTTAGTTTTATCATTCAACACAGTCAGGTAGACATAATCAAACAACCAAGTTTCATTCAGATGTAGACTCAGTTAGATGTAAATCAATCAACAACTATCAAACAACCCCTTAGTTAGTTTGATATTGATCTAAGAATGTTAATAATGCAACACCCGTCCCAGGAATACTTATTTAGAGACTCTATCATTTTAGACCTTCAAGTGTGGGATTTTTGGGTGACCACGATGTGGTGGGGATTAGCTGCACGACATGGTCATATAATGTAAACAGATAAGTTAAGAAAATAACAAGTCTTTGTTGCGGATGAAGTCATTGCGGATGACTTCTTCTCTTGAAGTTGTGGTAGCACAAGATCCATTGTGTTTGTGGTAGAGAAGTAAACTGCGGATTGAGAGGTTTAAGAGGGTCACTTTCTTGATTCAACAATGATGTTATTGGATTAATAAAATATATTAGAATAAAGTTTTTTTTGAACTCTATTGATATATCTTAATCCATTACAATTCAAATTAGAAGTGTTAGAGTTAAATTGGACAAGCTATGGAAGCATTCTTGAAGTTTTTACTCGGTTTCTTTCAAGTCTAGAAAATTGCATGTCCCGGTAAATTGTAAGATCAACTTTACACAATAGTTTAATTTTTAAATACATACATTTTGTAACTTTTCTTCTTTGATCCTTTAAGCCATAGTTGCTTTTATTACTTTAATACTTTTATATAGAATTGAAATAATGTCTAAATGGTAAAATTAAATACACAAGTTGATGTGTGTGAAACTAACTAGTTTTAATCCTACTGACTTCAACACAAAGACAAACACACGAAAGGCAGTGTACCTATCGATTTGCAGTTTAGTTCAGGTAAATAGGGTATCGAACACAAGGAACGGTAAACAATTAAAATAAATGCTAATATTATCTAAATAAAACAAGTATTAGAAAAGGGGTTTTCTCTAGTTTTGCAAGAATAGAAACTTAAACAATTAACTAAAACTTAAACTAAGAAACTAAGAGCTAAGCAAATAAAAATCAACTAAATTCAATAATTAAGGAGACTTCTGTTTAGGTTCGAATCATTTATTCCTATGGTTGATTTTATGACAAGTGCAATGGATTAATTGGCATTGGCTACCGATTAGTCTGATTAGGTTCACGTTCACTATTACTAATCCTTAGAAAACAAATTAATTCAAGCAGTGATCAGTTGATTAAACCAATGAGTTTCCTAGTTTATTGATTCGGGTTAAGTAAGACTTGTAATTATGCTAGGGTATCGGGCAGGAATGCCCTTTATGTAGATTTTCACAAAACAAGGGTGACTCGTCGAGTCTAGTGACCGACTCGGCGAGTCCGTCACTTAAAACCCGTGTACGGCAAGTCAGCGTCCAAAATCATGAAAGTTCGACGTGACTCGTCGAGTTGAGGCCCAACTCGTCGAGTCCGTTTGGAATCAGAATTTTCCCAAAACATGAAAGTCGTCCGAAATTGTGTCTAGTTTTCAGAAAGTTTTGAATCTCATCAATCGGAGTTGCGGTTCATGAGATATGGCCAAAACACTGACGAGGGGTCAAGTTGTCCAGCAACATCCTTCTTTCTTCAAAATCCAAGATCCAAGCCTCCAATCGCTAGCTCCGCTTCCTTTTCCATCCGAGCATGTCATTATTGCTGAAAAATGAAATTCTAAATTAATTAAGCACCTTTTGTTCATTAAATAAGACAAAAACAACATAAAGTATTAAGATAATGCATAAATTATATGACTAAATATGCCCATATCAAAAAAACCCCACACTTGACTTTTGCTTGCCCCCAAGCAAAACTGAATTTTAACATACTAATACCACATAAGACAATCCTAATCAAGCCCAGCCATTATGCTAAGACCGCAACGCATGCATTTGTGTCTAAAATTTTTCCTAAGGACCCCCTCAATTCTAAATACTTACAATCCTCATAAACACTCGCCCACTTCTTTTGAACAACGCTCATTTTATGCATCCCTCCGAATCCATCCCCAGAAAACTTTCTTAACCTCAAGGTATTTTTGGTCAAGCAACCAAATCATACATAATCTAGAAAATTATAACTTTTTGATACCACTATAGAGTTTATTTGGAATTCTTCACTTCTTTGATATTTGATCTTTACTTCTTTGAATTCACCACCTTTTTGATTTTTGGTTTCTTCAACTTTTGAACTTCTTTAGAATTTTGATCTTTTGATCTTCATTTTGATTGCTCCTAAATTCTTACAACTTTTCTTGTAATTCTCTTTTTTTTAACATGTAACTCACTTTTTTTTCACTCAATACCTACATGCTTAAGCAGGGGCACTCAACTTCAACCTTTATTGGTTAAAGATATTAGTTTTCCTGGATACATTTCAAGTACACGATGCTAAACATATTATGTCCCTCAAACTAAGCAAGGTTGTGTTTTTGTCCCATGATTTCACTAGAATAATGGGGGCCACAAACGCACTAGAACATATATGGGCTCAACTAAACATTTGGGTCTTCATAAAATCATCAAACATAATACTAGCATGAACCCTAATTGCTTTTACCCAAATTTCCTAATTTAGCCCTAGCAATTTTAATGCAAAATTTTCAAAATTTTCAAAATTTAACTAAAATTTTAACTAATGTAACCAACCCCTACCCAACACTTAATTTATGCAATGTCCCCATTGCATATTATGCATGATAAAGAACAATAAAATAAAGAGGGAATTGGAACAAACTCCCATGGGATAGTAGTTGCGAGGTTGATCTTCTTCATTTAAAGCTCCATCTTCAGCTGACTTTAGACATGGGACCAGCGCATCCATGCCTTGGGTGTCATTCGTCTCGTGTGGTTGACAGCTCCAAAATATCGAGGAAAAAGCTTCTTGGAAATGCTCGGAAATGATCTTCAAAAATATATACAATGCCCATGATGAATGGAATCAAATATCCAATCTTGAAGGTAAGAGAAAGAGTAACTCGTCGAGTTAGTAGTAAACTCGCCGATTTAAGTTGATAAAAGTGGTAACAGTCGGGTTTTTTTTCGCATGGACTCGTCGAGTATCTTAATGGAACTCGACGAGTAATCTGCACTGAGTAAATAAAATTAGCTCCTACTTCAGGTTTGTTTCTGGGGTTTGAGGAGATTATTATAGCAATATTCCCCCTCATTTTTCTTCAGTAAAAGCACATCCCTTTATCTGTTTAATTACCAGACTCGTAATTAGACTCAATTCTCCCATTCTTCTCGTTTTAGACTCGATCCCACGTTTTATTCCTCACGCTTTATTCGTTCATTCTATCCCTCACCCTATATTCTGAAAAGATCAAAAACAAATACCAAGTAATAAAAAAAATCAAAATAAAAATCCTAAATTATCCCTAAATACTAGAAGTTTCGAAAGAAAAAGAAAAGCAAACTCTAATGACGGGTTGCCTCCCACAAGCCCTTCTTTTTGTGCAAGTCTTTAGCTGGACTCCCAACTTAATAAACTTCCAATAAACTCAATGCCAATCCATCCATTGAATTAAATATTTACTTTGGGCCAATTTGTAAAATTTGGCTATTTACTTCAAAAATTGGCCAAACGAGCTTTAATTCATAAAACCCAAGAATCTTGACAAGGGTTGGAACCGGTTGGATACTAATTAGAAATTGATCGCGCTTCAAAACTTTCTCCAAAGTTGGAATCGTTACCCCATGCTTCGAAACACAAACCGGAAATATAGGGGGCCATGTCATGGTAATGGTCAAACCACAACTTGGTTCCTACAATTCAACTTGTTCTTGTTCTTCGTCCGATCTCTCTGCTAGCAACCTTTCCAGCTCCTCCAAATCTTTTTCTGGATTAAATTCTTCATCTTGTAACTCTAGCTCTTGTAACTCAGATTGCTCTTTTTCATTAGGCAAAATGTTATCTAACCATCTTCCAAATTTCTTCAAATCATCATCTGAGTCATACTCCTCTTCTTCTTGCTCAATTTCCTGCACTACTTCCTCAAGAAAAGCATCAAAAACATCGAGATTTGGAAAATACATAATAAAATTTAAAAAAAAAATAAAAATTAAACTATATAAAAAAAATAATCAATAAAATAAAAATGATAACAACTAGCAAATAAAATTAACTATTTGAACCGTTCCCCAGCAACGGCGCCAAAAACTTGATGTGTGTGAAACTAACTAGTTTTAATCCTACTAACTTAAACACAAAGACAAATACACGAAAGGCAGTGTACCTATCGATTAGCAGTTTAGTTCAGGTAAGTAGGGTATCGAACACAGAGAATGGTAAACAATTAAAATAAATGCTAATATTATCTAAATAAAACAAGTATTAGAAAGGGGGTTTTCTCTAGTTTTGCAAGAATAGAAACTTAAACAATTAACTAAAACTTAAACTAAGAAACTAAGAGCTAAGCAAATGAAAATCAACTAAATTCAATAATTAAGGAGACTTATGTTTAGGTTCGAATCATTTATTCCTATGGTTGATTTTATGACAAGTGCAATGGATTAATTGGCATTGGCTACCGATTAGTGTGATTAGGTTCACGTTCACTATTACTAATCCTTAGAAAACAAATTAATTCAAGCAGTGATCAGTTGATTAAACCAATGAGTTTCCTAGTTTATTGATTCGGGTTAAGTAAGACTTGTAATTAGCTAATCAAATTGGTGATTCAATTAACCTCTTGTTGATGGTGTATCACACAAGCTCATACATTAATTTACCTATCTTCTAGTTAATTCTAGTTTCACATTCGTTATTTCTAGACATATAACTATGTGGTCACATAGATCATATGAAATTTATCTTAATTACGGATTTATTAACAGAGAATAGTTGTTATTAACATATGAGGTTCTTTAACAAGCTTAACAAAACAATATCACCAATTAAAATTAATCATAACCATAAAATCTAACCATAATCACAAAATCATCTATCCTAAACAGAAGGTATGAGTTTTAGCTCATGATTACAGTAGAAACAAGCTCAAAAACGAAATCAATTGGTAAAAACATAGTTCAAACAAGAGATTAGGTAAAGAGTAAACTTGATTTTGCCTTAATTCTCCTAAAAATTGAATGTACGGTTCATTCCTTAGCTTCCCACGCTCCAGCAACACCTTTAGTCGACAATTGGCCTCCAAGGGTTCATCAATATGCTAGGGTATCGGGCAGGAATGCCCTTTATATAGATTTTCACAAAACAGGGGTGACTCGTCGAGTCCAGTGACCGACTCGGCGAGTCTGTCACTTAAAACCCGTGTACGGCAAGTCAGCATCCAGAATCACGAAAGTTCGACGTGACTCGTCGAGTTGAGGCCTAACTCGTCGATTCCGTTTGGAATCAGAATTTTCCCAAAACACGAAAGTCGTCCGAAATTGTGTTTAGAAAACTTTGAATCTCATCAATCGGAGTTACGGTTCATGAGATATGGCCAAAACACTGACGAAAGGTCAAGTTGTCCAGCAACATCCTTCTTTCTTCAAAATCCAAGATCCAAGCCTCCAATCGCTAGTTCCGCTTCCTTTTCCATCCGAGCATGTCATTGTTGCTAAAAAATGAAATTCTAAATTAATTAAGCACCTTTTGTTCATTAAATGAGACAAAAACAACATAAAGTATTAAGATAATGCATAAATTATATGACTAAATATACCCATATAAAAAAACCCCACACTTGACTTTTGCTTGCCCCCAAGCAATTTTGCTTGTTTGCTTGCCCCCAAGCACAACTGAATTTTAACATACTACTACCACATAAGACAATCCTAATCGAGCCCAGTCATTATGCCAAGACCGCAAGGCATGCATTTGTGTCTAAAAATTTTTCTAAGGACCCCCCTCAATTCTAAATACTTACAATCCTCATAAACACTCGCCCACTTCTTTTGAACAACCCTCATTTTATGCATCCCTCCGAATCCATCCCCAGAAAACTTTCTTAACCTCAAGGTATTTTTGGTCAAGCAACCAAAGCATACATAATCTAGAAAATTATAACTTTTTGATACCACTATAGAGCTTATTTGGAATTCTTCACTTCTTTGATATTTGATCTTTACTTCTTTGAATTCACCACCTTTTTGATTTTTGGTTTCTTCAACTTTTGAACTTCTTTAGAATTTTGATCTTTTGATCTTCATTTTGACTGTTCCTAAATTCTTACAACTTTTCTTGTAATTCTCTTTTTTTTTTAAACATGTAACTCACTTTTTTTTCACTCAATACCTACATGCTTAAGCAGGGGCACTCAACTTCAACCTTTATTGGTTAAAGATATTAGTTTTCCTGGATACATTTCAAGTATATGATGCTAATCATATTATGTCCCTCAAACTAAGCAAGGTTGTGTTTTTGTCCCATGATTTCACTAGAATAATGGGGACCACAAACGCACTAGAACGTATATGGGCTCAACTAAACATTTGGGTCTTCGAGTAACAACGTCCAGAATCGTGAAAGTTCGACGTGACTCTTCGAGTTGAGGCCCAACTTGTCGAGTCCGTTTGGAATCAGAATTTTCTCAAAACACAAAAGTCGTCCGAAATTGTGTCTAATTTTCAGAACATTTTAAATCTCGTCAACCGGAGTTACGGTTCATGAGATATGGCCAAAATACTGACGAGGGGTCAAGTTGTCCAGCAACATCCTTCTTTCTTCAAAATCCAAGATCTAAGCCTCCAATCGCTAGTTCTACTTCCTTTTCCATCCGAGTATGTCATTGTTGCTGAAAAATGAAATTCTAAACTAATTAAGAACTTTTTGTTTATTAAAGGAGACAAAAACAACATAAAGTATTAAGATAATGCATAAATTAGATGACTAAGTATGCCCATATCACAAGTTTAATAGTCAATTTATGATAATTAGGGGGTTAATTAACAATTAATCATTTAATTATCTTTGTAATCAGTTAAAAGACTTGAACTTGGGACTTTTTAAGCAATTAAATAATGAAATAGCTTTCAAAATTATTTGAAATGATGTTTAAATGTTATTTCGAACTACACATGTGATGGGTGTTTCAATTCATATCAGACCTTTGGTTTTAGTGAATTGGGTACTTTGAGTAGTCTTTAGACCTAAATAACAAAGTTGAGGTTGTGAATTTGTGGAAATATTATTATTCTGCCTTTAGGTTGTATGCATAGTATGTTATACTTATATGCATTATGATTAACTAATTTATATTTGGCTTATTGAGGTTTACATAAGATGAGACTAGAAAGAGAATGTTAGCGTCTCATAGGTTCCACACCATCAATATTATTATCTGCAATACCTTCCATTAACATGAATTTGTTATGTCTTAAGGGATTTATCTTATAGGAGTGTTTAGCATAAGTTTTGGTATCAGATTTGGATTATGATAAGTATTAGACTATAGGAAATGACGAAGAGAAGCATGATTTGTCACACGACAGTTGTCCTTGGTTTGTGCAAAAAATGATGAAATGGTGAGAAGATACAACACAAAGGTTTCATGGGAATGTGGCGTTACAACGTTTCAAAGACGACAGCCTTCAAGTGGCCTTAAGTCTTATATGTCGAATGAGACTGCATTGGGATATATGACTGGATTGAGGTATAGAATAATGAGTATTTGGCTATCAGTTGACCTTGCATGAGAAAATGAAAATTATCATGCATTTGGGTCAATGTTTCAAGAAAGAATATGGTATTCGAGAGGTGTGAAGGGGACTAGGGCGGTGTTTGTTTTTTTCAAAAAGATTTTTTTTGGCCACTTCTGTTTTCGGGCAGACGGACGGACAGACAGACAGACATTTATTTTGCAGATTGTTTATTTTCTTTAAATTGTAGTAATCAAAACGGTTGCACACCCTCTTTTTGGAGAAGACACGGGGCTACCTCTTTTTGGGTCTTCTTGGCTCTTCTTGTCAAAAAAAAAAACAAGCTACTTTGTAACACCCCGAATTTAGAAAGTCAAGAAAGGAAAGGAAAAACCCCAACTCAAGAGGTCTACTCATCGAGTCCAGGGAGGAACTCGACGAGTAGGAGCGAGTTCCATGTCGCGGATTAAGTGGCCGACTCGGCGAGTCTAGCCTGGGTTGGGAAACCCTAAATTCGGGACTTGGTGCCATATTTAAGCATCATATCCTCAGTCCCTCAGCCTCATCTTCAGCCTCCAGACCCTAAACCCTCACCCACGAAACCCTAGTGCACCATGTTAGTGTTTGAGCCACCTTTGTGTGATTTGTGTACTCTTGAAGAGTAAGAAGGAGAAGAAGGAAGTTAGAGGTTCAAGAAGGAGGAAGTAGATCCAAAAGATACACTCCAGTGGTTGCATTTTTTGGTAATCAAGTCTTCATCTTGGCTTTTGATTTACTAGATCTCCTTATAGTCCCTTTTATGAAGATTTTGGTCCATGAATGGGTGTTTGTGGGATTTGGACGTCCCCAAGCAAGATCCTTTCAGATCTAAGAGTATTGTGGGCAGTTAAGGCATAAAGGTGGAAGCTTTATGCCATTAGAACTCCCCATGCAAAGTTTAAGAGGTTGTTATGGCCTTTTGAGAAAAAAGGGCCATGCATGGATGTAAAGGCATAGCTTTGCGTGTTATTCCGACCCTAGAAGGTTAAATCTGGGTCCCAGATGCTTTGTGCTCGACTGAAATCATCTGAATAGATTTTTACATAGAGTGACTCAGCGAGTTACTAATAGGACTTGGCGATTCAGGCCGTTTCCTTGCCCAAAACCCTTCTACTAGCAGGTATGAGTTGAGTTAGTAAGGGACTCAGTCAGTCTGGGTTCATAGTGGACCTGAAGATCACCGTACTCGACAAGTTCAAGGAGGAACTCGGCGAGTCCAAGGCAATCTCCCTAATTTATAAAGGTGGACTCGACAAGTTCAAAGGAGAACTCGGTGAGTCAGATGAAGAAGAGTCCCGACGTGTTGAAGGTGTACCCGACAAGTTCGAAGAGAACTCGACGAGTAGGATCGAAGTCCAGAGTTTCGTGTGGATCATGGGACTCGACAAGTTGGTAGGCCAAATCGACGAGTTGAAGTCAACTCGGAACGTTCACTTTGATCGTTGACTTTGACCAAGTTTGACCTGGTCTGAATTTTGAGGGTATTGTGGTCTAAGTGTTATTTTGAGTATTAATAGTTCGGGGAGCCGAAGGATCAGCAGTTCAGGAGTCGCCTGATAGCAGTCAGAAGTGTTCAGCTAGTCTTCAGCAGTGCGAGGTGAGTCTCCTCACTGTTTGTATGGGTCTAAGGCACCAATGCCGACCCATTATGTTTATGTTTATGTATAGTAGGAAGACCCGAGGGTTATCCCTAGGCACTTACTGTATATGTTCCGGGTCTCGACCTGATTTCGGGCGAGGCCCGAGGAAGGTTAGAATGCTAGAGGTCTTTATGATTCTTGCATGAGTTGGTATGATAGATTTAGGACCTGCGGTCCGATGTCGGGGTAAGCCCGTAGTATGTCAGATGATAGTATGTCTCCGGGCCGGAGGTTCGATGTTGGGGAAATCCCAAGGAAGATTCTTATGTTGTATGTTACATTATACTTGTTGTCTCTGTGATAATTGAATGTGCCTGGTAGGGAGGTGAGTGTGGGCGAGGTCCCATATCTCATCACTAGCTGAGTATGGATGGGGTTCCATATCTCAACATTAGCAGAGTAGGGGCGAGGCCCATGATAGGAAGGGAGTAACTGTGGGCGGGGGCCCATATCTCATTATTAACAGGAGTATGGACGAGGTTCCACAACTTCAGTTGCAGGACAGGGGCGAGGCCCTAGTTAGGCGAGGCCTTAGATCAGGGAACAGTTAGAGAGTGTTTATTAGTTAGTATGCTATTTGATTGTATGTATGTGTGTAGCAGGCGAGGCTCGGAGGCAAGTGGGGCCTAACAGAGACAAATTTGTATACCGAGAGGGGCTCGATGCCAGGTGGGAACTGATGCCAGGCGGGGCCCGATGTCGGGCAAGGCTCGATGCAGTGGGCGGGCGCCCAGCACGTGGAAACGTGTTCATGGTTATGCATATATGGTATGTGGTAGGTTGTGGAACTCACTAAGCTTCGTGCTTACGGTTTTCAATTTTGGTTTCAGGTACTTCCGGTAGCGGAGGGAAGAGCTCGGGTGATCGCATGGCACACACACCAAAGGAGTTTTAGCCTGGGATGTTTACTCTGATAAAACGAATAAGTGTTTTGAAATGATACTCTGTTGTGTTATATAATCCTTTAGTTATGGTTGAAATGACTTAATACTTCTGGTTTTATTAATGTTTTAAAAAGAAATTTTTTGTCATGATTTTTGGAATGTTACAAGTGATGGGTTTTAGCCATAAGAACTTTCCTATGTGCGCATGCAAAACCCTAATGCTTGGATCTAGGCTTTCTAATAAACATGCTTTGAATCCAAGTCTTCTAATGACTAATTAGGTTAAATAACAACATTGAAACAGATCTAGAACCATACCTTTGAGTTCCTTGTTGATCTTGAGGTCTTGGAGCTTCTAGAGTCACAAATGTCACTCCTCTAATGGCTTACAAACACCAAAGCAAGGAGGATGATTTGGGAGAGAGGAGAGGGGAGGAATTTTGACCAGAGGTTCCTTACTTTTGGAGATGTGTCGAATTCCCTATGCCATGGGGTCTATTTATACTTGTAGACTCCTTAAGGGTTACAACCTAAACCCTAATTGGATAATCTTCTCTTAAGGCTATCCAAATCCATTCCATAGATAAGCCTTTGGACGATTTTGGCTATCCTAACACTCTTAGAATTCGTCCAAAGCATATCCCAATGGATTTACAGTCTAAAGTTTAACTATCAAACATTTGACAGTTTATACCCCTTTATTTAATTAATCTCTTTAAGTCACCAAATTAATTCCAATTAATTCTATGACTTATATTAATTAAATAACCATATATTATTCTTAATAATATTTACTCTCTCTCAATAAATCATCCCATCAAGTTGCTATGGTGAAGGCAACCCAAAAGGACCATGCACAACCGGGTCAAGTACTTGCCCAATATAGTTGCAGCCTTAGACACTATTCCAACAGTCTCCCACTTGGATAAGTCTAGTAACTATACAAGTACAATTCGGTTTGCAATCGTAGCTCTCAAAGACGCTGTCAAACTCTGATCTAATCAATCTTGTCCTTTAGATAAGGGATCTTACAGTCCTCTGTTAGATATCATGTTGACAATCCTATGGAATGGTTAGTCAAGCATTTAGGTTTCTCGATCTCTGATTTATTTGACATAGAACTTAATCGAACACATCAATTCAGTTCTGACCGGGCCCGGCACATAAGTCAAATCAAATCATCGAGCGGCCGAGATATCGCTTTTACCTTCTTAGATAAAAGTTACAGATAAACTTCGACTTATATGCATTTACTTATTCATTAACCAACTATACACAACAATACGTTTTATAACACCAAGTTACTGATGCGTTTTCGTATTATCAATGTACAATCAATTAACAAATAATAAACCATATATATCTAGGTTTTAAGACTATATGATATTATCGTCTTGCGATCACCTTTTATATCGTATTCCATAAGGTGATTCCAGCAAGCGCGGGTTTATTCCAATGCTCAAAACTAGTTCATAAGCACTCATGAACGTTGCAGCAATCCTTTGCTATGTCTAACACCATTTAGACATTCTACACACCAATTCATGACAATCTTCATTCATATCTACTCCCAACATATGAACGATTGTGGACCATTTGAACAATTCGATTATTCCTAATAAACTCAATTATTCTAGAAGTCAAAACATGCAAAGTGAAACAATAGCTAAACAATTAACATAAGATAGTAACATTACTCATAAATAAAACTCTTTTATTTAATCATCAAATGTTAATTACATTTATCTATTACACGTTTCTAATACTATCTAATCTATACTAATATCATCCTTCAGCACAATACTCCTAGCATGCTGCAAGTGCTTAACCCTACTCAGTCCCTTCGTAAGCGGATCTGCTGGGTTATCTTCTGATGATATCCTCTTCACTACGATTTGTCCTTCTTCTACACGATGTCTAATGAAGTGATATTTTCTGTCGATATGTCTTGATCTACCATGATCCCTCGGTTCCTTGGTCAAGGCAACCGCGCCTTCGTTATCATAGAAAATCTCCACTGGCTCCTTTATGGCAGGTACAACTCCAAGATCACCGATGAAGTTCTTTATCCATATTGCCTCCTTCGACGCTTCGCTCGCTGTAATGTACTCTGATTCGCACGTTGAATCAGCTACGGTTTCCTGCTTGGAACTCTTCCATGTCACTGCTCCTCCATTTAGGGTAAAGACCCAGCCCGACTGCGAACGGTAGTTGTCCCTGTCGGTCTGAAAACTGGCGTCACTATACCCTCGCACCTTCAAGTCATCACTCCCTCCGAGGACTAAGAACCATTCCTTCGTCCTCCGCAGGTACTTAAGGATGTTTTTCACCGCAATCCAATGTGCTTTGCCAGGATTCCCTTGATATCTGCTAACCATGCTCAAGGCGAAGGCTACATCAGGGCGAGTACAAGTCATAGCATACATGATGGAGCCAACTGCGGAAGCGTATGGTACTCGGCTCATTTCTGCTATCTCAGCTTCGGTACTCGGACTTTGAGTCTTACTCAGTTTGGCATTACTTTGTATCGGTAGTTCTCCCTTCTTTGAGTTTTCCATACTAAAACGTTTTAGTACCTTCTCTAAGTAAGTATTCTGACTAAGTTCAATTAGTCTCTTACTTCTTTCTCTTACTATCCTTATTCCCAAAATGTAAGAAGCCTCTCCGAGGTCCTTCATAGCGAAGCACTTCCCGAGCCAGGACTTAACCTCCTGCAGAGTCGGGATGTCGTTTCCTATGAGTAATATGTCATCGACATATAGAACGAGGAAGCTTACTATACTCCCACTGGCTTTGACATATACACAAGACTCGTCTTCGCTTCGTACAAATCCAAACTCTTTGACTTTCTCATCGAAGCAAAGATTCCATCTGCTAGACGCTTGTTTAAGTCCATAAATGGACTTCTCAAGCTTACACACTCTATTCGGATGCTTCGGATCCACAAACCCATCGGGCTGAGCCATGTAAACATCCTCAGCCAACTTTCCGTTAAGGAAAGTGGTCTTGACATCCATTTGCCAAATCTCATAATCATGAAATGCGGCAATTGCTAGCATCACTCTAATAGATTTAATCTTCGCAACTGGTGAGAAGGTCTCATCATATTCAACTCCGGGAGTTTGAGTAAAGCCCTTCGCAACCAATCGCGCTTTATATGTGTGTACGTTTCCATCCACATCGGTCTTCTTCTTGAAGATCCACTTGCACCCAACGGTCTTACGTCCGGGCACATAATCAACCAAATTCCAAACTTGGTTATCATACATGGATTGGATCTCGCTATCCATTGCCTCTTTCCATTTCGCAGACTCTGGGCCTGCCATGGCTTCCTTATAGCTATTAGGTTCATCAAGATTTATTAGTGTACCATCACTAATATACATGTCCCCTTCGGTAGTAATATGAAGGCCATAAAACTGGGGATGAACTCTAACTCTATCGGAACGTCTAAGAGGTAAGGACTCGTCAATCAGTTCAACCGGAGTTTCCTCCTCGGGTTGAGTGCCAGCGGTAGAGGTTCCTTCATCTATCGACTCTTGAATCTCTTCAAGTTCGATTTGCCTCCCACTGTCTCCTTGGCTTATGAGTTCTCGCTCTCGGAAAACTCCTCTCCTCGCAACGAAGACAACATTGTCCTTCGGTCTATAGAAGAGATATCCAAAGGATGTCTGCGGGTAGCCGATGAAAATACATCGCTCACTTCGAGGTTCAAGCTTGTCATGAGTATCTCGTCTTACGAAAGCCTCGCAACCCCAAACCTTGATATGTGTCAACAAGGGAGCTTTCCCTGTCCACATCTCGTGAGGTGTTTTGGCAACCTTCTTAGTAGGGACTCGGTTAAGGATATGGGCGGCAGTCTCTAAGGCATACCCCCAAAAAGAGATTGGTAGTGAAGCACGACTCATCATAGAGCGAACCATATCCAATAAGGTTCGATTACGCCTTTCTGCCACACCATTCAACTGCGGTGTCCTAGGAGGCGTCAATTGTGAAACTATTCCACACTCCTTGAGATAATCGTGGAATTCAAGACTTAGGTACTCTCCTCCTCGATCGGATCGAAGCATCTTGATTTTCCTACCCAATTGATTCTCCACTTCATTCTTGAACTCTTTGAACTTTTCAAAGGTGTCTGACTTTTACTTGATTAAGTAGATATACCCATATCTACTATAGTCATCGGTAAAAGTCACATAGAAGCGGTTCCCATCCTTCGTGGTTGATCTAAACGGTCCACATACATCGATATGTATTAGGTCCAATAGACCCTCGCCCCTTTCACATGTACTCGTGAAGGGTGACTTAGTCATCTTTCCAAGCAAACAAGACTCGCATGTGTCATCTTCCCTAAGGTCGAATGATTCCAACACTCCATCCTTTTGGAGTTGGGCTAGGCGTTTCTTGTTGACATGTCCAAGACGACAATGCCATAAGGATGCTTTATCCATACTATTGGAAGAATCAATATTCAAAACATCATTTCCTAAGTTATCAACAATCATAACGGTTTCATATATTCCATTACATGGTATAGCTTCAAAGTAAAAGACACCATTTAGATAAGCCAAAATAGAACCATTCTCATTATTAAAAGAAAATCTAAATCCTTGTCTATATAAACCATGAAATGAAATGATGTTTCTAGCCATTTCTGGAGAATAGCAACAATTGTTCAAATCTAAAACCAAACTATTCCTAAGCACTAAAGAATACACTCCAATCTTGGTCACATGCGACGATCTTCTGTTCCCCATGATTAGATTGATCCTTCCTTGCTCCACATCCCTACTTCGTCTTAGTCCCTGCACATTAGAACAAATGTGATAACCACAACCGGTATCAAGAACCCAAGAAATAGCATGATTAGAATCGTTAGATTTGATTGTGTATATACCTGCGAAAGATGGCTTGATCTTTCCCTCTTTGATTGCTTGCAGGTAATCCGGGCAGCTTCTCTTCCAATGTCCTATCTTGTGGCAGTGGTGGCACTCTTCCTCCTTTGGGTTAGAACAGGGCTTAGCGGGATCAACTTTGGTCCCACTAGAAGAGGCACCATCTCGGGCTTTCACCTTGCGATAGTTCTTCGATGAAGCTTTCCTCTTCTTTCCCTTTCCTTGACCAATAGCCAAGACAGGAGCAGCGGGCGGATTGGGAGTAGGTGCAACAGACTTGTCCTTGAAGTTGCTCTCAGCGACCCTCAAGAGACCTTGGAGTTTGCTTAGGGTAACCTCTTCTTTGTTCATGTGGTAGGTCATCCTAAATTGGTTGTACATCGGAGGCAAAGAGTGAAGCACCATGTCGATCGCCAAGTCTTCCCCAAAGTCAACATTTAACTTGCGAAGGCGGTCGACATACCTTTGCATCTTTTGCAAGTGCACGGTAAGAGATTCTCCATGACCCATCTTAGCGGAAATCATGTTAGTGAAAATCTCGTAACGCTCTTGTCTCGCGTTCTGGTGGTACCTCTCCAATAAGTCTTGGTGCATCTCATACGGGTACATGTCCTCGTAGGACTTTTGGAATTCGGAGTTCATGGTAGCAATCATGATGCAATGTACCTTCGTTGCATCTCGCTCATGAGTCTCAAAAGCGGTGATTTCGGCTGGAGTAGCGATTTCGGGGTTGATTTTCTCGAGCTTCTTATCAAGGACATACTCCTTGTCCTCATAGCGAGCAATGGTGCGAATGTATCTTATCCATTCGCTAAATTTCGTTCCATCGAAGGTGACCTTTTGGCAAAGGCTCATTAACGTGAAAGAACTAGCAGCAGCGTTGTTAGCATTCGACATCTACGATTAGAAAAAGGACAAAGATAGATTAGAATAAGAATCCCTAATTATCACCCAATAAGAAAATTAGGGCTAGGATCCAACAATAACATTTACATACTAGAAAAGGGATGCCGTAATCTAACATGCAAATAAATTGAAGGTAAGTGAATGACGATTCACTAATTCTCCATCACAAAAACCTAAACTATTAGTCCTAAGTGTTTTTGAGAATTCCTAGGTTCGGATGAGATTCATTGAAACTATTCAATGGCATGTTTAAATCTCGATATGCCCCTCTTGTTTGTGACTAGGATGCCGAGGATCACAAAGCGGGTGTGAATTACCATGCAAATTCACATGGTGCCTTCATTGTAACGATCACCTATTCGATGTGCCGGTAAACCACACACGCTCCATCGAACTATGATAAACAATGAATCACCCTTTGCCACCTTCACTTAGAACCAATTAGTGTGCCGGTAAACCACACACGCTCCACTAACTTCTTAGCAAGGTGCAAAGTGTAATTTCATGGGATTGCATCAATTCACTTTTCCTAAAGTAACTAGGATTGGGAATTTTTTTTTAAATATGTGTAGTTACTTTATATTTCTTATTATACTTTTAATGAGAGGATGAGGTTGCCCTATCCTACCCATTCGGCTAACGACCCTCCACCAATCAAGCAAGCGGTGGGTGTGAGTGTACACCCATTAAGCGCCATTTTATAGGCCGCAACCTTATACCCACCTTATAGATTGGCTTCGTGAATGAGGCCTACTAACGGTAAGACTAGCATTTAGTTATACATACATATATATATATATATATATATATATATATATATATATATATATATATATATATATATATATTATACTAGTAATATCATATTAGTATAGGGTTGTATTTTAAACCTTTTAAAATCTAGGGTTTTGAAATTTAAGTTGTCTAAATTAAAACTTTTAATCACAAATATGAATTTCAAAACTTGAGGGCAAGTTTTAAACATTTAAAACATGGAGGATCAAATAACAAATAATTCCAATTAACAATTAATATCCTAATTATCTATATTCGATTATATTCAAGATTTCTTTGAAAGATAATTACCAAAATAATTAAAATAATTAATTAATTATCATATAAGGAAATTAAATATTTAATTAGTTGATAAATACCTTTAACTACATCAAGATAATAGTCATATATATCATAAAATTGGATTTAGGTTGATCTATTATGATTAAGGTAAGTTTCCATAAGATAATCACAAAGAAATCCCGAATCTGGTCATTCCAGACGCCTGGACTCGCCGAGTGCACAAAGGGACTCGCCGAGTCAGGGCTACTCGCCGAGTCCGCTTTGAGACTCGCCGAGTCCATGACTCAGAAACCAAAAAATCGAATTTTGCAGGTTTGTTTCAGTTAATCAAGCAACAATTTAAAGAAAACCAAGCAAGGCTCTGATACCACTGATGGGTTTTAGCCATAAGAACTTTCCTATGTGCGCATGCAAAACCCTAATGCTTGGATCTAGGCTTTCTAATAAACATGCTTTGAATCCAAGTCTTCTAATGACTAATTAGGTTAAATAACAACATTGAAACAGATCTAGAACCATACCTTTGAGTTCCTTGTTGATCTTGAGGTCTTGGAGCTTCTAGAGTCACAAATGTCATTCCTCTAATGGCTTACAAACACCAAAGCAAGGAGGATGATTTAGGAGAGAGGAGAGGGGAGGAATTTCGACCAGAGGTTCCTTACTTTTGGAGATGTGTCGAATTCCCTATGCCATGGGGTCTATTTATACTTGTAGACTCCTTAAGGGTTACAACCTAAACCCTAATTGGATAATCTTCTCTTAAGGCTATCCAAATCCATTCCATAGATAAGCCTTTGGACGATTTTGGCTATCCTAACACTCTTAGAATTCGTCCAAATCATATCCCAATGGATTTACAGTCTAAAGTTTAACTATCAAACATTTGACAGTTTATACCCCTTTATTTAATTAATCTCTTTAAGTCACCAAATTAATTCCAATTAATTCTATGACTTATATTAATTAAATAACCATATATTATTCTTAATAATATTTACTCTCTCTCAATAAATCATCCCATCAAGTTGCTATGGTGAAGGCAACCCAAAAGGACCATGCACAACCGGGTCAAGTACTTGCCCAATATAGTTGCAGCCTTAGACACTATTCCAACAACAAGTTTGTATTAGAGCCTTGGTTTGAGGGATTCAAGTACACTCTTGGGTGTGTCCGAACTCAAACTGAGGACTTGGTATGAGAATTTTGAAAAGAGAATCATTTTTATAAAAGAGTTTGGGAAAAAGGAAAAGAACTTTTAGAAAAGAAAAGAACCCTGAAAAGTGAAAAGAACTTTGAAAATAGAAAAGCGTGTGGTGCATGCAATCAGCCGAGCTCAAGTAAGTTCTCCCAAATTACCCATACAAGTTTATATTATGATAGGATTATGTGATATGCATGCTAGATTAGGACTAAGGATCTAGGAGGATTCCTTATGTGCCTGTTATATGTATATGAGCTTTATGAGTTGCATGCTAGTACATATTCCTGATTAGAGGGTAAAACAGTTTGATTGGATTATGTGGTTAGTTTTCCCCATTCTCTGAATGCTGCTTGCTTTGTGCTTGTGGTACTTTTAGTAATGCGAGCTAGCTATTAAGTGAATATGCTAAGCCACATGTGGCACAGGCTGGATAATCTCAGGGTGACAAGATTTGACCCTATTGCGTAACTCTTGTCTGAGTCCAACCGTTCTAGGGATGAGTCTTTTACTTGAAGGATTATCTGATCTCTGTTATATGTGGCTATATTCATAAGGTAGCTATTTGACATTACTGGGAAGTCCTTCAGCAGCTGAGGACAAAATGAGTTTGAGGATACCCTAGGGCAAGCCTAGGATGAGAGTAGTGTTGGGAGTAGTGAAAGGGACTTGGTGTAGTCGAAGCAATTCTTGAGGAAAGTAGGGATAGATGTGGAAGGTAGTAGGGGCCCATACTACTGAAAGCAGAGGATTTGTACTCGATTCAAGAGCGGAAGAGATAAAACTAGGGAACTTGTAGTGTGTATGTGTGATCCCTCGGTAGTGATGTGTATTTTGATGGTTGTTATGATATGTTTTCAGCATGGTGACATTGCGGGAGAGACCCGTGGCGTCGACAAGGGATCAAGCTCGGGTTCAGGACTTGAATAGCTCGAGGAGCGGATGAGGGAGTTTGTATCAGCTGAGATTGTGCGCGGTATTCTAAACCAGACTCCTGTGATCTTTGGCACGGTTAAGGAGGGCATACTAGAGATTTTGGATGAGAGGCTGGGAGCTTTCCGCACTGATATGATGGCCATGATGGGAGCGCCTACATTGACATTTCGAGAGTTCAGAGCTTGTGGAGCTCCAGATTACCATGGGGCTAGGGACCCCATTGCTAGCAGCAGATGGTTGGCGGATGTCGCCAACGATTTTCGTTCTAGCCGGTGTCCCGAAGGGGACAAGGTTCGACTCACCTCCTGTCTCCTGAAGGACAGAGCGCGGGATTGGTGGGAGGAGGTTGGTCATGGTATTGGGGATGATGATGCGTTGGACGCAATGAAATGGATCGATTTCTCAGCCAGGTTCAAGGTCGAGTTTGCACCGGTGATTGAGGTGAAGTAGTTAGCTCGGGAGTTCCAGGATTTGCGACAGACTACCGAGAAAGTGGCGGAAATCACCACCAAGTTTAGGAAGAGGGCTCTTCTTGCTCCGTAGTATGTGGCGGGCGAGGAAATGAAGAAGGCTCGGTACCACGAGATGTTGAGGAGCGATATCAGTCAGTTTGTGAGTCGGTCCAGCTGCAAGACGATGGAAGATATGATCGCTCGGGCCAGAGAAAGAGAGATTGATCTTGAGACAGAAAAGAAGAGGAAACTAGCAAAGGTTCAGATATCTATGGGATTGGGCAAAACGCCCAAGACATCAGATTCTAGATTGAGAGGTCCTCAGGACCGGAGCCGCTGTGGCAAGTGCGGCAGGACGCACGAGGGTGAGTGTAGGAGTGGCAGCGGTGGTGATTCTGGTTGCTTCAAGTGCGGCCGGATTGGTCATTTTAGCACGGATTGTATTGCTACCACCACCCACGGTTCAGAATTGATATGTTTCCACTGCAGTCAAAGGGACCACAAGAAGGCCCAGTGCCCGAGTTTGCTTTCAGCAGGACAGGTGATGGCACCTACCCCTGCGACTTTGAGGATTACCGACGGCCGCTAGGGCCGGGCAGAGGCACCTGAGGCGAGGAGCAAGGCGTACCAGTTGGTTTCGGAGGAGGTGCGAGCAGCCCCCGATGTTTCAGGTACGTATCTTCCATTTCTTTGTCAGCTTATGTTATGATTTTATTGTTAAGTTTCTGCATCGGTATTGGTAAAGGAATTTCTGAATTTTTTGGCCTGCTCGTGATTGAGTTATATTCCATCTGCACACCCTGGATTTTAGAATGATAGTTGGAGTTCGTTCCCTTTTAGAGCAGGACATTCAGGATGCAGTAACGGTAGCATGCATGTGTGGGACTCGGTAGAGTCTCGCTAATTTTTCTGGGGGAGGAATCGTTTGGGGAATTGGTCGATTAGATCACCAGAAATGGTAAGCGTGGATTGGAAACAGGGTGGCCAGAGGATGATAAGAAAATTGGAAATTCCTTCCAATCTGTGAGCTGAAAGGAGCTAGTTGAATCAAAGTGGGGGAGAGACATCCAAGTAGTCAGGAGTAGAAGTAGGCATGAAGTTGGGTTGAGTTCACAATCTGGGTAAGGAAGAAAGCAGCTTGAGAGGCGGTTGAGTAGAGGAGCACAAGAAATGGGAGTTTGGGAAACTTCCCGACGTTAGGTTCGTGTATGCACGATTGGTTGAGGGCTGATTGGGAATCAGGTTGGAAATTTCCGGCAAGGTGTGAGTTTAGGTAGGATTTAAGACTGTGGGATAGCCGCAACATTTCCCTAGAAGTGAGTCAGTGAGGGAAGTGATGTAAGATTGCGGGTAAGCCGTAGGATTCACTAGGAGTTTAGTTTGCGGAGTGTGGACGGGGGCCCGCATCTCCTAGTTCGCGAAGTATGGGCAGCGGCCCGTATCTCCTAGTTAGCATGGTAAGCATCAGGAAGGGATAGCAAGCTGAGTTTAGGAGAGGAGTGGGCCTGCATAGCCCTAGATAGGTGAGACCTGCAGGAGAGGCCGCTCCGAAGTGTAGTTTGGGTGAGACCCATGGGCGAGGCCCGTGTACTTTTAGCAGCATGTGAGACCTGGTAGAGACCTTAGGGTCAGGGTAGGGAATCTAGGATCCTAGACCTTCTAGAGCCAGAATGGCTAGGAAGATAGAGCATTTCAAGTAGCCGAAGTTTTCTTTGGAAGTCGCTCAGAGCGGCTAGGAGATGGTTCTTGTGTTCAGTAACCGGTGAGAGTCCGATATCTCAGATTATGGTAGATTAGTTTGGACTAGGATGATCTCGGTTCATTCAGAGGCGGATGAGATCCAGCATGATTTCAAGCAGGGGTGGTGATAAGAGAAATTGTGCGTAGGATAGTTGGGTGATTAGATGATGGCCGACATTGGGAGTGGCCGGGACTGTAGATTCCGTAGAAGGTTATTCTTATCAGAGATAGGAAAGGATTGTGGTTTACATAAAACTGCCCTGGGAAGGCCAGTGAGAGCGCAAAGCAAAGGGGGTGAGCCCCTTGGATGTCAAGAGAAAGCGCTCGGAAAGTACCGGAAGGATTACCGGTTGAGTAAGAGTGTTGTACTCGAAGGTTGGAGTGTTTGGATTGTCTCAGGATGATATTCTCAAGGGTTGTTCCAAGCAGCCCAAGTATGTGGCGATTAGGAATGTCGGGAGTGGGTGCGAGGTTGTGAGCCGAAGCGGACTTCGAGAACAAAGTCTAGTTTAAGTGGGGGAGAGTTGTAACACCCCAAATTTAGAAGGTCAAGAAAGGAAAGGAAAAACCCCAAGTCAAGAGGTCTACTCGTCGAGTCCAGGGAGGAACTCGACGAGTAGGAACGAGTTCCGTGTCGCAGATTAAGTGGCCAACTCGGCGAGTCGGGTGATTGACTCGACGAGTCTGTCCTGGGATGGGAAACCCTAATTTCGAGACTTGGTGCCCTATTTAAGCATCATATTTTCATTCCCTCAGCCTCATCTTCAGCCTCCATTCCCTCTTGTGAGTGTTTGAGCCACCTTTGTGTGATTTGTGTACTCTTGAAGAGGAAGAAGGAGAAGAAGGAAGTTAGAGGTTCAAGAAGGAGGAAGTAGATCCAGAAGATACACTTCAGTGGCTGCATTTCTTGGTAATCAAGTCTTCATATTGGCTTTTGATTTATTAGATCTCTTTATAGTCCCTTTTATGAAGATTTTGGTCCATGAATGGGTGTTTGTGGGATTTGGACGTCCCCAAGCAAGATCCTTTCAGATCTGAGAGTATTGTGGGCAGTTAAGGCATAAATGTGGAAGCTTTATGCCATTAGAACTCCCCATGCAAAGTTTAAGAGGTTGTTATAGCCTTTTGAGCAAAAAGGGCCATGCATGGATGTAAAGACAGTAGCTTTGCGTGTTATTCCGACCCTAGAAGGTTAGATCTAGGTCCTGGATGCTTTGTGCTCAACTGAAATCATCATAATAGATTTGAACATAGAGTGACTCGGCGAGTCAGGCCGTTTCCTTGCCCAAAACCCTTCTGCTAGCAGGTATGAGTTGAGTTAGTAAGGGACTCAGTCAGTTTGGGTTCATAGTGACCTGAAGATCATCGTGCTCGACGAGTTCAAAGAGTAACTCGGCGAGTCCAAGGAAATCTCCCTAATTTATGAAGGTGGACTCGACGAGTTCAAATGAGAACTCGGCGAGTCAGATGAAGAAGAGTCCCGACGTGTTGAAGGTGTACCCAACGAGTTTGAGGAGAACTCGACGAGTAGGATCGAAGTCCATAGTTTCGTGTGGAACGTGGGACTCGATGAGTTGGTAGGCCGACTCGATGAGTTGAAGTGAACTCGGAGCGTTGACTTTGACCGTTGACTTTGACAAAGTTTGACCTGGTTTGACTTTTGAGAGTATTGTGGTCTAGGTGTTATTTTGGGTAGTAATAGTTCGGGGAGCCGAAGGATCAGCAGTTCAGAAGTCGCCTGATAGCAGTCAGAAGTGTTCAGCTAGTCTTCAGCAGTGCGAGGTGTCTCCTCACTGTTTGTATGGGTCTAAAGCACCAATGCCGACCCATTATGTTTATGTTTATGTATAGTAGGAAGACCCGGGGGTTAGCCCTAGGCACTTATTGTATATGTTCGGGGTTTTGACCTGATGTTGGACGAGGCCCGAAGAAGGTTAGAATGCTAGAGGTTTTTGTGATTCTTTCATGAGTAAGTATGATAGATTTAGGACCGGAGGTCCGATGTCGGGGTAAGCCTGTAGTATGTCAGATGATAGTATGTCTCCGGGTCGGAGGTCCGATGCCAGGGAAATCCAGAGGAAGATTCTTATGTTGTATGTTAGATTATATTTGTTGTCTCTGTGATAATTGAATGTGCCTAGTAGGGAGGTGAGTGTGGACGAGGTCCCGTATCTCATCACTAGCTGAGTATGGATGGGGTTCCATATCTCAACATTAGCATAGTAGGGGCGAGGCCCGTGATAGGAAGGGAGTGACCGTGGGCGAGGGCCCGTATCTCACTATTAACAAGAGTATGGACAGGGTTCCACAACTTCAACAGCAGGACAGGGGCGAGGCCCTAGTTAGGCGAGGCCTTAGATCAGGGAACAGTTAGAGAGTGTTTATTTATTAGTATGTATTTGATTTTATGTATGTGTGTAGCGGGCGCGGTCCGGAGGCAGGCAGGTCCTAAGAGAGACAGATCTGTATAAAGAGCGGGGCTCGATGCCAGGTGGGACCTGATGCCAAGTGAGGCTTGATGTCGGGCAAGGCCCGATGTCGGGCAACGCCCGGTGCAGCGGGCGGGGGCCCAGTATGTAGGGATGAGCAGCGGAAGCAGGTACCTGCTTTCGGAACCGGAACCGCCTTAGGCGGTTCTGGTTCTGGTTCCTAAAGTCTCGGAACCGCCTTTCCAATTCTCATTTTTAAAAAACCGATACCCGCTGGATACCCGTCGGTTCTGGTTCCAATACCGGATACCCGGAACCGGCGGTTAACCAGAACCGGTACCGCCGGGTACCCGCCTCTTTAAAATATATATATATATATATATATATATATATATATATATATATATATATATATATATATAATATTTATATTTTGGAAAAAGAAGTGGCGTAAAGCGTAATTGCCTTATCGTTTTTAGGGTTTGTGATTGAGAATTCATTCTTACCAAAAAACCGCAGACACTCACACTCCCCTCTCGGCTCTCGCAAATCGCAATCGTAAGACCCCCGCTCAAATCGCAAGCGTAATTTATATTTTGGAAAAAGAAGTGGCGTAATTCGTTTACTCGTTCGATTCGCTAGAGTAGAAGACGAAGTTCGATTCTTAGACACCCGCTCAGTCACCGATCACTCTCGTTCTTCCCGCTGTTCAATCGACGAACAAAGAAAGTCAGAAACCCAATTGCCGACCCAATCGCCGACCATCGCTGCAAGCCTGCAACTACAAGTCCTCATCTTTAAGGTGAGATTCTCGAAGTCTCAAACTGTTACCTCCATCTACTAATCTCTCGAAGCCTGCAACTAAAATGTTGCTTTTTTTACTAATACCTCCATGACTGGTACCAGCTGTTCTCTGTAATATATGTTCTATTGATTTTCCTCCATCTATAAATTTCAAAATTGTAACTATCTATTTACCTCCATCTATCGAAATTGTAAATATTGAAATTGTAATATATGTTATATTGATTTTCCTCCATCTATAATCTGTTATATCTATATTGTAAGTTGTAACTATCGATTTACCTGTTGATTGTAACTAGGAATTTCGAAATTGCATTTGTTGTAATCTGTATTATGTAATCTATTATATATATATTATATAATATGTTACTGAATCAGAAGTTGAAGATACAATAATCAGAAGTTCAATAATTAGAAATTCACTGTTTTTTGTGTTTTATGTAATCTGTTATATCTATATTATGTAATTTGTTACTATATTTCGAAATTGCATTCGGTTGTTATTGATTTATGTTTGTTGTCTTAAATTTTAGGTTAAACAATGGAAAGTAGTCGAATTGATGTTGACTTGGATGGTGAAAGTGAGTCTGTTGAGCAAAACAAAGTGCCGGTAGTTGGGGACAAAAGGACATCAAACGCTTGGCGCAACTACATTGATGTTAGAGATCCAAAGACATGCAAGATTGTAAAGGCGCAATGCAAACATTGTTCCAAAATCCTGACAGTTACTACAAAGAATGGTACATCATCTTTGGGTAAACATAATGCTGTATGTTTACAGAATCCTGATAATATTGATAAAAAACAAAAGAAAATTAGCACTTTTAGAACAAGTCAAAGTGATGCGACTACCGTTTCTAATTGGGAATTTAACCAAAATACAATCAGGCTTGCTTTAGCAAAAATGATTGTCATTGATGAGCAACCATTTTCATACGTTGAATGTGACAGGTTCAGATATTTTTGTAGTGTTGCTGTTCCCCAGTTTTGTATCCCGTCACGTTTCACGGTTGCTAGAGATATTAGTAAATTGTTTCTTTGTGAGACGGAGCAATTGAGAAATACCTTGAAAAGTTTGAATTCTAGGATTTCTCTAACTACTGATTGTTGGACTTCTATGCAAAATTTAAGCTATATGTGTTTAACTGCTCATTTTATTGATGATAACTGGAAATTACATAAAAGAATTTTGAATTTCCGTAATATTGATAGTCATAAAGGAAAGGAAATCGGGAAAGAAGTAGAATCTTGTATTCTTTATTGGGGTATTGAAAAGAAGTTATCTTGCATCACTGTAGATAACGCAAGTGCTAATGATGTAGCTGTTGCTCATATAAAAGACAATCTAATGGATAAACTTGTCTTAGGAGGTGAGTTTTTCCATATGAGATGTGCCGCCCATATCTTAAACTTGATTGTTAAAGATGGTCTCGATTTGATTAAAGACGCCATTGTTAGGATTAGGGGTGCAGTTAGATATGTTAGGAGCTCTACGGAAAGATCAAAATTGTTTGATACTTGTGTTTCAAAATCAAAAATTGTGAGTAAAGCATCGGTATCTCTTGATGTACCAACACGGTGGAACGCCACTTACATTATGCTGGAAACGGCACTTAAGTTTGAGAGAGCTTTTAAAAGAATGAGACAAGAAGACCCGGCATTTGAGAAAGATCTTAAAGATGGATTTCCATCCCAAAAAGATTGGGAAAGTGCTAGAAATTTATCTCTTTGTTTGAAGCAGTTTTTTGAAGCCACGAAAAGGATGTCGGGAACTTTGTATGTTACGGCTAATATGCATTATCATGAGATATTAGGTGTACTTGCTTCCTTGTTGGAGTGGACACAAGATGAAGATATCAATATTGCTCTTATGGGTGATCAAATGAGGAAAAAGTTTGACAAGTATTATGGAGACTTTGGAAAAATAAATGTGATGGTGTTAGTTGCGGTTGCACTTGATCCAAGGTATAAGATGAGGTTTGTGAAGTTTTCTCTAAGAAAAATCTTTCCTTTAGACTTCAAGAAGGTTGAAGAACTATATGCTCAAGTGTTTGAGGTTTTGAATCAACTATATAATCATTATTCTAATGTTTCTTCAACGGGCAAGAATGATGGTTCTAGTTCTTTCAATACAGATGATAATGATGGTCAAAATTTTGATGGTGTGGTTAAGAATAAGCAAATGAGAAAAATATATGATGAGTTTTATGAAAATGATGTTGAAGATGCTATGGAAAAATCTGAATTGGAGGAATATCTTGATGCTCCACCCGAAAAAATGAATAATGAAACATTTGATATTTTGAAGTGGTGGAGTGACAAATGCACAATATACAAGGTGTTGGCCTCAATGGCAAAGGACATTCTAGCCATTCCGGTTTCTACGGTTTCTAGTGAGTCCACTTTTAGTACATCCGGACGTGTGGTTGATGACTTTCGTAGTAATTTGCTTCCAAAGACAATGGAAGCTTTGATTTGTACTCAAGATTGGTTGAGAGCATCAAATGTTTGTATTAATCTTGAACAGTTATTGGAAGATGTGGAAAAATATGAGGATGGTAATATGGAAGATACACTGTTATTTATTCTTTTATTTTATGTTTCTTGTATAATATTTAATACTCTAATTTGAATTTTTATGTTTAATTCCATTGTAGAAATCAGTCGCAGTATGGAAGATACACGTGGAGGGAATTAGTAGTTGTTGTTTTTGATGTTGGGATGTTGCTGTTTTTGCTGCCTGCTGTTTGTTGTTGTTGCTGTTTGCTATTTTGATGTTGCTGTTTGGTGTTGTTTTGCTGTTTTTTTTTTTTGCTTGCTGTTGGTGCTGTTTTGGTGTTGCAGTTTGGCTGTTTTATGTTTCCTGATGAATCTGTTTTGCTGTTTTTGTGTTGTTTTGAAATTTGATAAAAATTGTTTGTTGTTTTGTGGTTGCTGTTTTGACATTTGTAAGTTTGTTATTGCTAAAAATTGTCATTTTGTTATATTAATTGATAAATTCCAATTGTGTTTTGAGATCAAGTTTTTTTATTATTTTAATTTTATATATTGCAGTCCTAGTTTTCTATTGTTTATAAAAGTTTTTTTCAATGAAATGTCACCGACTATTTCCGGTGACAATGGTTACATGTAAACATAATTAACAAGTTAAATGGTCAAATGTATATAAAAAATAAAAATTGCATAAATATGAACAAAATGAAAAGTTAATTACCTAGATAAGTCATTTTCCCCATCTTTAATAGAGATTTTATTTTTTATATTTGTTTGTATAATTTTTCCAAACGTTATTTTTAAAGCATCCATAATGATTGCTTATTTATCTCATTTATAGCCTTTTGATTTGACAAAAAAAAATTCTACTAATTTATTTTTACCAAAATTAAAACGTTGAAGCTAGTTATATTTATTAAATTTAGCTTAAAAACTAAAAAAAAAAAAAAAAAAAAAGAACATACTGATATTAACAAATGGTTGTATGATATATATTTTATTAATTAAAACATGCTTAAATGTATTAAATGTATAAGTAGAAAGATGCATAGATTTATTCCCAAACATTTTTATTAATATATTATTTAATTGAAAATAAATAAATATTCAAAATATTTTATTATTTGTTTATCTAACATAAAAATTAAATAAATTAAATATATAACAATAAGTATTATGATGTTTAAAACAATAAAAATAAAATATTATATAGCAAATAAAAAATAAAAAAGAAATGTAAATGTTTTAAAACTGTTACAACCATTTTATACTTATTAATTAGAAGTTTATAAATTTTTTTATTTTTTAATATAACGTTTTAATTTTTATTTAACAAAAGTATTTTAAAATGTTATAAAAATGTATTAAATTGTTATACAAAATTTATAAAACATTTTAAAAATGTTGTAAATGAAAGTTTAAAAAAGTTGTATGAAATTTATAAAAAAGTTGTATGAAAATGTAAAAAAAAAAAAAAAAGAATAATAATAAAATAAATAAAAATAAAAATAAAAACTATAACAAAAGTTTAAAAAAATTATAAATACTTGGTAAAAGCAAATGTATGAAATTTATATAAAAGTATAAGAAAAATGTTAAAAAATTTATAAGCAAAGTTTAAAACATTGTATTAGAAAGTTTATAATAAATTATCATAAAATGTTGAAATAAATTATAAAAAGTTTTAAAAATTTTGTAAAAAAAACATTGTTCACATTTAAACAAATTTTTTTATACACATTTAACCATTTAACTTGTTAAATATTTTCATATGATACTATTGTCACCTGAGATGTTAAATGTGTTCACATGTTAAATCAGATGACAATGATAACATGTAAACACATTTAACAAATTAAATTATCAAATATATAAAAAAAATTGTCTACACATGAATAAAACAAAAAAACAATTACTATGACAAGTCATTATCACTAAAAAAAATATATTCACATATTAATGTATACTTGTTAGCTTATTTAGGAATACCGTATGCTTACCTTCTTGTATCTAGTAGGGGTATGCACCAAACAACACAAACTGTCCACACCACACCGCACCACATTGCATCATGTGGTTTCGAACCTTTGTGGTGCGCTTTGCGGTTTATAGTTTCAAAATTGCAGTTCAAACTGCACCGCAATGCACTATATATATATATATATATATATATATATATATATATATATATATATATATAGGAGTAGGATCAAATGAGAACGCCTAAAAGGTTGAGAACGCGAGAATAGATCTGGGCCATTTAAATATTTAGATCTAAGTTTATTATTAAACGGGCGATTTATGAAAAATTCTAAAACTACGGGCATTAAAGTGTAACTTTTAAATTGCCAGAAGGGCATAATAGGAACTGCAAATTTACATATTTCCTACAATTTCTCACCCTCTCTCCTCTTTCCGTTCATAATCATGTATCTTTATCTCCTTCGCTCTCTCTTTAGGGTTTCAAAATAAACGCCTCTCTCAATGAATTCGGTTCCCTTTTCTTCCCTCTCTTCCCATCGATCGATCCACTGCCGTCTTACCCTAACTTCAGGTTTGAATCCACGTATCAAATCAGCGACATTGGATTCTAGTTCCACAACAATCATCGACGATCCGACATCGGCTTCTGCTTCAGAAGAAGAAAGTCCAGCGAAGATCTAGCGAAGATCGGCGCTAGGGTTAGCGTATACAGCCAAGGCATCAGTTCTTTATGTTATTTCATTCAAGACATCAGTTTATGTTATTTTGTCTCCGTGGTCGACGAGGCTGAAGAGGAGGAAAGGAGGAGGCAGCGAGGGGTGGGTTGTGGGTCTCGGTGGATCGAAGATGGGGCATCTTTGGTGATTGGTTGGATCAAAGAGAAGAAGAAAAGAGAATGGAAGCAGCGGGATGTGGGGTCTGCCATTGGTTTCCGCCTCCGGTGACAAAAGCCCCGATATTGGGTTGTTTGGTGATTGAGAAGGGCAGCAACGATTCAAAAATAGGTAAGGGCTCCTTTTTTTGTTCTTGTTTGATTTGGCAGAACTCAATAGGCTATTTTTTTTGTTCTTGTTTGACTTGGCAGAACTCGATAGGCTGAAGTGGGTCTTTGAAGGCTCAAGTGGCAGCCCTTACAATTGATGGAAGAGATAGCCACACAATGTTGTAATTAGATTCAAGGTAAAAGGTTGTGCACATAAGCTGTTTGATGATATGTGAGAGGGGTATTCATTTATGAATAGCAGGGTATTCATTTGCTAATAACAATGTATTCATTTGTAAATAGCAGTGTAATCATGTGTGAATGAGTGTATTTTATTTATGATTAGAGGTATTGTTTTATTCTTTTGTGAATACCAGGGTATTCATTTGTAAATAGCAATGTAATCATGTGTAAATAAGTGTATTTATTTATGATTAAAGGTACTCTTTCATGAAGAAATGATAATTTTTACACCTCTTTTATTTTTAGTTAATTAAAAGAAAGGAAGTGGATTACTTGTAAATTGATATGCATTCATTTGTGATTGCAATACTATTAGCTTTTTTGAAAAAAAAAATCGTTTATGAATACAAATGTATTGATTTGGGGTTGGATTTCTATTAATTTTTAAAAAAAAAAAACATGAAATATGAGAAAAAAAAATTTAAGAGAAAAAGTTAAATTCTTTTAGTTTTAATTTTTTTTGAAAAAAATGTTTTTAATATTTCATTAATAAGAAAAATAAAAAATCAAATATCTCATTTTTTGGTAACTGATCCTAAATTTAAGGAAATTTGATTGATTTTATTTTAATTTAATTTAATTAAAATATACAATTACTTATATGTCTTTATATATTGATTGGTCCAGAACTGTTCTCGCGTTCTCAACCTTTTAGGTGTTCTCATTATATATATATATATATATATATATATATATATATATATATATATATATATATATATATATATATATATATATATATATATATATATATATATATATATATATATATATATATATATATATATATATATATATATATATATATATATATATATATATATAGTGCGGTGCGTATGGATAACCACAAAGACGTAAATATGCTTCATGTTTAAAGTTAGATATTTTCTTCTTTGTTTTTAGTTTCGGTAAGCAACGCGGATCCAACTTATGGTTTCTATTAACCGTAACATTTAGGAATTAATACGAGGCCATGAAATTTTATTTATATGTAATGTATACATCTTAGCAAAGTATTATCAATTAGAGTGGATTATAAAATATTTATCACATGTACTATTTACATATGTAAACTAATTGAGATGACTTAATAGTAACATTTCTTTTAGCCTTAGTTCCTATATAAAAATTTAAAATATTAATAGTTAAACAGCATAAAACCGTACAAACCACACAAACCACCCGCATTAAACCGCACCGCACAATACGTTATAGAACTTTCGCAGTGCAGTTTATGGTTTCTAAAAAACTCAAACTGTATATGTGGTGTTGTTCGCGGTTTTTCCTCAAAATCACATCAAACCGCACCGCATATTCCCCTAGACTATCTGGTACTAACTTTTTTATTTTCTTTTTCTATTTTCTTTACCGTGAAAAGTGTATCAATATGAGTATATGACAATATCATATAATCTATTTTATTTATTGTTCCTCGTTGGCTTTCAATTTTCATAACCATAGTTCACCTTTAATCAAGTTTATTAATGGTTAGGTGTGTAATACATCCATAGTTCACCTTTAATAGAATAAAATATTTATTTCATCCATCTTATAAGTTAAATAAGTTTAATGTCTTTTAAGTGAAGAGTATGTCATCCTTGGGAATTTGAAAAATCATTGTTACTGTTCATTAGAAGGTCGGAGTGAATAAAAGTTTTAAGGTTATTAAAGAGTGTTGAGTGAGGGTTGTGTTAGCTAGTTTTTCACTCTTGGAGTAATTTTGAGAAATCATTATTGAGTTGTGATTCTCATATCAAAATTGTTAATTCTAACCGTCTTAATTGTGATAATGGCTATTTATAGCACAACACCTTGAACAAGAGCCCGTTTACTCATTTAGTTATAGATATAGCATATAACACCCATAATCAATTAGCCTATGGATCTATAAAGACCAATTGGCTCCATCAATCTCCAGCCAAATAAACCGTCTAGTTATAGCAGGACGTCAAGAAAGACCATTTACTAAAACAACTTATGGGAAACAAGAATTGTTCCTTTCATCATAAAAACAAATCACAAGTTTAATACAAGTAGTTACATAATTGGACACGTGTTGCATCCACCACAAACAAAAACAAGACTATCTCTTCTGGAAATTGAATGCTCGAATGCAATAAGCAAAGATGAACGCGAAGAACAAAATTAATCCAATGTGCACCCCAGCAATAACACCAAGAAAATCATGTTTGAAGCCAAAAAACCTATCCAAGTAAGCTTTAACAGTTTCACCATTCGAAAGTCTAGTTTCATAGTCCCCAAACTGCGAAGCAACCATACCATAAATAGTCCATGCCAATGGATTTCCCCAGTAATACCATCTCCACCAGACAGGAATACTCTGTTATTTCAATACAACATAACAACATATAAGAACTAGAACAAGAGTTTGTAAAAGAAATGGTAATAATGACTAATGAGTGAAACTTACGGGTCGTGGAATGATGAATCCAGAAAAGAGATTGAATATCCCGTAAAACGAGGCGGCAATGATGGCGGCGATGTTGGCGTTAGGAGTGATGGCGACAGTCATCATACCATAGAAGGTCATGTAGAGTAAACAAGAGAATTGGAAGAACGCATACCAAAAGAATTTGGCAGCTGTCCATTCGAATCCAATCATAGCATACACTATGACACTGTATACCATAGTTTGCGAGAAAACATACGGGATTTCCACAAGAACCTGAAAAAAAGAAGAAAAAAAAAACATTAAGAAACCGAATAGAATCATAGGCAGAGAGTTTACGATCATAAATGCGTAAAAAGTTACCTGTGCAAATGCATAAGGCAAAGCAGAATACATCCCTGCAGCTCTTTCTCTATAAAAGACGGTCCGTTCAACATCCACAACGGGTTGCACCGATGATGCGTTTTGGACTCCCAAGAAGAGAACCGCAGCATACATAGAACCCATCGCGTTCACTAGATCTTGTTGAGTATCCCTGAAATACGTAAAATTGTTAATACTGATATCAGAGCTAGGGCACAGGTCAAATGTCGAATGTCGAATGTCGAAGCCAGTCCCACACATAGGAAGGGGAATGAAACATTCCTTATAAGGGTGTGGATACCTCTCCTTCCAGGACACGTATAATTAAGCGTGTCTGGGTGAGAGTAGTACTAGGATGGATGACCTTTTGGGAAGTCCTGATGTCAGGTATCCTAAAGCAGACAATATCTTGATACGTGTGTCTGGGATGTTAAAAATTGCTATTGACTTACATTTTACCACCGAGATCCCAGAACATGGTTCCGAACATGATCCCGATGAAGGTGGTGAAGACAAAACGTACTGCTGTGTAAGGAGGGTTTCTCCAGTAAGACAAACGTTGTTTCCATAAACAAGCAACACATTGGATGATGAAAGATTGCGAATATTGAGTTGGGTAGTATAGATCTTGTGTCCCTGAACGTGGAACACCTAATTCGGCAATTAGGGCTTTGTTTCTCCTGCAAGTTAACCATCCAGTCAACACGATGATAACATTTATTATAAGTAAAGATGATTATATTTAGACTGGAAGATTATGTACTCACTTGTAAAGATCGGAATTCCTGTAGATTTCAGTGAAATCAACTCCGAGTGTAAGTTCTTGAGCTGAAGTACTAACTTCCAACATCCAGGTAGCAGGGTTATATCCGTCTTTTATCTTACTTACGCCATCAATAGCCTGTTTTATCAAAAACATTCACGATTAGAAAACTTAATCGATCGTATTTCAAGTTGAATCATATTTATTATTTAGATAGGTTCATACCTCAAAGTACTCGATTATATCGCAAGAATGGCGACCCACGGGGCCCACATACAGCTCTTGTCCTCCTCTTTTCATCAAGAACAGCTGCAAAACCGATTATGATTAGAACAGATTGAACAACATAAGAACGAATGGTTGAATAGTAATTAACTGCAAATTCTTACCTCATCAAAAGCTTCAAAAATGTCGATACTTGGTTGATGAATAGTGCAAACAACTGTTCTTCCTGTGTCGACGGTGTTCCTTACAGCTCTCATAACAATGGCGGCAGCTCTCGCATCAAGACCAGAAGTTGGCTCATCCATGAATATTATAGACGGGTTAGCCACTAACTCAACCGCTATTGTTAACCTCTTTCGTTGCTCAGTTGACAAACCATTGACACCTGGCAATCCAACTAACGCATCCTTCAATGGATTCAATTCCACAAGGTCCATCACTTCATCTACAAATTGCTGTAAACAAACACCATTCAACTTGAGAAACCAGTATAATAATCAACTAAAAAAGGTGTTGAAAGATGAAACAAGGGTATAACGGACCTTTCTCTTGTGTTCATCAACATCTGTGGCTAACCTGAGCCAGGCTGAGTATAGCAAAGACTCGTAAACAGTAACATGAGGTGAATGGATGTCGTTTTGTTCACAATATCCAGAAATACGCGCGAATGTTTCTTGTTTTTTTGGATACCCGGAAATTTTGACGTCTCCCTCGATGTAGCCACCAGTTTTCCGGCCAGCAAGAACATCCATAAGAGTGGTTTTTCCAGCCCCACTGACTCCCATTAGAGCTGTGAGAACACCAGGCCTGAAAGCTCCACTGACACCCTTGAGTAGCAGTAGTCTGTCTTCACCCACCCCTTGATCTTTCATTTCCTACATTAGTTTCCATAAATCCATCAGTAAAAAATTTTGAGATTTGTTGCTTGATATGAAAGAAGGAATTTGCCCCACATTGGTAGAATGAAAAAAAAAGGTGGAGTCCAAGATTTTGGTGTCAAAGTTTCCTAATTAAATACACTTGAAGTATTTGGTTCTCTTATTTTCTTCTCTTGTTTTAGAGTGCAAAAATATGTGAGTTAAGTCTTTGGAGGGTGTAGGTATAACAGGGGATCGGCTTGAAAGTTTTGTCTATGTGATTGTAATAATTTATCGTTTAGTGAATTTTTCTCTGTAGAGGCCCGTGGTTTTTCTCCGGTTTTTTAGATTGTTTTTCCAGCAAAAATCTCATATTGCACATTGGATTTCTTCGAATTCAACCATCTACAAGTACACAATTACGATTATGTTACCTGTGGCATATCGACTGAGTATTTGACATCATCGAAGGTAATTGAATGTGGTTCGAATGGAAGGATCATTCCTTTCTTCTTGATTTGAGTGCCCTCATCTCCATCCTTCTTCAAAGTTAATAACTCTACAGCTGCTTCATCATCATCACCTGATGCATTACCTTGAGTTTTTCCAAAAGCTGTAAAACAAGAAGCAAAATGTTAGATTAAAAAATCATCCATAACAAGATTTGAATATCACAAAGATATGAAACTCACGTTTGAGCAAGGCTAGAGATAAACCGAACATGATGTTGAAAACAAGAACAAATCCAATCAAGGCTACAACTGCAATCCAATACCAGTAAGCTTCTGCATAAAACCCTCTACCCGTGATAACCATTTTCCCTAGTGTTGTCCCATTCAAAGGCTATAAACAAAAACAAATTCAAAATGTAAGTTTGAATGATTATATAGAATAAGATAAACACATAAAACAAAGGTTTATGTAACTTACTGTTCTCCAACCATGTCCTAAAAACTCGTTCACTACAATTCCGTTCATTGCATACATCATAGGAGATGACCAATACCCCCATACCCACCATTTCTTCACATCATCTTCAATAAACAAAAATAATAAACGTGTCTTAGTTGACAAATAAAAGTAAAAGAAATCATGTTATTACGTTTCTGAAAAAGTTAAATACCTCGTGAAAGGACAAAACCACCCAAAGCAAAGACTAACAGAAGTGCAAATGAACCAAACGTGTTTGCAACAATCATGTTTCTTCCAAGAGCCCCAATGAACCGAAATAATCCAGAAGACATTTGGTTAACAAGTAGTAGTATCACATACTGTTTGAAGAATCTGCAAAAGTTTTAACAATATTAGTAAAGATTAATTAAAGATACAAGTTTTGATCATAAATCTTGAAAAGTAATTAACTAATTATAATTACCTTGAGATGTTAGGATCGAACCCCACGACATAATAAGTGAGAATTGTCCAAACAGCAGCTTCAAGAAATGAAACGGGAATCTTGATGACCCAAGAAGGAAGAGCATAAGCCCACGAGGGGTAAAACAGGAAATCCCGTTGCTTGTAGAACACAGGAAGTTTTGCAATTGTCATTGAAATTTCAGACATCCCATTAAACATAATCATAACCACACCAAAAAACAGAGCACCAGTATACAATCCTCCATCTTCTAGAGTATTTCTATGCATCTCAGTTCGGAAAAACACAGTCAAAGTCACTAATGACATGAATGTAAGCTGAAAAACACAAAAAAAAAAAATGATATCGATTAGAATTATTAGAACCAATATGTTAAAAGGGCAAATTACAGAAAAAAAAAAACCCTAATATTTGGGACAATTTGAAGGGTAACAATGTCGCAAAACTTACTTGGAACAATTTGAAGATATAGACAAAAGAGTTTCTTTTCATCAACAAGATTTCTCTATCTGTGCAAGCTTTCAAAAGCTCCTTCCTGTTCAAACCATATTTTTCATTCGTAAGAGCAGCAGGATGACTTTTACTTTTATCATACGGAGTCGCCAAAGCATCTCCCAATTTCCTTCCAACATGAAACGATTGATACGCCTCTGCAAATTCCTTAGCTGTTACAAATCTATAAGGTTCATCTCTTCGCATCCAATACTGTTGTTGATCTTTCTTCGATGTAACCTGTAAACACAATTTCACCATAAGTCAACGATAGTCAACGATAGTCAAGAACCTTAGTCAATGGCGAATACTACTACTTACTTCTTGTAAGAAGTCAGCGACACCTTTTCTTGTTGGGCATTTGAAACCCATTGATTCGAAAAATTCAAGAACGTTTTCACGTGGACCTTGGTATACAATCTTGCCATCAGTCAAAAGTATGATGTCATCAAACAAGTCGTATGTTTCTGGTGCGGGTTGAAGAAGTGAAATGACGGCTGTTCCTTCTAGAATGTGAAGAAATTGTTTAAGTGAATTCACGATTTGGTAAGTAGTGGAACTATCAAGCCCTGTTGAAATTTCGTCCATGAGAAGAACCTTATTTGGTCCAACAATCATTTCACCTGTAAGTAATTACATTTCACCATTTTAACCTTATTAATCAAAAGAATCTTTGAAAGAAAAAGATTTAAAAAGTTGAAATTTTTACCAGTTGTTACACGTTTCTTTTGTCCACCGGATATACCCCTGATCATTTGATCCCCTACCATGGTATCTGCACAGATGTCCAATCCCAATAGCTTGAGAGTATAATCGGTTACTACACTAGCTTCTTGACCTTCAGTCGCAGCAGCCTGAATGAAAAACAATAAAGATTTTGAATTTCGATCATGAAAGATTAAAAAAAAAAACTTGTTTTGTATTCAATCTTTTGCTACCTTCATGAAGACATCAATATCGGGATCAGGTTTTATGTTTGCATCTCGCTCTCTTCTTGACAATTCAGCCAACATCTCTGTAATTTTTTGTACAAATTATGTTATACAAAACTTTATAAATTTCAAAAAAGAATAATGAACGAAAACAGAAAAATAATTTGAAACCAACCATAACGTGAACCAACTCCTTGGCATCTTGCTGAAAAAGCTAATGTTTCTCTCACAGTCATTTCTCCGATGTGGACATCATTTTGACTGATGTAAGCTGAAGTTCTTTCGGGTACAAATTCATGCAACTCGTGCCCATTGTAAGTCACCTTACCAGAACTCTATATTTACGAAAAAACCAATTACTTGAAGTTCTAGAAGGGTGACGATAAAGATCCACAAAGGGTAAAGATGTAAATTTACCTTAAGCGATTTGTCGAGTGTCCCAGCCAAAGCTAGCAAGAGGGTCGTCTTCCCAGAACTCGGTGGACCCAAAAGTAATGTCATTCTACATAAGTTTTGTTAAAGATTATGAGTACAATTAATTTAATATATAATTTTAATAAAAAAAAATAAGATTGTTTTTATCACCTGCTAGATTTAATGCAACCACTAACATCATCGAGAATGGTTATATGTTTCTTTGAATTCGGAAGTAGATTGAATCTAGCCAATAACCCCTATGAGACATAAAAATGAACAGAAAAAATTAAGTAAAGTATTAAATAGATCAAATCTGACTTTGATTGAATTCTTACCTCGAAAAAGTCAATGTGGAAGTTGATGAAACTAGGTAAAGCTCGACTACCAGTGTTAACATCTGCTTCGACAGTGACATGTTCATATCTAACTTCGATTGTCGGCAAATCAATCCCAACTCTACAAAATTCCCACAAAAAATAACGATCACGATTGAAATCAAGAAATGAAAAAAATAAATAAATAAAGAGGGAAAATGGTAACCTGTCGAGTCTGGCCCTGAGCTTCAACAAGAAGTTCTCATTATCTTCATCGGCAGTTTTGACAAGCCTATCGAGTAAATGCTTTCGATCTTCTACTCCAAGATTGTCGATATCAACTTCGTTAGATGGTCCAGTTGATCCAAAAAGTAAACCTTTCTTTAAACGATCGAAAGTTGGTAGCTTTTCAAGAGAAGCCCATTTAAGAGCTTCTTCATCGTCGTCTTCGCGGGAAGATTTCGAGAAAACATCCATGCCGGAATTCCTCCATACTGAAGTACTTCCAGATCTTAAACTTGGTACTCGTGTACTCCCTGCTCTTAAACTCCCTAACCTTATACTATTAACCGCTTTGTATATGTCACTTCCATCCATTGTTACTGAAAACGCTAATCAAAACCCCCAAATTTTTGGCCAAGAATCCAAAATTTGTATGAACTCCCCTGAAGGAATTAAAAGCCTGGTGGGGTTTTTTGATGAAAGTGGAAGAACAGTGTGATATTTTCTTGAATATGGGGAAGAGAGAGAAAGTGTATCTCGTAGATGTTGTAGTCTGTAAAGATACAAATCTGTATATGGGAGAGGGGAGATTGAAGATGATACAGGAGGGGTGTGTGTGTTGTATCAAGGTGTATATTTTGTAAGGAAAGCAAATCTTCTTTTTAAAGGATTTGAGGCGGCTATGCTAAATGAATGGGAAAGAACAGCGCAGCCTCAGGCGGCTAAGTTTGAATTATTGTTGGAAGATACTTCTTCCTTTTGTTCCAGAACAAAACATCGTAATAAAATGAATAAATTGTAGAATCAGTCCCTTGTACTATTGCTTTTAAATCAGAAATGAAATATATAATATGCCTGTTTCAGTACTTAACAGACCTTCGTTAGTCAAAGTAGTCGAATCCAATTCTGAAAATGTTTTAAAATAGCACTAAAAACATGTCATTATGTACATGTTAACATGCATTCACGCTGCATTGAGCTCCATAAAATTCAATAGATCGTCACATCATTTTTCTATAATCCATAGAAATCTATTATTTTTTTTCTCTACAATGCATTGAACTCTACAAAGTTCAATAAAATGTTACAAAAAATAGTCATTGAACTCCAAATTTATTAAATGTTAAGGTGACATATCATAATAATAGAGTTTTATTCATTGAATGACACATGGGTTTGTCACCTCATTCAAGATTCAACTCTCCAATTGAACTCACCATTATGAATACTCTTATGTATGAGAAAAAAAAACCAAAATGATGTTTGGGTTTAATTATGAAACTGAATCGAATGAGGTTTGGGTTTAATTAGCTTGGTTTATTTAGTTTCCACTTAATTTGGTTTGGTTAACCAAATAAGGTTATTTTATTTGGTTTGGTTTTGGTTAAAATTCATTTTTTTGGTTTAACCGAATAAACTATATAATTAATAAATAAATAGATTTATATTTTATTTCTATAAATTAAATTAAACCTAGGAATAGGCTTTGTTGCTTAATATATATATATATATATATATATATATATATATATATATATATATATATATATATATATATAGTTTGGTTTTGGTTAAAATTCATTCTTTTTGGTTTAACCGAATAAACTATATAATTAATAAATAAATAGATTTATATTTTATTTCTATAAATTAAATTAAACCTAGGAATAGGCTTTGTTGTTTAATATATATATATATATATATATATATATATATATATATATATATATATATATATATATATATATATATATATATATATATATATAGTTTGGTTTTGGTTAAAATTCATTCTTTTTGGTTTAACCGAATAAAATATATAATTAATAAATAAATAGATTTATATTTTATTTCTATACATTAAATTAAACCTAGGAGTAGGCTTTGTTGTTTAATAGATGGTATATATATATATATATATATATATATATATATATATATATATATATATATATATATATATATATATATATAAAAGAAAAATCGTGTCGTCATTTTATATATATGCTACTAGGTGTGAGACTCATGTATTACATGAGTTTATTTAAAAAAAACTAAATACATAATTCTATACTTTTGAAAAGTATGAATTTATAAGAAAAGTGAGAAATATTGAATTATAAAAATTAAAGTGTTTTTTTTCTCGTTTAAATTTAAACAAATAATTTAGATAAATAAATAAAGAAAATTAATGAATCTTTAATTTGGTAATTTTAAAATTAAAAGAAAAGTTTATTAATGAAATTAATATGTATTTATTATTGAATATAAATAGTATCTACAATTTAGTAAAATAAAAAAACCATAAAATGACATGTGGAATAAAAATTAATATAAGATAACCATAAAATTACATGTGACAAAATAAATGAGAATGTAACATGTGACAAAAATATCTTTATTTATTAGGGAGGGTTATAAATATATATGTTATGTAGTCAAAGTGGAATATTCAGTGTATCTTTTTCTATGGAGCTCTAGCTACTTAGGCATAGAGCTGACAAAAATCGACCTAATCCGTCAATCTAATCTGAACCCAACCCAAAATTAATGGGTTAGATTGAGATTTTCAACCCATTTAGCTCATATGGGTCAACTCATCTAACTCATTTAATTAAATAGATTGGGTTGGGTAAAAATTATCAACTTGTTTTCAACCAGTCAATCCATTTAACTTATATATATATATATATATATATATATATATATATATATATATATATATATATATATATATATATATATATATATATATATATATAATTTAATAATTATTTGAATGTTATCATGTATTAATCAAAGTATTAATTTGTAAATTATAATGTTGCATTATTGTTATCTATGTTTAATAAAATTCAATCCTAATTTCCATCAATTTTTAGCACCGATAATACTGGTCAGTCTGTAAAATCAATTTGAAACTAAACATTTTTAATTTTATTTGAACAATTTATTTGTATTTATGAATTAGGATTGTGTTTTTGTCATAATTATGAACTTTTATTTACGTTTTATAATTTAAGTGTTACAATATTTAATTATATAATTTATTTAATTGATTTTAAATGGGTTAACCCATGTTTAATCCATTTATTTAATAGGTTGAGTTGGAAACTATATAAAAAAATCAACCCGGTGACAATCCATTTATCTAAAAGGTTAGGTTGTGTTGAAAATGTCAACTCATTTAAATAAACAAAATAAACAAGTTGAATTGGATTGAAATTTTCAACCCAATTATTATTGTATCTCTACTTAGTCAAGGTTTAAGAGTAATATAGTGAAACTCTCTAAAATATACATATGATAAAACATAAATACATATCAAAATCCCATAATGCGTTCAAGGTTCATGGAAAGAAAATTAAGAAATAATAAATTATATGACATGGTTCAGAACTAGTTTAATTTAATTTATACCAGTCAAGATTATTTAGTTTAATATTTTTTATGTGGAATTTTGTTAAGTTTAACTGTTAAACTGAACTAATTAATCCAAAACAGATTTAAACAGAATCTTATTTGGTTTGTTTATGGTCAGTGACGGATCCAAGATTTTGATTGGTTTGGAACACACTAGAATTCATATATAATATTAAAAATTAAAAACTAAAAATTGATTGCGAAAATCATCTAGACATTTGAGTGTTATTTTTCAACAGAATCAAGTTAGAAATTAAGATTTATAATATTAAAAATTAAAACTAAAAATTAGTTAAGAAAATCATCTAGACAAAGAAATAGAAGTCAAATAAAATTACTTGAAAGAATACATAATTAGAAATTGTGGTTTTTATTATATATGAACAACTAAATGCTTTCTTTATGCTGCCCAAGTTCAGCTAAACATCCTAATGTTATTGGGGACGTATTCTATTAAAATAAAAAAGTTATCTAAATTCAATTGTAATATATATAAGAAATTTCAAGCCATTGGGGCATGTGCCCCCACACTTCTACTTGCATATGACCCCAGTTTTGGTTAATTTACAGATATTAAAAAACCAATTAAACCGAAAACCTAAAAAACAACCAAATAATACCCTTAGGACATAAAAATCATAGAAAAGCAAACTTGAATCACAAATAATACAAATAAAATGATAAGTTAGACATTTTAATATTTGTTGTTAGATTTTGTGTCAAGTTATCGATTAACACTTCAATAATTCTACAAATGTATATGAAAAACTATCCAAAATATGTGATTTTGACTTTATTGTTTAATGTAACATCCCGACTCCCAGGTACTTCATTTATTTATTTATTTATTTATTATTTAATGAGTGACTCGACGAGTTGGGTGTCCAACTCATCGAGTAGAGTTGGATTGAACACGTGGGTTTAAAGACCGACTCGCCGAGTTGATGCTGTGAGATGAAACCCTAAATCTCCTGGGTTGGGACCTATTTAAAGGAACTTATATCCTCATTTCCGCCTCACCAGCTACCCAACTCCCCTGTGTGAAACCCTAATCGGCCATTTGAGCTAAGAGAGAGTGATAAAGCTAATATTTGAGTGTTTTGGTGAATCATTGGAAGAGAAAAAGTGAGATTCAAGCAAGGAACGAGGAAAGGTTGTGAGATCCAGTATTCATTCACTTGGATATTCTGTTGGAAGGTAAAAGTCATTACCTTGCTCATCATGTTGTCTAGATCTTGTTAATGAGGAACTTTTGGGGCTTTTTCCATATTTCCTTGAGATTTTGTATGACTTGTGCTTGCCAAGCATTGAGACATTAGATCTGGACCTTGTGAGGTCCATAGAGTCCAAAGGTCCCAGCTTTATCCAACCATAAAAGAGTTATTGTGCTTAAACACCTTAGTTAGAGCTTGTATTGGCATTATGGAGCAAATATGCCATGCATGAACGTAAAGATTGAAGCTTTACGTGACATTCGAACCTTGGGAGGCTAGATCTAGAGTTTGGAGTGGTAGATCTACCTTAAAACATCTAAATGAGAATTGGATTTAAGGGACTCGACGAGTCAAAGAGCTGACTCAACGAGTCAGCTACGGTTTTCCCCGATTAGTCTGAACATGGGTAACTCGGTGAGTTGACAGGACAACTCGACGAGTTAAGTTGGGTTTTCGCGATGATCTGAAGGAACAAGGGGGACTCGACGAGTCACATAGTTGCACTCGGCGAGTCAAGTCAACTTGGACAGTTAACTCAAGTGTTGACTTATGTTAACTTTAGGGTTTGGTCAAGGCAGGGAGTATGGGGACCATGTAGGGGTAAAATGGTCTTTTACCCATTCCAAGAGTTTGAAAGAGAATAACCTAGTTTATTTTGACTCATGATTTAAGTGTTAATTAGAGATTATTATCTTATGTGTTAGCCAGAGGCTAGTTCGAGATTCGTGTACGAGATTAGTACTTGCTTACTTACAAGGTGAATCTTCTCACTATACTTTACCTAGAGTGGTAATCTTTGTGTGACCGGAGGGTCTTATGTGTTATATTGAGTATTGTGATATCCTGCATTATGTCTTTTTGATTTGTGTTGTGTATTATTCTGAGCTTACTGAGTTAGGACTGAAGGGTCCATCCGAGTTGTGGGACTGGAGGGTCCCACTGAGACGCATTGATAGGAGGGTCTTATTAGAGTATAGCCATGAGAGGCTAATGAGATATGTGTGGTATTTTGGGGAACTCACTAAGATTTGTGCTTACCGTGTTATGTGTTATGTGTTTCAGGTACCTCTCAAGATCACGGGAAGGCGCCAGCTTGATTGAACACACCGATGCGAGATTTTGTGGATGATTATGGGATAGTTACACTTTTATGTGGATTGTGTTGACACTTTAGACAATTATGTTTTTGAGATATATTATGAGTTTTTGTGTGTTTTAAAAATGAAAATTTTGGTTTGAAAATTTACATTATTACAAGTTGGTATTAGAGCCTTGGTTTGAGGGATTCAGGTGTACCTTCGGGTATTTCTGAACTCAAACTGAAGATTTGAGAAAAAATTTCAAAGAAATGATTTTTCTAAAATGAGAAAGAGTTTTAAGAGAAAACGAGTTGGTGCAGTGTGTACAATCAGCCAGAGCCTGAATGGTGATTCCCAAAATACCCTTACTTATTTGTGTTATGAGATATTTATGAGATATTAGTGATGCATGCTAGAGGATAGGCTAAGTAATTCATATTTAGGGCTAGAGTTGCCTTATTTGTGATGCCTTAGCCTAGGAGTCGTTGCTATCTGTTATGTGTCTTGAGAATGTGCCGAGTAAGAGTATCTAGCAGGAATCACTTAGAGAGAGTTCTTAGTCGATAGATAATCTAGGAGAGATACCTAGATGAGTATATGAGAGATCTAATGAGTGGGTAGTCTGTTATTTATGAGAGATAAAGTACTTGTGAACTGGGATCCTAGGAGGAGGACTTGGGGTGACTACAGGTTGGTGTGGAAGGTAGTATCGGGCCTGTATTACTGAAAGCACCGGATTTGTATGCAACCCAAGTTAGAATCCTTAGGATGCTAAGGAACAAGTAGGGGTGAGTGATCGAGTATGAGTATGCTCGAGTGAGACTCTAATGATTTTTGTGTTGTGTTTCAGAGACATCATGGTGGGTACACGCCACAACCCCGAGAGCAGTAGGACTAGTGATGATGAGATTCGCAGGATGATTCATGAGGAAGTGGTCGCAGCCATTCAATAGGCGATTACTGAGATGTTTGGGTCTATTAAGACCATACTGATTGAGACATTTTATAAGCGATACACTGCTATTACTGAGGTTGTTGCTGTTGTAGCCACCGCAGCTGTCGCTGCTGACAGACCACAAGGAGGTGACTCGTTGTTGTTTCCGGAGTTCAGCAACACGAAGCCAGCAGAGTTTGATGGGACACAAGATCTGATTGCTGCTATGAGATGGATCTCTGATATTGAGGGGTGTTTCTATACGTGTTCATGTCCTGATCATTTAAGGGTTCGGTTTGTGTTGTACCAGCTTCGTGCGGGGGTGAAGAACTAGTGGAAGTTTGTGACTACCAGTTTTACTCCTACAGACCATGCTACAGTGACGTGGGAGAGGTTCACCCATTTGTTCCAAGATCAGTATGTTCCCGTTGTGGAAATGGAACATTTCGCCCAGGAGTTTTTGTCTCTCAAGCAGAAGACAAAGTCGGTGATGGAGATTACGAGGATGTTTCACAAGAGGGTGTTGTTTTGCCCTGAACACTTGTCCACTGAGAAGGCACGTGTGAGCCGGTATTTGAGCATATTGAGGAGAGACATACTAGAGTTCATGGAGAACTCATCATACAGGACATTGGCTGAGCTTCAGACCAATGCCATACGTAGGGAGATCGAGCTAGAGTTACAAACCAGGGAGGAGGAGGAGTCTCGGGGTAGGGACCGGAGACCAGTGCAGTCGCAGCCGGCGACGAAGCAGGTTAAGCCCGATGATACGAGGACTGGGGGCCAGAAGGGCCGTACTTGTGGTAAGTAAGGCAAGAGTCACGAGGGATCGTGTCGAGCGGGGATTTGCTACAAATGTGGCAAAGAGGGGCACATAGCGAAGGATTGCCCGAAGGGGTTTGCAGTTTGCTTTCACTACAACCAGAATGGCCATCGGAAGGCTGAGTGCCCCCAGCTTCTTTAGGAATCAGCACAGGTATTTGCACTTGCTGCTTTACGTGCTACTGAGAGTCGGCCAGCAAAGGTCGAGACACCGAGGGTTCGTAGGAGAGCCTTTCAGCTGACAGTGAAGGAGGTTCGCGCAGCACCTGACGTCATGGCTGATACGTATTCTTTATTTATATTCTTTTGAGATATTTTGTGTTTATATTGTGATGTTTATAGGTTCTTTTCTTGTTAATTATGTACCTGCTTTGGTGTTATTTGACTCAGGTGCAAGTCGATCCTTCGTGTCTTTAGATTTTAGTCCTCACATCAGTATCCAACGTGAGGCGTTGAGTCGACCTCTGAGGGTATCTATAGCCAACGAGCATGCAGGTTTTGCTATTGATATGATCCGGGGATGTGTACTAGATATTTTTAGTGTTGAGTTCCTGATAGACCTGGTACCTATCACGATGGGTGATGTATGTGTTATAGTGGGCATGGACTGGCTGAGTCGTTTGGAGCTATGATCAACTGTGAGCGTCAGTTAGTGACTAGATGAGACCCTAGTGGGGGAGTGATTACGGTGTATGGCGAGGGTACTTGATCTGGATCAACTTTTTTCTCTGCTGCCAGAGCAAGGCAGAGTCTATAGTAGGGTTGTATGGGCTTTTTGGCATATGTGATGGATACGCAGATTGCCACCAAGAGGCCGAGTACTATCGCCGAGGTCCGATAGTGTGCGAGTTTCCAAATGTTTTTCCCAAGGAGTTACCAGGTGTGCCTCCCGAGAGGCAGGTGGAGTTCCGGATCGATTTGGTTACGGGAGCGGCGTCTATTGCCAAGGCACCTTATGATGGGTTTTCAGCAAAAGAACATCCAATGTGCACATGCAAAACCCTAAAGCTTTGGAGCTAGGTTTCTCTATTGTACATGCAAATTTATCCAAAGCTTGTAAAACCTAATCTAGCATACAACAAAACTAATTGAATAGCAAATAAACAAGTTAGATGAATACCTTGATTGTTGATAGTAGATCTTGAAGCTTTGAGAACCTTAGCACCCCAAATGTTGTGCCTCTAATGAATCACAAACACCACAAGCAACTGGATGAAGCAAGAGAGAGAGGAGAGAGGGAAAAACCGACTCCAAGACTTCTAGGGTTAAGGTGTAGCCAAAATCTCATGCCTAAGGGGTCCTTTATATAGGTGTGGGAATTAATGTCACACCCCAAAACCGAGAACGGCGGAATACGTTCTGGGGTGGAGGACGTCATGTATAGTATCATAACAATTGCATAATAGTAAAAACAAGTGACAACAACCATTTCATTAATATAGTGATTATAATTACAAACGTGTTATGTACAGTTAATAGACACCAAAAGTATAAACAAAATAAAAGATGAATCTTGTATATGCTCCATCTTCTCAAAAGTTGCACCAGTACCTGTCTATCTTTGACTTGAGGATACAAGTTATTTTGAAAACGAGTATCAGCATAAAGCTGGTGAGTTCATAAGAATTTAGTGTCGTTGTTTGTATAAAAGTAGTTATAACCATGTAATATAAAAGTTGTAATTACTGTTTAAGAATAGTAGAAAAATCCCTAGAAAATCCTATATTTTCCAGAATTGAGTATATGTAAGTAAAATCCTTCGAGTGTGTAAAAGTATTTCCATTGAAACTTTCAGTTATAAAAATAATGTAATAAACCTCCTTCAAGTAACGTGGATGAGGAAAAGTATTGTCGGTTGGCTGTAGTAGTGTTACAAACTTCAATTAGTAATATTTGTTAATTTCCTTCGGGAAGTTATCTTAAACTTTAAGTCTTGGTGTTGTTAATTTGGATATGGATTTGATCTCTTATGTAACCAAACTGAATGATAATAGAGGGTCCGATGACTTTCTCAGTCATACGTAGTGTAGCGAGGTAGTGCCACCCGTGGGCCTAGTCGGTTCGGACTGTAGTCAACAGTCGAGATGTAATAGTGTCCGTCTTGTATAGATCTATACATGTAGTGTTGTTTTCCTTCCGGGAAGCTCTGGTTACATTGTATTTACGCAGTAGAGTGCCGTATAAAGGGATAGTGTATTATACTCTGGATTAGTGTATTCTCTTGTGTTATAGTATAGTAAACTTTTAGTATAGTACATAGAGTGTTCTCTTTAACGTGTATTAACTTGTAGTAGTAACGATTATAGTGAGTATAGTAGTAATAGAGGTAACGAGCAGTAGTCTTAACTATACCTATTATAGTTAAATAGAGTGTTGGATTGGATGCCTTTGATTCACAAGGATATTGAATAAGGTGAAGACTTTCATATCTAACGCAAATATATATAATATATAACTAAGAAATCAACGACAGTCGGACGGATAACAATATACCCTAAGACCACAATCAAACAAGAACAGGAAATAAGGCAAGCTATCGGTCCTAAGTCCTTCAAGTCTTACTTATATAAATATAATAGTGTAGATATAGTTTAAAAGAAAAGTAGTTTAAGCACAGTTGAAAATAGTTTAACAACAATTTAACCTTGAAAATGCGTTTGATAAGTATTAAAACAGTTTTATTGATAAATAGCTAAAAATATAGAAAATCCTTTTTAGTTGCAGGTTATAAATCACATATGATTTGATATTAACACTTGTTGCATTTAACTTGCATCCGCCCCCTAAAACATGTAAACATTTGAAAAGATTCATTAAGAGGTATGAACTCACCAGACGAGGAATGTGTCGGATAGATGTTAAGTGTCAGTTTGGGGCTTGAGAATGCGCGAGGTTCCTATGTAATATGAAGAGATATATAATTGTATCTAATTAGACTTTGAAGCACTAATTAGATAAGAAAATACACTCCGAGACGTGAAAACATTGCATTTCAAGTGCTAGTAGTGACCCGGGTAGCATCTAAGGGTGAGAATGGCTTGGATATGAAGTTTGCTCTTCAAGAGTAAACTCCTTATGGAGTTTTCGGCCCAAATGACCAACTCCCCATGAGTTTACGGCCATAAAATCATGGTGGGGGTGTTCTTGGGTGCTTAATGATCTTACAACTCTTGTGGGGTAATGCTAGGCTGGGTTTTAAGGCATTGGAATGGAATTTGAACATCATAGGGACTATTTGAGGAGTTTACGACAGTAAACTAGGATTTTACGGATATAAACTCTTATGTACCCAATATTAATGTGCTTTGGTGGTCCTAGGTCAATTACAAGAGTTTCTAGTGCAAGGTACAAGCCATGGAAGGAAGTTAGGGCACCAATTGACCACCTTTTAGGAGTTTACGGCCCATGAAACATTCCTTGGAGGGTTTACGGCCGTGAACTCCTTAGGGGGTGGTTGAATAAGGTCCCTAACACATTGTTGGATGGTTCTAGACTTTATTCCAAGGCTTAGGAGGTGCTTAAGGGGCATTTTAACACCTTTAAAGGGGTTTACGACCTATGAAATGGATTTTACGATCTAAGCATGTGCTTGGGCCGTAAACTCTTGTTTACCCCTCAAATGTTAAGGTTTAGGTGTTCCAAGTCCGGTATTGCAAGCCCCTAAGTCATATCTAAGTCCCAAATGTGGTTTGGAAGGGTTTTAAGGCTCAAAAACCCCATCCATGTGTGTTTGCGGCCCAAGGATGTTCCAGGGCCGTAAACACATGATTATGGTCCTTTTGGATGATTTTGATACGAAAATACAAGCTAAGCATGAAAATCTAAGAGTTAGGATGGATATCTTACCAAATTGGAGCTTGAAATAGGGTGATTTTTGATCAAAAGCTTGAAATGGTAGAGAGAGAGTAGAGAGAGGGTGAAAAGCTTCCAAATGAAGTTATCTCAACTTTAAATATTGTTTAGGTTTGAGACACGGTAGAATTCTACCCGATACTGATGTTTAACGAGGCTTAAATTTTTACCCGATTAAATTGTCGTAATTAAAAACTTTTTCCAACTAAACGGAAGGATAATTCACGTGTTTTTATTTATTTCATTACGACATTAATAACATAAAATAAAATAAAACATTTATTGGTTTGTTCACCCCAATATTAACTGAACCTTAATAACATAGAATATTCTATTAACGGAAACGGGTTATAACGATGGAATAAATTTTGGATTGTCACATCATCCCCCCGTTAGGGGAAATTTCATCCCGAAATTTAGAATTCAAGTAGCTAAGTTATTACAAAACTACTAAGCAAAGAGATGGGGATACTTGAGTTTCATTTGATCCTCGCGCTCCCAAGTGAACTCCGGTCCTCGTTTGGCATTCCAGCGAACCTTCACAATTGGGATGCGGCTTGTTTCGTTCGTTTGAACTTTCGGTCCATAATCTCGGCAGGCTCTTCCACGAAGTTGAGGCCCTCGTTGACCTCGATCTCGTCGAGTGGGATTACGAGAGTCTCGTCGGATAGGCATTTCTTAAGCTTTGAGACATGGAAGGTTGGATGTATGTTACTGAGCTTACGGGGTAGGTTGAGTTTGTAAGCTACGGGGCCGATTCTGGCGAGAATCTCGAAAGGCCCTATATACCTTGGGTTCAGCTTTCCACGCTTTCCAAAGCGTATCGTGCCCTTCCAGGGTGAGACTTTCAAAAAGACTCGGTCTCCCACCTGGAATTCCAAAGGTTTTCTTCGTTTGCCTGCATAGTTTTTCTGTTGATCCCTAGCGGCTTTTAATCGTTCGCGAATTTGTACAATTTTCTCGGTCATTTATCCAATGATCTCCGAACCCATAAGAGCGCTGTCAGGAACTCGTCCCTTAGCTAATTGAGTGTCACCCACCTCAGCCCAACACAGAGGGGATCTGCACTTCCGGTCGTAGAGGGCTTCCAACGGGGCTGCCTTGATGCTTGTGTGATAATTGTTATTGTAAGAAAATTCTAAAAGGGGTAAGTGGGTATCCCATGCCTTACCACAGTCAATCACACAGGCCCGCAACATGTCCTCCAGGGTTTGGATGGTCCTCTCACTTTGCCCGTCGGTCTGCGGATGGTAGGTTGTACTTATGTCCAACCTCGTCCCTAAGGCGCTTTGTAGCTATTGCCAAAATCTCGAAGTGAACCTACTATCTCTATCGGAGATAATAGATATAGGGATGCCGTGCAGCCGTATGATCTCTTTGATGAATGTTCTTGTGAGTTTCTCCATCTTGTCTGTCTCTTTGATGGGTAGGAAGTGTGCATACTTGGTCAATCTGTCAACGATGACCCATATGGTATCAAGCCCACTAGTTGTCTTGGGTAGCTTGGTTATGAAATCCATAGTGATATGCTCCCACTTCCACTCCGGTATCTCCGGTTGCTGGAGAAGACCTGATGGCTTCTGGTATTCGACCTTGACCTTCGCACAAGTAAGACATTTACTCACGAAGGTAGCAATCTCTGCTTTCATGTTAGGCCACCAGTATAACTTTTTGAGATCCAGATACATCTTATCTGAACCTGGGTGAGCAGAATATCGAGTGTTGTGTGCTTCCTTCATGACCAAGTCTCTGAAACCATCGTGACGCGGCGTCCAGATTCGATCCATGAGATATAAGGCTCCGTCACCCTTGACTTCTAAGTTCTTATCCATTCCACGTAAAGATTCTCCTACCACATTCTCAGGCTTCAAGGCTTCGAGCTGAGCCTCCTTAATCTGTGCGGATAGATGTGAATGGATAGTCATTGTCAACGACTTGACTGTTCGGCCAGAATACTCTTTTCTACTTAGGGCGTCTGCTACTACATTGGCCTTTCCCGGGTGATAACGAATCTCGCCGTCGTAATCATTGAGTAGTTCGACCCACCGTCGTTGTCTCATATTGAGCTCCTTCTGATTCAGTATGTGTTAGAGACTTTTGTGGTCAGTGTATATTGTGCTCTTCGTTCCATACAGGTAATGTCTCCAGATCTTTAGAGCGAATACAACCGCTCCTAACTCGAGGGCGTGAGTGGTGTAGTTAACCTCATGTGTCTTTAGATGCTTCGAGGCATAGGTGATGACCTTACCTCGTTGCATCAGGACACAACCGAGCCCCTGGTTTGATGCATCGCAGTACACCACAAAATCATCTGTCCCTTTGGGAAAGGATAATACCGGTGCGGTGCATAGGGCTCGCTTCAGGGTTTGGAATGCCTTCTCATGTTTCTCTCCCCAGTCAAATGTCACGCCTTTCTGAGTTAATGTGGTGAGAGGTTTCGCAATCCAAGACAAGTTCTGAATGAATCTGTGGTAGTAGCCAGCGAGGCCTAGAAATTGACGGATTTCTGTAGGCGTCTTCGGTGCTGACCAGTTCTCAATAGCTTTAATCTTGGATGGGTCCACGTGGATTCCTTCCTCACTAACCACGTGTCCTAAGAATTTGACTCTTCGGATCCAAAATTCGCACTTAGAGAACTTCGTGTATAACTTCTCCGATCGTAGGGTTTCTAGTACTCGTCGTAGATGATTGCTATGTTCTTCCTAACTCTGAGAGTAGACAAGTATGTCATCAATAAAGATGATGACGAACTGATCTAAGAAAGGACGACACACCCTATTCATCAAGTCCATAAATACTGCGGGTGCGTTAGTCAGTCCAAAGGGCATCACTATAAACTCGGAGTGTCCATAACGAGTTCGGAAGGCTGTTTTCGGAACATCCTCCTCAAGCACTTGTAACTGGTGATACCCGGACGTAAGATCAATCTTGGAAAAGTAACTCGCCCCTTGCAGTTGGTCGAATAAGTCGTCTATACGGGGAAGAGGGTAGCGATTTTTGACCGTGAGTTTTTTTGAGCTCCCTATAATCAATGCACATACGGAATCTGTAACATCCGGGATTTCAGGTATATTAATTAATCTTTTTATTTTGAGTTTTGAGAAGGGACTCGGCGAGTTGGTGCATAGACTCACCGAGTTAAGACGCGGGTTCTCATCTGGATTGATGCTCGGACTCGGCGAGTCGCCTTAGTGGACTCGGCGAGTCTGCGACGTTTAATGAAACCCTAATTTCTCGGGTTTGCGGCCTATTTAAAGGGCCTTATGGCCGTCATTTGCGCTCATTAGTCCCCAGAGTGAAACCCTAGATCAATTGAGTGATTCAAGTGAGGGAAAAAGCCATTGTTGATTCTTGGAGTTATTGTCTAGCAAGGGAAGAGAAGATCTAGCCAAGAGGAAGCAAGAGAGGGGTGGATTCTTGAAGAGCTAAGGTCCAGGACATCACATCTGAGGTACCATTCGAATCCTTCTTTGTTATTGTGATGTTCATATAGATTTAGGGTTTTTGAACCCATTTGTGGCTAGATCTAGCATCATTATGGTCCCTTGGCGAGTTATGGCTCTGAATCTAGACCCATAGAGGTCCAGAGCACCTCCTTGCCCAAGCTTTATGTGCATCCATGGAGGTTTTAGATTGGGATCTATGTATTTGAGGCTAAACCTCCATTAATGAGCTATATGATGCTTATTGAGCACCAAGACTCGGACTTTACGTGGTTAATAAGCTTAAGGGGACTGGATCTATGAGTTACTGGAGTGGATCTGACCTTAGAAGGTCGTTTGAGGTTGTGCATGGAGTGCACTCGGCGAGTTGGTGCGGGTTGTTCAGAGACTTCGGACCAGGGACTGTGTAACCGAGTCGGGTGAGTGACTCAGTGAGTTGGAAGAGATTTAGAGGGAATCGGGTTCCTATAGGGACTCGGCGAGTCCACGCCAGACTCGGCGAGTCGGGTTGACCGTTGACCGTTGATTGGTTTGACTTAGTGGTATTAGTCAGTCAGAGTCAAGTAGTATTAAGTAAAGATACACCTGTGTTGTAGGAGGACGATAGCTCGGGAGATCGAGCACTAGTGGTTGAGAGCTTTACGAGTTACCGAGACACGCGAGGTGAGTCTTCTCACTATACGTTACCTTGAGTGGTATTATGAGTTGACCAGAGGGTCTTATGTGTTATGTATGAGATTATGTGCTATTTATGAGATTGTATGCTATGTGTTATTGTATGTTGTATGACTATATAGACCGGACCGGAGGGTCCAACGATTCAGATCGGGCCAGAGGGCCCAATGAGCTATGACTGGACCAGAGGGTCCGACGAGCTGCGGGACTGGAAGGTCCCGCTGAGACATCTTGACCAGAGGGTCGGGTTAGCCTCGAGTGGCGTATTTGTAGTATGTGGTATTTTGGGGAACTCACTAAGCATTTATGCTTACAGTTGTTATGTTTGATGTCTCAGGTACCAGCGAGGACCGTGGGAAGGCGACGGATTGACACGTACACACACACTGAGGGAGATTTTTATATCAGAGATCTTGGGATTTGTTTTTGAAAACAGAATTGATTATGGATTTTGATTTGTGATGTGATACATTATGTGATTTTGGAAATGAAAAAATTATTTTGAAAATTTGCGGTGTTACAAGTTGGTATCAGAGCCTTGGTTTGAGGGATTCGGATGCACCTTCGGGCGTATTTGAACTCAAACCGAGGATTTGAGGAATTTTCAAATAAAACTAAAATTTTCTAAAAAGAAAAAGAGGTTTTTGGAAACGAGCAGAGTGGAAGGTATGTACAGTCAGCCAGCGCCCGAACGGTCAATCCCCAAAATACCTTTACATTATATGTTATGAGTTATGAGATATTATGTGGTGCATGTTAGAGAGGCTAGGTATTCCTATTAGGACTAGAGTGGGCCTGATTTGTGATGCCTTAGCTTAGAAGATCGCTGCTGCTAGGAGACACTTTGAGAGAGTGAGTAGGTAGCAGTGAGGAGCTCAGGGGAGGGCTATTGAGAGTAGCCAGTGCATAGCGAGAGTAGAGTGTTTACGATTTGGGATCCTAGGAGGAGGACTCGGGTTGTATATCGATTCGGTGTGGACGATAGTATTGGGCCCGTACTATCGAAAACACCGGATTGGTGCGCAGTCCAAGTAAGAATCCTTGGGAGTACCAGGAGAGAGGATGTTTGAGTTATCGAGTGTGAGTATGCTCGAGAGTATTCCTGATATTTCTTATGTTGTATTTCAGAGGTTGATCATGGTTGGCACACGCCATAACCCCGAGAGCAGTGAGGTGAGCGATGAGGAGATTCGTCGGATCATCCATGAGGAGGTGGCCGCTGCCATCAGAGCCGAGATTCCGGAGATGTTTGGGTCTATTAAGACCACACTGATTGAGACATTTGACGAGCGATACGCTGCTTTGACTGATGCTGCAGCCACCGCAGCTGTTGCGGCTGCGAGACCCGAGGGTGGTGATTCGTTGCTGTACCGAGAGTTCAGCAACACAAAACCACCGGAGTTTGATGGTACACAGGATCCGATCGCCGCTATGAGGTGGATCTCAGACATAGAGGGGTGTTTCTATACGTGCTCATGTCCGGAGCACTTGAGGGTGCGATTCGCACTCAACCAGCTTCGCTTGGGGGCGAAGGACTGGTGGAAATTTGTGACCGCGAGCTATTCTACAGCTGAGCTGACTGTAGTGACCTAGGAGAGGTTTACTACGATGTTTCGTGACGAGTATGTTCCCCAAGTGGAGAGGGAACGTTTAGCTCAGGAGTTTCTGACCCTCAAGCAGGGGACCGAGTCGGTGACAGTGATTACGAGGATGTTTCATGAGCGGGCGCTGTTTTGCCCGGAGTTGGTGTCCACTGAGCAGGCTCGCATGAGCCGTTATCTGAGCATCTTGAGGAGGGACATCCATGAGTTCGTGGTGAACTCGACTTATCGGACATTTGCCGAGCTCCAGGCAAATGCCAGGAAGAGGGAGATCGAGCTTGAGACATAGGCGAGGGAGGAGACTGAGTTGCAGAAGGGTGATCGGCGACCGGCACAGTCGCAGCCGGCCGCCAAGCGGGCAAAGCCCGCTGATTCGAGGACAGGCAGTTCGAGGGTTCGCACTTGTGGGAAGTGCGGCAAGAGCCATGACGGGCCGTGCAAGACTGGGGTATGCTACAAATGGGGGAAGGAAGGACATTTTGCGAGGGACTGTCCAAAGGGGTTCTCGGTTTGCTTCCATTGCAACCAGACCGGCCATCGGAAGGCCGAGTGCCCCCAGCTTCAGAGATCAGCGCAGAGATCTGCACCTGTGGTTCGAGCTACCGAGACCCGGCCAGTGAAGGCCGAAGCACCGAAGGCTAGGGGGAGAGCCTTCCAGCTGACTGCGGAGGAGGTCCGCGCAGCACCTGACGTCGTGGCAGGTATGTAATCTTTATCTATTTTATGTTGAGTTTATGCTATTGTAATTGCTATATGTTGTGTGTAGGTACTTTTCTTGTGAGTTCTGTACCTGCATTGGTTTTATTCGACTCGGGTGCGAGTCGGTCTTTCATATCTTTAGCTTTTAGTCGGCGCATTAGTATTCCGAGAGAGGCGTTGAGTCGACCTCTGCGGGTTTCCATAGCAGATGAGCGTGAGGTATGTGCTACCGAAGTGATACGTGGATGCATACTGGAGATCTTCGGGGTGGAGTTCCCGATTGATTTGATTCCGATTGCTATGGGGGATGTATGTGTCATAGTAGGCATGGATTGGTTGAGCCGTTTCGGGGCTATCATAGATTGCGAGCGTCAGTTGGTGACGATCCGAGATCCTAGTGGGGGAGTGCTGACAGTTTATGGCGAGGGGACTCGTGGTGGTTCGGTATTCTGTTCGGCTGCCAGAGCGAGGCGGAGTTTGCAGCAAGGCTGCAAGGGATTCGTGGCTTATGTGACGGATGTACGAGAGGCCGTTGGGAGGCCAAGTTCAGTGGATGATGTGCCGGTAGTGCGTGAGTTCCGGGACGTGTTCCCTGAGGAGTTGCCGGGCGTACCTCCCGAGAGGCAAGTGGAGTTTCGTATCGATTTGATTCCCGGGGCTGCGCCTATCGCTAAGGCGCCATATCGGTTGGCACCGCCAGAGATGCAAGAGTTATCCTCACAGCTGCAAGAGTTGTTGGGGAAAGGGTTCATCCATCCCAGTAGCTCTCCCTGGGGAGCGCCGATCCTTTTTGTCAAGAAAAAGGATGGTTCACACCGGATGTGCATTGATTACCGGGAGTTGAACAAGTTGACGGTCAAGAACCGTTATCGGTTGCCGAGGATTAATGATCTATTCGATCAGTTGCAGGGGGCGTCTTGGTTTTCCAAGATTGACTTGAGATCGGGATATCACCGGATGAGAGTTCTGGATGAGGATATCCAGAAGACGGCGTTTAGGACTCGTTACGGGCATTACGAGTTCGTGGTGATGCCATTCGGGCTCACCAATGCACCAGCAGCATTCATGGATCTCATGAACAGGGTGTGTAGGCCGATGTTGGATCATTCAGTCATTGTATTCATTGATGATATCCTGGTGTATTCGAGGACCAGAGAGCAGCATGAGGAGCATTTGAGGGAGCTCCTCGGGGTTCTGAGGTCGGAGAGGCTATTCGCCAAATTCTCCAAGTGCGATTTTTGGTTACGGGAGGTCCAATTCTTAGGGCATCTCGTTAACCAGAATGGAATATTGGTTGACCCGGCCAAGATCGAGGCCGTGATGAGTTGGGAGGTGCCGAGGTCACCTGCAGAGATCCGAAGTTTCTTGGGGCTGGCAGGCTACTATCGGAGATTTATTAGGGACTTCTCCAAAATTGCTGTGCCACTTACCAAGTTAACCCAGAAGGGTGTTACTTTCTCATGGGGTCCGGAGCAGCAGACCTCATTTGAGACTCTTCGCCAGAGATTGTGCGAAGCTCCCGTGCTTGCATTGCCGGAAGGGATGGAGGATTTTGTGGTGTACTGTGATGCATCAATATCGGGGTTGGGAGCAGTGTTGATGCAGAGAGGTCATGTGATCGCGTATGCATCGAGATAGTTAAAGTCTCATGAGACGAGATATCCCACCCACGATCTGGAGTTGGGGGCTGTGGTGTTCGCCCTCAAGATCTGGCGTCACTATCTGTATGGGGTTCGGTGTACGGTATACACGGACCACAAGAGTTTGAAGTACCTGATGGATCAGCCAAATCTGAATATGTGGCAGAGGAGATGGTTGGATGTGGTAAAGGATTATGATTGCGAGATCCTGTACCACCCGGGCAAGGCTAATGTGGTAGCTGACACCCTGAGTCGTAGGGCAGAGAGTGCCCCATTGCGAGACATCTGTTTGAGGTTGACAGTGACGACTCCGATTTTGGACACCATCCGAGGGGCTCAGGCTGAGGCTGCGAGATCAGAAAATCAGAAGAGGGAGCGGGTGGTTGGTCAGGTATCGGAATTCGTTACTGATGGTCGGGGACTTATGACGTTTCAGGGACGGATTTAGGTACCGTTTGTGGGCGGGACGCGTACGATTTTGATGGAGGAGGCACATCGATCGAAATTCTCGATCCATCCTGGGGCTACCAAGATGTATTTGGACCTAAAGAAGGAGTATTGGTGGCCCTGTATGAAGAGGGATGTTGCTTGGTTCGTCGAGAGGTGCCTAACTTGTCGCCAAGTTAAGGCCGAGCACCAGCGTCCGCATGGTAAGCTGCAACCGTTGGAGATTCCCGAGTGGAAGTGGGAACAGATTACCATGGATTTTATCACCAAATTTCCAAGGACTGCGAGAGGAGTTGATGCGATTTGGGTGATCGTGGATAGATTGACGAAGAGCGCTCATTTTCTAGCCATCAGCGAGAGTTCTTATGCGGAGAAATTGGCAGAATTATATGTGAGAGAGGTGGTATCGCGGCATGGAGTTCCGATGTCGATTGTCTCAGACCGGGATGTGCGTCTTACTTCCAGGTTTTGGAAGAAGTTTCATGAGGAGTTGGGTACGAGATTGCATTTCAGTACTGCATACCACCCGTAGACGGACGGACAGAGCGAGCGAACGATTCAAACGCTTGAGGATATGCTCCGAGCATGTGTTCTGGATTTCGGAGGGAGCTGGGACACCTACCTACCTTTATCAGAGTTTTCGTATAACAACATCCATCATTCGAGCATTGGTATGCCACCCTTTGAGCTGTTGTATGGGCGGAGGTGTCGCACCCCCATCTGCTGGGGAGAGGTGGGGCAGCGGGTGATAGGTAGCACGGAGATTGTACTCCAGACGACCGAGCAGATTCAGTAGGTCAGGCAGAGGTGGTTGACCGCGCAGAGTCGCCAGAAGAGTTATGCGGACAGGCGTCGGTCCGAGCTCGAGTTTGAGGTCGGTGATCTTGTGCTCCTAAAGGTCTCTCCTTGGAAAGGAGTGATACGATTCAGGAAGAGAGGCAAGTTGGGACCCCGGTACATTGGACCCTTCAGGGTAATTGCTAGGGTAGGCAGGATAGCCTACCGGTTGGACCTACCTGCTGAGTTGGGGCAGATCCATGATACCTTTCATGTCTCGCAGTTGAGGAAATGTATTGCCGACGAGTCGGCAGTGGTGCCGTTGGAGGATATTCAGGTGGATGCGAGCCTGAACTACGCAGAGAGACCAGTTGCGATTGTGGATCGAAAGATCAAGGTTCTGAGGAACAAGGAAGTGCCTTTGGTACAAGTTCAGTGGCAGCATCGGAAGGGATCCGAGTTGACCTGGGAACCGGAGCGGGAGATGCGGGAGCAGCATCCAGAGTTATTTCAGGAATGAGACTTCGAGGGCAAAGTCAGATTCTAGTGGGGGAGAATTGTAACATCCGGGATTCCAGGTATATTAATTAATCTTTTTATTTTGAGTTTTGAGAAGGGACTCGGCGAGTTGGTGCATAGACTCGCCGAGTTAAGACGTGGGTTCTCATCCGGATTGATGCTCGGACTCGGCGAGTCTCCTTAGTGGACTCGGCGAGTCTGCGACGTTTAATGAAACCCTAATTTCTCGGGTTTGCGGCCTATTTAAAGGGCCTTATGGCCGTCATTTGCGCTCATTAGTCCCCAGAGTGAAACCCTAGATCAATTGAGTGATTCAAGTGAGGGAAAAAGCCATTCTTGGAGTTATTGTCTAGCAAGGGAAGAGAAGATCTAGCCAAGAGGAAGCAAGAGAGGGGTGGATTCTTGAAGAGCTAAGGTCCAGGACATCACATCTGAGGTACCATTCGAATCCTTCTTTGTTATTGTGATGTTCATATAGATTTAGGGTTTTTGAACCCATTTGTGGCTAGATCTAGCATCATTATGGTCCCTTGGCGAGTTATGGCTCTGAATCTAGACCCATAGAGGTCCAGAGCACCTCCTTGCCCAAGCTTTATGTGCATCCATGGAGGTTTTAGATTGGGATCTATGTATTTGAGGCTAAACCTCCATTAATGAGCTATATGATGCTTATTGAGCACCAAGACTCAGACTTTACGTGGTTAATAAGCTTAAGGGGACTGGATCTATGAGTTACTGGAGTGGATCTGACCTTAGAAGGTCGTTTGAGGTTGTGCATGGAGTGCACTCGCCGAGTCCAATCCCAGACTCGGCGAGTTGGTGTGGGTTGTTCAAAGACTTCGGACCAGGGACTGTGTAACCGAGTTGGGTGAGTGACTCGGTGAGTTGGAAGAGATTCAGAGGGAATCGGGTTCCTGTATGGACTTGGCGAGTCCACGCCAGACTCGGCGAGTCGGGTTGACCGTTGACCGTTGACCGTTGACCAGTGTTGACTGGTTTGACTTAGTGGTATTAGTCAGTCAGAGTCAAGTAGTATTAAGTAAAGATACACCTGTGTTGTAGGAGGATGATAGCTCGGGAGATCGAGCACTAGTGGTTGAGAGCTTTACGAGTTACCGAGACACGCGAGGTGAGTCTTCTCACTATACGTTACCTTGAGTGGTATTATGAGTTGACCAGAGGGTCTTATGTGTTATGTATGAGATTATGTGCTATTTATGAGATTGTATGCTATGTGTTATTGTATGCTGTATGGCTATATAGACCGGACCGGAGGGTCCAACGATTCAGATCGGGCCAGAGGGCCTAATGAGCTATGACTGGACCAGAGGGTCCGACGAGCTGCGGGACTGGAAGGTCCCGTTGAGACATCTTGACCAGAGGGTCGGGTTAGCCTCGAGTGGCGTATTTGTAGTATGTGTTATTTTGGGGAACTCACTAAGCATTTATGCTTACAGTTGTTATGTTTGATGTCTCAGGTACCAGCGAGGACCGTGGGAAGGCGACGGCTTGACACGTACACACACACTGAGGGAGATTTTTATATCAGAGATCTTGGGATTTGTTTTTGAAAACAGAATTGATTATGGATTTTGATTTGTGATGTGATACATTATGTGATTTTGGAAATGAAAAAATTATTTTGAAAATTTACGGTGTTACACAATGATCCATCTTTCTTCTTCACGAACAAGACCAGAGCTCCCCAGGGTGAGAAGCTCGGTCTTATAATGCCCTTGCTGAGCAGCTCGTTAAGTTGACCGGATAGTTTTTGTATCTCTGCTGGCGCTAAACGATAGGACGATTTAGCTACAGGGGTAGCTCTTGGGACTAGGTCGATTCTGAACTCAAACTGACGTTTGGGAGGTAAACCCAGGAGTTCTTCTGGAAAGACGTCGGGGAAATCACATACCATGGGAATGTCTTTTAAATCTTTCTTTTTCTGGCTCGTGTCGACGACGTGGGCAAGGAATGCGCGATATTCCTTACGCAAGTACTTCTGGGCTTGAATACTTGAGATGATACGTAGGCTCATACCGGGTTTGTCTCTGTAGATTAACAGAGTTTCGTTATTCGATAGATTTAAATGGACTGCTTTGTCGAAGCACAGGATATCTGCGCGATGAAGGCTCAACCAATCCATGCCCACAATGACATCGAAACTCTTAACTGAAACTGGTATGGGGTCGATTGGGAATGAATGATCATCTAATGTAAGGGTGTAACCTTTGTAGATTTCGTTAGAGCTTTCTGTCTTTCCGTTAGCCATTTCTACGACGAATGTTTCTTTTAGTGGTTGGGAGGATTGCTTAAGTAAGTGTTTAAAGTTTTGGTTTATGAAGCTTCTTTCTGCACCACTATCGAATAAAACACAAGCATAAGAGTTGTTGAGAAGGAACGTACCCGTGACTACTGTGAGGTCCGCTACTGCTTCATTGTGGCCAATAGCGAGTAGTCTTCCTGTTCCCCCTGTATTCCCGGCCTTCGGACAGTTTTTCTTGAAATGGCTAACTTCACCGCAGCCATAGCAGGCCTAGCTCACTCCCGAACCAGAGACTTGAGAAATGGGTTTGGGTTGGGATCTGCAAAACCGGACGGTATGGCCCTTCCGGCCGCAGTTGGTGCAGTGCAATTCACGGCAGGGGCCGTTGTGATGGAAAGGGCACTTCGGGCACTTGGGCAGGTTCCCAACATAGGTTTTTGCAGGTACAGGGGTAGTAGGAGTGGTGGCAGCATGGACAGCCACTATTTGTTGGTTTTTGGAAGGGGATTGAGCTTTCTTGTCCCTCTTTTTGTCCCACCGCTTCCTCTTGTTGTCGGATGCCTTGGGCGGTGCAGTGGCAGTTGTTGTTGTTGTTGCTGCAGTGGAAGGAGTTTCATGATCAATCAACCTGTGGGCCAACTCCTTGGCACTGTCAAAGGTTGCAGGATGTGAAGATAGAACGTTTCCTTGATACGAGGGCACTAAACCCCAGATGTATCGTTCGATTTTCTTGTTCTCAGAAAGGATTATGTTAGGGCACATAGCTACCAAGTCGCGGAACCTGGCCGTATAAGCCACTATGTCAGTTCCCTTCATCTTGAGGTTCCAGAGTTCCTCCTCAAGTTTCTGAACCTCACCTCTAGGGCAGTACTCCTTTCTCAGTAGGTCCTTTAGTGTGTCCCAGCCCATGGCATTGGCTGTTACTAAAGAGAGTGAATTGACATGGCCGTTCCACCATGTCAGGGCCCTTTTAGTGAAGGTGGCAGCAACGAATTTGATTTTGCTCTCTTCGGGGCATGAGCACATTTCGAAAACGGCTTCGGCTCTTTCAATCCATTGGGACAGAGCAAGGATTCATCCGGTCCCATTGAAAAATGTTGGTTTACAGTTCATGAAATCTTTATAAGTACACCCCTGTGTACGTGGGAGAATTTCACCATGTCTGGAGTTGGTGCCCATTCCGGCTCCACTAGCATCGCCGAAATTCATTTAGGCCATGGCTGCCGTCATAGTTGTGGTCACATCTGTTTGAAACAACACTGGATCAATTTGCGGAGGAGGAGGTGGAGGAGGTGGGGTTTGAGTCGCAGGTCTGCCTCTATTCGGGCGCTTGCGAGGAGGCATCTTTTACTGAAAGTTCATAGAGATGTTGACAATAGTAAGAGTCTATTGCAAGTATGATAAGAGGGTTTTATGGACTAAATCAACATAGCCCAATTATCAGAGAGAGAGAGTCATAGCAACAGAGTAGTTAACTGCCAATTTTTACTGGTATTAATGATGTAATACAAGTTCGGGAAAAGTGACCCTACAGTAGGTCCTACATCAAACCATAAAAGAAAATGTTGGCAATATAGAGGTCTAATTAGAGTACTTTCAAAGTTAGAGACGTTTACAGACAAGTGCTCTACTGAGCATAGAAAAGAAAAGGCTAGTCCTTAAACAAAAGAGTGAGACGTTTTGACATCTTCTACTGGCGACGGGTACCCATTGGGCGAACCCTTAGATCAACTAGTTGGCGCATAAGTTCCTGAAGATGTCGTTCATGAGTCCTTTGACGTGCTCGAAGTTCCCTAATTTCGGCTCGGGATGCAGCTAACTGTTGCTGCAGAGCCTCATTGGTCCTCCTCGTTCTATCCATGTCTTCTTCCAGTTGGCGAATGCGAACAGTGTTGAGGTTAGAGTTGGCATCCACTTCCACAACTCGGGAAACGGCTGCTTGACTTTGCTCGACGTACCTGGAAATCCTTCGAACCATGATGGGCAAAACTCGGTCCGCTGATCCTCCTTCGCTTATGTTGTAGAAGCTTCGATCTTCATTGAAAGGTAAAGGCTGACCCTGCTCATCGCTCCATCGGTTCAAGGTTATTGCCCACATAGGAGTGGGACCTTGAAATGCTAGACGGGGGTTGGGGTTTGGAGCTACAGTGGGTAGGTTGTTAACTTCTGGCTCGGAGCTGGAGCTATCCGAAAAGCCTTTTACCTGATGATCATCCAAAGGGATCGGGTGGTCATCTTCTAACTCCTCATCGAGCCATCCCCCATTGCCTTGGTTTGGGTAGTACGAATCGCCGGGATGGTGGAAGCCAGCCATGCTATCTACGCAAGAATGGGGAAAGAAAGGTTAATAGACGTACTAATCTAGGATACTTATAAGATGGATCGTTATTAGTCGACCCAATACTTGCGTAGTGCATACCAATTACATGTAATCGAAGCAAGATAGTCCTTCGAATAAGCGACCCTAATTTCAGATCCCCAATCAAACAAGAACAGGAAATGAAGCAAAGGTCACAGATTCTAAGTCTATAGCGCCCTAGTCACATGTAACCGTGGTGTATCCACTTAGCAACTATTGCCCTACCAATGACTACCCTTTTAGTTATCACATATGTAGTTAGTGGAATGCAGAATACTCCTATAGTATTCTTGTTCTAACGTTCTTGTGGTAGTGTTGGTAAGTTTTTAGACTTGTTGCAACACCACAATCACTCTTAGGCACATGCTAGTCACTCCTGGGAAAAATGTAGTTGATCAGGCTACATCCACCCACATGTGACTATATGTCTCTAAGCTTAATTGTGTTGTTCAACAATCTTAATACTTTTGTTCCGCTCTAGTATGATACTGACCCTTTGTATTGGTGAATGTGTGTGTATATATATATATATATATATATATATATATATATATACTTAATTAAATATTTTAGTATTTGAAAGTATATATTCTTGGTCAGAGTGTTTTAGTCCCAAAGTGTTTATAGTTCGTATATCTTTTATGGGTTGATATACTTGATTCACTATAAACAATGCTCTGATACCAATTTGTCACACCCCAAAACCAAGAACGGCGGAATACGTTCTGGGGTGGAGGATGTCATGTACAGTATCATAACAATTGCATAATAGTAAAAACAAGCGACAACAACCATTTCATTAATATAGTGATTATAATTACAAACGTGTTCTGTACAGTTAATAGACACCAAAAGTATAAACAAAATAAAAGATGAATCTTGTATATGCTCCATCTTCTCAAAAGCTGCACCAGTACCTATCTATCTTTGACTTGAGGATACAAGTTATTTTGAAAACAAGTATCAGCATAAAGCTGGTGAGTTCATAAGAATTTAGTGTCATTGTTTGTATAAAAGTAGTTATAACCATGTAATATAAAAGTTGTAATTACTGTTTAAGAGTAGTAGAAAAATCCCTAGAAAATCCTATATTTTCCAGAATTGAGCATATGTAAGTAAAATCCTTCGAGTGTGTAAAAGTATTTCCATTCAAACTTTCAGTTATAAAAATAATGTAATAAACCTCCTTCAAGTAACATGGATGAGGAAAAGTATTGCCGGTTGGCTGTAGTAGTGTTGCAAACTTCAATTAGTAATATTTGTTAATTTACTTCGGGAAGTTATCTTAAACTTTAAGTCTTGGTGTTGTTAATTTGGATATGGATTTGATCTCTTATTTAACCAAACTGAATGATAATAGAGGGTCCGATGACTTTCTCAGTCATACGTAGTGTAGCGAGGTAGTGCCACCCGTCGGGATGTAATAGTGTCCGTCTTGTATAGATCGATACATGTAGTGTTGTTTTCCTTCCGGGAAGCTCTGGTTACATTGTATTTACGCAGTAGAGTGCCGTATAAAGGGATAGTGTATTATACTCTGGATTAGTGTATTCTCTTGTGTTATAGTAAAGTAAACTTTTAGTATAGTACATAGAGTGTTCTCTTTAACGTGTATTAACTTGTAGTAGTAACGATTATAGTGAGTATAGTAGTAATAGAGGTAACGAGCAGTAGTCTTAACTATACCTATTATAGTTAAATAGAGTGTTGGATTGGATGCCTTTGATTCACAAGGATATTGAATAAGGTGAAGACTTTCATATCTAATGCAAAGATATATAATATATAACTAAGAAATCAACGACAGTCGGACGGATAACAATATACCCTAAGACCACAATCAAACAAGAACAGGAAATAAGGCAAGCTATCGGTCCTAAGTCCTTCAAGTCTTACTTATATAAATATAATAGTGTAGATATAGTTTAAAAGAAAAGTAGTTTAAGTACAGTTGAAAATACTTTAACAACAATTTAACCTTGAAAATGCGTTTGATAAGTATTAAAACAGTTTTATTGATAAATAGCTAAAAATATAGAAAATCCTTTTTAGTTGCAGGTTATAAATCACATATGATTTGATATTAACACTTGTTGCATTTAACTTGCATCCCCCCCCCCTAAAACATGTAAACATTTGAAAAGATTCATTAAGGGGTATGAACTCACCAGACGAGGAATGTGTCGGATAGATGTTAAGTGTCAGTTTGGGGCTTGAGAATGCGCGAGGTTCCTATGTAATATGAAGAGATATATAATTGTATCTAATTAGACTTTGAAGCACTAATTAGATAAGACAATACACTCCGAGACGTGAAAACATTGCATTTCAAATGCTAGTAGTGACCCGGGTAGCATCTAAGGGTGAGAATGGCTTGGATATGAAGTTTGCTCTTCAAGAGTAAACTCCTTATGGAGTTTTCGGCCCAAATGACCAACTCCCCATGAGTTTACGACCGTAAAATCATGGTGGGGGTGTTCTTGGGTGCTTAATGATCTTACAACTCTTGTAGGGTAATTCTAGGCTGGGTTTTAAGGCATTGGAATGGAATTTGAACATCCTAGGGACTATTTGAGGAGTTTACGACAATAAACTAGGAGTTTACGGCTATAAACTCTTATGTACCCAATATTAATGTGCTTTGGTGGTCCTAGGTCAATTACAAGAGTTTCTAGTGCAAGGTACAAGCCATGGAAGGAAGTTAGGGCACCAATTGACCACCTTTTAGGAGTTTACAGCCCATGAAACATTCATTGGAGGGTTTACGGCCGTGAACTCCTTAGGGGGTGGTTGAATAAGGTCCCTAACACATTGTTGGATGGTTCTAGACTTTATTCCAAGGCTTAGGAGGTGCTTAAGGGGCATTTTAACACCTTTAAAGGGGTTTACGACCTATGAAATGGAGTTTACGATCTAAGCATGTGCTTGGGCCGTAAACTCTTGTTTACCCCTCAAATTTTAAGGTTTAGGTGTTCCAAGTCCGGTATTGCAAGCCCCTAAGTCATATCTAAGTCCCAAATGTGGTTTGGAAGGGTTTTGAGGCTCAAAAACCCCATCCATGTGTGTTTGCGGCCCAAGGATGTTCCAAGGCCGTAAACACATGATTATGGTCCTTTTGGATGATTTTGATACGAAAATACAAGCTAAGCATGAAAATCTAAGAGTTAGGATGGATATCTTACCAAATTGGAGCTTGAAATAGGGTGATTTTTGATCAAAAGCTTGAAATGGTAGAGAGAGAGTAGAGAGAGGGTGAAAAGCTTCCAAATGAAGTTATCTCAACTTTAAATATTGTTTAGGTTTGAGACACGGTAGAATTCTACCCGATACTGACGTTTAACGAGGCTTAAATTTTTACCCGATTAAATTGTCGTAATTAAAAACTTTTTCCAACTAAACGGAAGGATAATTCACGTGTTTTTATTTATTTCATTACGACATTAATAACATAAAATAAAATAAAACATTTATTGGTTTGTTCACCCCAATATTAACTGAACCTTAATAACATAGAATATTCTATTAACGGAAACGGGTTATAACGATGGAATAAATTTTGGATTGTCACAATTAAGGTTTTAGTGATTATCCTTTTCTGCTTACTTAGCCACCAAGCAGCCCAAGGATAATTCTAGAAGACCCTTGGACAAATTCCTAAGGCCTTATCCTTAGAATTCGTCCACCCTATACTCTAGGGTTTCCTTACCCAACTTTGCAATTATCACATAATTACAAGTTCAGTCCCCCTTATTCAATTAACCTCTTTTGACCACAAAATTAATTCTTAATTAAGTCTTGACCAATGTTAATTAAATAAATATGATTTCTCCTTTAATATATTATTCTTATAATATATTAATAAACCATAATAACCTCTTTCTCCGTTATTTATCCAGTCAAGTTGCTTTGGTGAAGGCAACCCAAAATGACCATGCTACAACCAGGTCAAGTACATACGAAATATAGTTATTGACTTAGACATTAATCCAACATTCTCCCACTTGGATAAGTCTAATAACTACAAATGCAAGTATGACTTCAGGATCTGATTAGCAATCGCAATTCTCAAAACTCTTGATTTTATCAATAACTTGTCCTTTAGATAAGGGATCGTACAATCCTCTATTCTAGATATTGTGCAGACAATTACATGGAACATAGTCATACTTATTGTACTACAGTTTGTTTCTCGATCTCTGATTTATTTGACATACAACTTAATTGAACACATCAATTCAGTCCTGACCGGGCCCGACACATAAGTCAAACCAAATCATCGAGGGGCCCAGATATCGCTTTCACCCTCTTAGGATGAAAGGAATAGATAAACTTTGACTTATATGCATTTACCATTCACTCATCAAATCATTCACAACAATGCGTTTTATAACATCAAGTTATTGACGCGTTTACGCATTATCAATGCACAACTAACTTGAAAACAATAAACCATATATCTAGGTTTAAAGACTATATTATCGCCTTGCGATCACTCATGATAAATTCCATGATGTGATGCTAGCAAGCGTAGGTTTAATCCAATGATCAAATCTTATTCATAAGCACTCATGAACGTCGCAGCAAACCTTTGTTATGTCTAATACACTTTCAAAAATCTACAAACCAATTCATGACAATCTTCTTTCATACCTACTTCCAAAGTATGAACGACTGTGGACCATTCGAATAATCTTATTATTCAGGAAGTCAAAACATGCAAAATGGAACAATAGGTAAACAATTAACATAAGATAATAACTTTACTCATAAATAATACTCCTTTATTTAATCATCAAATGTTAATTACAATTTATCTATTACACGTTTCAAAGCTATCTAATCTAAACTAATATCGTCCTTCAGCCCAATGCTCCTAGCGTGCTGCAAGTGCTTAACCCTACTCAATCCCTTCGTAAGGGGATCTGCTGGGTTATCCTCTAACGATACCCTCCTCGCTACAAGGAGTCCCTCTTCAACCCGATGTCTACTAAAATGATATTTCCTGTCGATATGTCGGGATCTGCCATGATCCCTCGGTTCCTTGGTCAAGGCAACCGCACCTTCGTTATCATAGAAAATTTTCATAGGCTCCTTTACGATTGGAACAACTCCAAGGTCTCCGATGAAGTTCTTCAAACATATTGCCTCCTTTTTTTCTTCTCTCACTGCTATGTACTCTAATTCGCACGTTGAATCAGCTACGGTCTTGTGTTTGGAACTTTTCCAAGTCACTGCTCCCCCATTTAAGGTAAAGACTCATCCAGACTGAGAACAGTAGTTGTCTCAGTCAGTCTGAAAATTGGCGTCACTATACCCTTGCACCCTTAATTCATCACTCCCACCGAGAACTAGAAACCATTCCTTGGTCCTCTGAAGGTACTTAAGAATATTATTGATTGTGGTCCAATGCGCTCTACCAAGGTTCCCTTGATATCTGATGACCATGATCAAAGCGAAGGCCACATCAGGACGAGTACAATTCATAGCATGCATGATCGATCCAACTGTGGAAGCGTAAGGTACTCGACTCATTTCTTCTATCTCGGCCTCGGTACTCAGACTTTGAGTCTTACTCAACTTGGTATTGCTTTGGATCGGTAACTCCCCTTTCTTGGAATTCTCCATACTAAAACGCTTTAGTACCTTGTCCAAGTAATTATTCTGACTAAGTCCTATTAGTCTTTTACTTATGTTTCTTACTATCCTTATTTCCAAAATATAGGCAGCCTCTTCGAGGTCCTTCATAGCGAAACACTTCCCAAGCCAGGACTTAACCTCCTGCAAGGTCGGGATGTCATTTCCTATGAGTAGTATGTCATCAACATACAGTACAAGGAAGCTAAATATACTCCCACTGGCTTTGACATATACACATGACTCATCCTCGCGTCGCAGGAAGCCAAACTCTTTGACTTTCTTGTCGAAACAAAGATTCCATCTACGAGATGCTTGTTTCAATCCATAAATGGACTTCTCAAGCTTACACACTCTATTAGGATGCTTTGCATTGACAAAACCCTCTGGCTGACTCATGTAAACATCCTCAACCAACTTTTCATTAAGGAAAGTGGATTTGACATCCATCTGCCAAATCTCATAGTCATGAAATGCAGCAATGGCTAGCATCACCCTAATAGACTTTATCTTCACAACCGGTGAGATTGTCTGATCATAGTCAACTCCGGGAGTTTGAGTAAAGGCCTTCGCAACCAATCGCACCTTATAAGTGTGCACTTTCCCATCCATATTGGTCTTCTTCTTGAAGATCCACTTGCACCCGACCGTCTTACGACCTGGTACATTCTCAACCAAATTCCAAACTTGGTTATCATACATGGACTGGATCTCGCTGTCCATAGCCTCTTTCCATTTCGCAGACTCTGAGCTTGCCATGGCTTCCTTATAGTTGTTAGGTTCGTCCAAATTTACTAGTGTACTATCACTAATAAAATTATCCCCTTCTGTAGTAATATGGAAACCATAAAACTGGGGTGGAACGCTAACCCTTTCGGAACGTCTAAGAGGTAATGATTCGTCAATCGGTTCAACAGGAGTTTCCTCCTCAAGTTGAGCACCAGTGTTAGATGTTCCTTCATCGTTAGATTCTTTAAGCTCTTCTAGATCGATTTTCCTCCCACTGTTCCCTTGGCTTATGAGTTCTCACTCTCGGAAAAACCCCTCTCCTCTCAACGAAGACAACATTTTCAATTGGTCTATAGAAGATATAACCAAAGGAATTTTGTGGGTAGCCAATGAAAATACACCGCTCACTATGAGGTTCAAGCTTGTCGTGATTCTGTCGTCTTACGAAAGTCTCGCAACCCCAAACCTTGATATGTGCCAATGAAGGAGTTTTCCTTGTCCACATCTCGTGAGGTGTTTTGGTAACCTTCTTTGTAGGAACTAAGTTAAGGATATGGGCGGTAGTCTCTAAGGCATACCCCCAGAATGAGATAGGCAGCAAATCACGACTCATCATGAAACGAATCATGTCAAGCAAGGTTTGATTACGCCTCTCAGCTATACCATTCAACTGCGGTGTCCTAGGTGGTGTCAATTGCGAAAATATTCCACATTCCTTGAGGTAGTCGTGGAATTCAAGACTAAGGTACTCTCCACCTCGATCGGATTGAAGCATCTTGATTTTCTTGCCCAACTGATTCTCCACTTCTTGCTTAAACTCTTTGAGCTTTTCAAAGGTTTCTGACTTGTGCTTGATTAAGTAGATATACCCATATCTACTATAATCATCGGTGAAAGTCACATAGAAGCGGCTCGCATCCCTTGTGGTGGATCTAAAGGGCCCACACACATCGGTGTGTATGAGATCCAATAAACTCTCACCCCTTTCACAAGTGCCAGTGAAGGGTGACTTGGCCATCTTTCCAAGTAAACAAGACTCGCACACATCATCGTCCCTAAGGTCGAATGAATCCAACACTCCATCCTTTTGGAGTTGGGCTATGCATTTCTTGTTGACATGTCTAAGACAACAATGCCACAAACATGCTTTATCCAAACTATTGGAAGAATCAATACAAAACACATCATTTCCTAAATTATCTACAACCATCACAGTTTCATATATTCCATTACAAGGCAATGCTTCAAAATAGAAAACACAATTAAGAAAAGCATTAATAGAACCTTTTTCATTATCAAACGGAAATATAAATCCTTGTTTATATAAACCATGAAAAGAAATGATGTTTCTTGCCATATCTGGCGAATAGCAACAATTATTCAACTCGAGTACTAACCCACTACTAAGCACTAAAGAGTAAACTCCAATCTTGGTGATAGGCGACGATCTTTTGTTCCCCATGATCAAGTTCATCTTCCCATGCTCTACATCCATATTTCTTCTTAGGCCCTGCAAATCAGAACAAATGTGAAAACCACATCTTGTATCAAGTACCCAAGAAATAGCATGCGATGAGTTATTAGATTGAATAATGTAAATACCTGCGAAGGATGGCTTGATCTTTTCATCCTATATATCTTGCAGATACTGCGGGCAGCTTCGTTTCCAGTGCCCCTTTTCATGGCAGTAGTAGCACTCTGCATCCTTCGGGTTGGAGGTGGATGCAGCGGGACCAACCTTGGTTCCACTAGAAGAGGTGCCATCATGGGACTTTCCCTTATGGTGGATCTTAGAAGAGCCTTCCTCTTATTACCCTTCCCCTGCCCAATAGCCAAGACAGGGGCAGCAGTAGGAGTTGATGCAACAGATTTATCCTTGAGGTTGCTCTCAGCAGTCCTCAACAACTCTTGAAGTTTGCTCAACGTTACATCCTATTTTTTCATGTGCTAGGTCATGCAACTGGTTGTAGCAAGGCGGTAAGGAGTGAAGAATTATGTCGATTGCCAGCTCCTCATTGAAGTCCACATTTAACTTCTATAGGCGATCAACATATCTTTACATCTTCTGGAGATGAGCAATGACAGACTCTCCGTCTCTCATCTTGGTCGTCATCATCGAAGTGATGATCTCGTACCTCTCCTGCCTCGCGCCTTGATGGTACCTATCCATCAAATCTTGATGCATCTCATAGGGTAGAAGTCCTCGTAGGACTTTTGGAGTTCTGCAGATATGGTTGCGTGAATGATGCAATGGACTTTCGTGGCATCTTGCTCGTGGGCCTCAAAAGCAACAATCTCCTCGGGAGTAGCAGTGTTGATGTTCACCTCTTTCAGCTCCATGTCTAGGACATACTCCTTGTCCTCGTAGCGGGTAACCATTCGGATGTTATAGATCTAATCATTAAAATTGGACCCATCGAAGATCACCCTCCCACACAAATTCATGAGTGAGAACGAGCCGGAAGAGTTTGAGCCTGAAACGTTGTTTGAGTTAGACATCTGAAAAGGAAAAGAGACAAAGTTTGATTAGATAAGAATCCCCAATTAAACACCCAAATGAGAAATTAGGGCTAGGATCCAACAGCGTTATTTACAACTTAAAAGAGGGATGTCGTAATTTAAATTGCAAATAATTTGAAGGTAAGTGAATGACGATTTACTAATTTCCACCATGAAAAACTAAAGTGATTAAGTTTTAAATGTATTGAAACTCCTCGATCTTTTGAGATTCATTGAACTTTTCAATGGCGTGTTTAAATCTCAATATGTCATTCAAGTTTGTGACTAGGATACCGAGGATCACAAACAAGGTGTGAATAACCATGCAAATGTTGAAAGACCCAAACTTTCATACCAAAGACATTATTATCACTCCAAATTACTCCAAAACATGCTATATGCATATTCATAAAATAATATTTTACATTGATAGTTTAGTTACACAGACTAGAACAAACCGACTATTAAGATTTTTAGAAAATTTTTTATATTACATACTTTCCCAGGAATACAATACAAAAACTATAATATTATCTATTCTACATCTTCTACCAGTACATGACTGTACTGGATGCTTATCACCTGCAATAGTTTAAACATTGAGAGGGATAAGCGGGTGACGCTTAGTGAGTTCAATAACAGTTACAATATAACGCTATGTCATATACATATCAATATGAAAAAAGCAAAGAGGGACAAAGAACAACAAAGGCATATTTGTATCATATGACAGACTTTCAATATCAACCGACAATCAATTTCAACTTGATATACATCAATTAAGCTTCAGCCCAAATGACACAGAAGACACAATTTCAGATTATCATTTTGCTAAAATATACAGGCTTTCAGCCCTACATATCCCTATACCAATACCAGAACTTATACGATTCATGCTCTACATGGCCAAAGGCACAAGGCCAATACCAGAAAATTATACGAGTCATGCTCTACATGGCCAAAGGCATAAATCTGATATAACACAGGAAAGTACATTGAATATATAACACATAACGTACAATTATCCCTATATTGAACTCACCGTGAAATAACCGAAGGAATAATTGATAATTTGGGCAGCACTTCGGCTCTAAATATGACTTTCTGTGACGAAACCGGGGATTTTAGTTGAAAACCGGCCTTACTCGGGCAAAGTTTCGACTAGAAAATATAGTTTTCTCAGGAACTTCGGGGTGTCGGGAATGATACCGGGACTTCGGGGGTGTTAAAGGGGCTTGAGAGAGGCTAGAGAGTGAAAGAGAGTGAGAATTTGTAACCTAAAACACGGCAGCCTCGCATCCCTTTTATAGCTGGTCGAAGCCTTGGGGTACGCTGGGCGTACGAGGCGTTGTAGTTGCTCGAATTTTGTGCATCGGACGTGTCATGTGGTATAGTATGTGTTTGCATGCGAAGAAGAGGGGGGGCGTGGCCGATTCCGGGTCGCATACATGCGAAGTATGCTGGGCATACGAAGCAAAGTACGCTGGGCGTACCCTTCGGATAAGTTCTCGAATTTTCATTTATTTTTATTTAAAAACTTCAAAAATTCATATCTTTTGTATACGAGCTCCGTTTTTACGTTATTTATATCCACACGTAGGTGAAATTATACTCTATAACTTTATTTTAGACTCCGTCGGCTAATTTTGAATTCATTTTTAATATTATATTTTTAACGAGCCAGGACAGGAAAAGTCCGTTAAAAATTCATAACTTCTTCGTCCGATGTCCGTTTCCGTCTGTCTTTTTACCGTTGTACTAATATTGACGAGACCTTCGATTCTCGTTTAGGTTGCGTCGGCTAAAAATCACTCGATCTCTATTTCGAGTTTTTAGTTGTCTACTGCTATTCCGAAATTTAGAAAAATCATAACTTCCTCATATGAAGTCAGATTTGGACGGTTTTTTTATGAAAATTCGCGGTTTAAAGAATACTATGACTTTCATCTAGATCATAAGGGCTAAAAGTAGTTTATCAAAAACTCACTTTTTACGTCATACGACGTCGTGCTGGTTCTATCGCAAAACTTTAATTAGTTATAACTTCTTCGTTATAACTCGGATTTCGATGAGATTTTCGCCTAAATGTTTCTAACGAAATTATCTACAAATTTCAATAATAAAATTTTACTTATTTCAATTTTTATATTTTCATCAAATTTCAATATTTGATATTAGATTGGAATCTCATAAGACTTCCAATATTTTCCGAGTGATAGTAAACATAGTTTTACTTTATTTCTAGTAAAAACTATCCGTTAGAACTCAATGCTCATAATCATATAATATTTCATAATATTATTTACTTTTTAAAAGTTACAAAACACGATAATTGAACGTGTATGTTACAAATGTACATGGTGCCCCCAATGTTACAGTCAACTAATCAATCTGCCTTAAAACGTCTAAATGAGAATTGGATTTAAGGGACTCGACGAGTCGGCTAGGGTTTTCCTCGATGAGTCTGGACATGGGTAACTCGGCGAGTTGACGGGACTACTCGATGAGTTAAGTTGGGTTTTTGCAATGATCTGAAGGAACAAGGGGGACTCGGCGAGTCACATAGTTACACTCGGCGAGTTAGTTCAACATGGACAGTTGACTAGAGTGTTGACTTCTGTTGACTTTAGGGTTTGGTCAATGCAGGGAGTATGGGGACCATGGAGGGGTAAAATGGTCTTTTATCCATTCCAAGAGTTTGAGAGGGAGAGAAAGAATAAGCTAGTTTATTTCGAGTCGTGATGTAAGTGCTAATTAGTGATTATTATATTATGTTTTAGGTAGAGGCTAGTTCGAGATTCGTGTACTAGATTATTACTTGTTTGCTTACGAGGTGAGTCTTCTCACTATACTTTACCTAGAGTGGTAATATTTGTGTGACCGGAGGGTATTATGTGTTATATTGAGTATTGTGATATCCTTCATTGTGTCTTTGTGATTTGTGATGTGTATTATTCTGAGCTTACCGAGTTAGGATCGGTGGGTCCATCCGAGTGGTGGGACTAGAGAGTCCCACCGAGACACATTGACCAGAGGGTCTTATTAGAGTATAACCATGAGAGGCTAATGAGATATGTGTGGTATTTTGGGGAACTCACTAAGCTTCATGCTTACCGTGTTACGTGTTATGTGTTTCAGGTACCTCTCAGAATCACGGAAAGGTGACGACTTGATTGTACATACCGATGCGAGATTATGTGGATGATTCTGGGATAGTGACATTTTTATGTGGATTGTGTTGACACTTAAAACAATAATGTTTTTGAAATATATTATGAGTTTTTGTGTGTTTTAAAAATGAAAATTTTGGTTTGAAAATTTACGTTGTTACACTTAGAGTATCATGAAATAGATTTGGGATAATCCAATAACAAGAAATCTCGATTTAGGCTTAATCATAGATTCGAACACATAAATATCTTGTTTTGTTTGATGTTTGGATAAGAAAATTTTTTGGTAGGGTAACTGTATGATGAAAACTCTTTCATTTATTTGAACGACTAACACACATTATTTTTAAACAACATCTAAATAATACATCTAAACTACTCATTTATCTACGAGAGGACTTGAACCCTCATCCCCTTATGGGAGGGATACTTTTCGAACATAATGATATCATTAGGCCAAAGCCCATTTGGCATAACTTCTTTATTATTATTTTTTTTTTTTTGTAATTCGAGGAGACAACCCCGTTATATTTTATAAAAACTAATATTTTTTAAAAGTAAATTATAAACACTTAAAAAACTTATTATATTTTTTATATATGTATAATAGTATAATGATTAGAAGTATCCATTAGATATTTATGATTTTTGGTGATCTTTTTGGATTTTATAAAGATAAAAGAATTAAATTTTTTTTCAAGATTTTATGACTATTTTCATTTAAAAGAGAATTATTTTTTAAGAATTCTAATTTTTTTATATTTATTTTTAAATAAAAAAAAAATTATGGCGAAAAACAGAGTGAATGGTTAATTTTGACAAGACAGTAAGAAAATAACTACTTTGGAATGGGAGCAAATTTTTTTGCAAACTCGATGGTCATATTTGAAAAGGTAAATTTCTTTGAAAAAATGCTACTATAGCACAAGTAACTTTTTTGTTTGGTCCGATTTGACCAACTATATTAATCTTTTGCACAATTGACAATTAATATTTTACTGTAGATGTCAATTACACCATTGTGACCGATTTTAGAAGGTTTCCCGGTTTCTCATCCTACCTGTCATTTATTTTAAATTGAAATTCTTAATGATGTATATATTTGGTCCACGTCATTTTAATGAAAGATATTAACACATATCCTCACTTCACTCGTCTCCTTCCCCTCGACCTCAATATACTCTGCAGGAAGTAAACAACGAGTCAACAATTAGGGTTTTCGTAGTTGCGTCCGATCGTGGTATCAGTGTTGTCAATCGAGTTGTAAACGAAGCTAGTAGCATAAATAGGACAACCTAATCCTGATGTTGGACTGTTTGCGATGGTGAAGTTCAATTACCAAGGTGTATTTACTCATAATCCTTTTGTCTTACTTGGGGGGAGTGAAAAGCTCCTTCAATAATGTTGATTTTTCTTCTATGACTTATTTTGAGTGTAACACTTTCTTGGAACATTTCATGAATGAGGAGATTAAAACTTTACTAATGCGAACCAGAAAAAGCTTTATGTGATGGCATTCGACCAATTTTAGATGATGTAGATTATGTTGCTTTTATTTATGATGCATATGGCATAGATGACATAATTTTTGTCTATGTTGACCATGATGGTGATGGACTTGGGGGCGGTTTTATGAAGAACAAAATGAAGGTGATGATAACCATTCATGTGTTGATGGTGTGGAAAATGGAGATAATCTTAGGGATGTGGAGGTTGAAAATGATGTTGATGCTATCCCTATGAACATAACAACCCATGATCCTTTCTTGAGTAAATTAATTGAATGAGGGTTTAGATGATGAGGAAAATGAATTTGTAGATGATGATAATGGTATAGAAATGCATGATTCCTTACAGATGCATTCCATTTTCAATAAGAGTTTACACTGGAAAAAACAAAAGCCCATACATGGAATGAAATTTAAGGATCCAAAACAATTGAAAAGCATGTTGTGCAATTATGGAGTGGCAAATGGGTACCAATTATGGTTTGAAAAGAATGATAGACAAACACTTCTTGTTAGGTGTTGTAAAGGTGCATGCACATTTAGACTATAGGCATCTTGGATGAGTGATGAAGCTAGTTTCCAGATCAAGTCTTTGAAGGATGATCATAAATGTGCTAGGAATTTTAAGTTAGGCTCATTGGTTACATATTCATGGATTGGGAGCCACTATACCAGACAAATTCTACATAGGCAAAAAAATGAGTGTGAGGAAACTTAGACTAGCAGTGATCGAAAAGTTTGGTGTGAAAGTTAGCATAGGGCAATGCAGAAGAGCAAAAAGATATGCAATGGAACTAGTAGAGGTTAATATTAAGGATCACTATGTAAAACTCTGGTCATATGCCAAGAGATTCTGAGAACAAATCCAGGTTCCACTATTAAACTTGAGGTGAATCATATCCTGGTGGGAAGAACTATTTCAGCAAGTTCTATGTGTGTTTTGATGGTGTGAAAAAAGTTTGGTTGGAAGGATGTAGAAAGATAATTGGACTTGATGGGTGTTTCTTGAAACGAATTTGTAATGGGGGGTTGCTTTGTCCTATAGGTAGGGATGCAAATGACAAAATCTTTGCTATTGCATAGGTAGTGGTGTCTATTAAGAATAAGGAGAATTGGAAGTGGTTTTTAGATCTTCTTATTGATGATCTTCATTTAAACTTAGGAAATGGATACTCTTTAATGTCATATCAACATAAGGTATGTGTTTTTATTATTTGATCCTTTAATTCATTATATTTCATATTATAACATCAAGAAAAATAATTTCTTTTTTACATAGGTTGATTGAGGCTGTGAAGGAGATGATGCCTTTTGTAGAGCACAGACAATGTGCTAGACACATTGTCATAATTTACTTAAGAGATATAGTGGAGCCCACTATGAGACGCTGTTTTGGAGAGCATCAAAAGCATCAACTGAGAATACATTTAAAGCTACAATGAAAGAATAGGAAATTTTAAACCTAGAAGCACATAAGTACCTGATGGACAAGGATCCAAAAACTTCGTCTAGGGCAGACGACCAACCAGGTAGATGTTATGAATCACTTGAGAATGGAATGTGTGAGAGCTTTAATGTTGTAATTGTTGATGCAAGAAAGAATCCAATTATAACAATGTTAGAAGAGTTGAGATTGTACATGATGGAGAGATTGTACAATATGAAGGTAAGAGGACAACAGTGGGGTAATTAGATTTTTCCAGAAATAAGGGATAAGGTAAATGAGCTTAAAATCACATGAGACATTTTGAGGTGTTAATAAGTGGTTTAAACCAATTTGAAGTAAAGGGAATAGTTAAGGCATTTGAGGTTGACCTTGATAGAAGGACATGTTCTTGTAGGTTGTGGCAATTGAATGGGTATGGATGTGTGCATTCTACAACATGTATCTCATACCTAAATAGAGATGTAAAAGAATATGTGGGTGTGATGTTTAGTACCACCACATACATGAAAAGTTACAAATATAGAATTGCAACCATGAATAGGAGTGACATGTGGCCACAAACATATTATATTCCACCTTTGCCACCAATTAGCAGAAGAATGACCGGCAGGCCAGTGACAAAAAGGAAGAGGGGTGTTGTTGGAAGACTTATTGGCCATAAGGTATCTAAGGCTGGAAAGAAAATCAAGTGTAGCATCTGCAAGGAGCCTGGTCATAACAAGGCCACTTGCCCTACAAAAGGACCTAATGATGTTAACACAAGGAAAAAAAACAAAAGGTTAGTGAAGGTGGCAATAATGGAAATAATGGAGTAAGTGTCAATGAAACAAGAGGACATGTATTATCTTTAATGTTAATTTGAGTTTAATATGCACTATAACAAAATATTAATGGATCATTAATTGTAGGTTAATAAAGGTGGCTCAGGAGGGCGGGAACATGAGGAGGTACAACTCACTCCAAGTGATGTGAAAGTTACTCCAACTCAATATGGTGGTGTTAATGGTCAAGTTGATGAAGTTGGTGGTAGTGCACAAGTTCAAGTGCAAAGGAGGATTTGTGTGAAACCAATTTCTGAAATATTAAAGGGGATAAGGAAAAGAAAACCAGAAAGAATCATAAAGGTGAAATTGGGCAAGAGAGTTGGGGATGATAATGCTCCTGGAAATTCAAAGGAGAAACCACTTCGTATAGATTAGGATTAATATGTTTTATGTTTTTATTTGTGTTATGTTGTGATACTTTGATGATATGAAGTTGTTATGTATTCCACTAGTACAATCTATGCAGTAACATACAATTACAAAACTGCCCATTACTATGGGCATTTTTGGTATTTAATGGAAGTATTTTATGTAGTTTATGCACTATTACAAAATATGAAAGTTGGTTTCTATTTTTTGAAAGATGTCAAGCTATATGTTGCATGGCTGATAATGACCAATATGGTTCTATGTATATATACTTTAATGACTAAAATAGACAATGTGTTTAATATAAGCAGTTTCCAAAATAGACTATGTATACTTTAATTACCAATATGGTCCACAGTTGACAAAAAGATAGTGGTCCACACATAAAAAAATACTTGATCCACTAATGAAGTTGTCGTTAGATTAGGTAACAATTACAAAATTGCCCATACACATGGGTCTTGCAGTTTCGAAAATAAGTTGTTAAATGTTGGGATCTACAACCAACATGGGTCTTTGCAGTTTCCAAAAGTAGTACATAAACACCAAAAGACAACTAAATCAACAACCAAGAGACAACTACATATACCAAAGCATCCTATAATATTCCCTTCTACTTAAATCACGAAAGTGCAACAACCAATAGAATCATGACAACTAGAACTTTCAACATGGAATTTTGTTGCATGGAAGCTTCCAATTTGTTGTTAAGCATCATCACAACTTCCTTTTCATTTGTTACCTTCTTCTCAAGCTTGTCAACAACTGACTTTTCCTTTGAAAGCAGAAACTCCAACTCCACAACCTTCTTCCTAAGGTTGATCAGTTCAATAGAGTTCTCCTTTGAATCTACCTGTTGCTTCAATGTTCTGATAAGGTTCTTGTAGTAACCATCAGACAACTTATTGTCTTTCCAGAAGAAGTAATCACAACTTTTTAATGCTGTCTGAAATATACAGCAAAATATACAGCATTGTCAAATAATATGAGATCTTAGAGTTGGATACAATAAATAAATGATACAAACAAAGGGATCCCACAAACAAATCATTTCTTTCAACATTTTCACAATAATCAACGTCCTTACACTATTAGGGTTTTCTTATGCTTATCTAAACATCATAAATGCTACACATCATATGTTTTTTGAACATTACCAGAAATCGCGACCATGAGAGCTTACCAAACTGTTGCTACAGTTCCAGAACCACCTTCCCGGGTTATGATATTTCCAGCTCGTTCGTTCCTTCGCCGATTTCTCACACCCACAAGTCTTCAGCTCATCTGACTCCCTAAAGTTACCGATCTGGATGGGAGGGTTTCTGGAAGAAGAGATCGAGGATCGATACATTGCTTTGGTTCTTTGGTCGAGAGAAGCTTACACGAGAATGGAGAGAAAGAAGGTAGGGGTGTTCCATATATGGGTGTTAAGTTTTTTGTATAAGGGGGGAGTTGACGTAGAGTCAACATGGCAATTTCCCATTAGCTTACCGTACACGTTGGATGCTAGGTAGGATGAGAAACCGGGAAACCTTTTAAAATCGGTTACAATGATGTAATTGACATCTACAGTAAAATATTAATGGTTAATTGTGCAAAAAATTAATATAGTTGGTCAAATCGGACCAAACGAAAAGTTAGTTTAATTTCTTTTATTACTTTTCTTACTTTTGGTTATGATTTAGTTATTATTTTTTTTAAAATAACTTATGTTCTAATATCTATTTTACTAAACACGTCTCTTATTATTTATTATATTTCCGATTTGAGTTTTTTTTTTCAAATAAAATATGTATACAACAAATAAAAAGTATACAAATAACAGCACCATAAAATAAAGCATTTCTCAAATGTTAAATCGTGGAATTTTGACTTGCAAAAGTATGTAAGGCAACTCCATCGAGGGTTGCAAAGGCCTTAATATTTATAAAAGGTCAAAATCAGCATAACGAAGGAAGTTGAAGGATCATTCATGTAATTAACTCTAACCAAACCATGCTTCCCTTCTGCACGGCATGTGACCGGAATGATGGAGACCCCGTTTCTGACCGATTAAATATTCCCACCAGTAAGGCTGCTACAGGATTTCATTTTTTATTTTTTGGAAGGATTTCATTTTTTATTTTTTGGAATTTATATCTTTGTTTTATTTGTCCATTTGACGCGTATGGTCAAAGTCTTGTGTCATTGAAGGAGTGCGGACTTTCGTTTCGATCCGATGGTTGGACCGATAAATAGTAGTAATACACGATGCTCAAGATTTAAATTTATTTATGTCAATATATTTTGAAATTCGAAGGGTAAAAGAATGATCATTGGACCAAAACCAAGACCTCTGATAGACTTTTTATTTTTTCCTATTTTGTTTTAGCAACGGATTTTATATCACAACCAGGTGTTGTTTTTTTTAGAAGGTGATGATTTAATTTTTGTCCGGGACATTAATAAAATTATGAATAGTTTACAAGTATTTTAGATTTGTTGTTCCAAAATAAATTAAAATCGATTTTTATAAAATCGATCGATTGAAAAATAGTATATATTCGCCTTAAGTAATTGTAAATGAAATAATTTTGGAAAATTTTATTCATGAAAAATATCATAAGATCATCAAGTAAAATATACAAGTAATATTAAAATATACATATGTTAAACTAATTCAAATAATAAATTTTTTAAGCCTGAATTCTTTTAAGATGAGTACGAAGAGGAGAAAACATGTATAGTACATTTATTTGGTATATTTACTTTAGTTTAGTTTTAATTAAAACTATAGATAAATACACAATATGAATATTACTTGATTTTTTATTTATTTTTGGGTAAATCACCAATCGTCATCTTATATGTGTTAAAATATACGTTTAGTCTCTATTTTAAAAAATTAATACGAACCGTCTCTCATTTGTTTAAAAGTTACCCACTTCATCCTTCTTGACATAAAAAGACTGTTTTACCATTAATAATTTCTTTTTTAATTTTCTTTTATTTATTTGATGGCTAGTAGTAGTTGATAGCAATGGAGGTGCTAGAGGCGGTGTTTGAAGGGGAATGTGGGTTTTCTTAGTGATGATGAGGTAATGACATATTGTTTGAAGGGGTAGGGTGAGGCGAAAGTAGATTTCTGGTGGTGGTGGTGGTGGTGGTGGTAGTTGCAGGTTTCCTGTAGTGATTTAGATTTTCGGTGATAGTGGTGGGGAAGTGTTCTTCAACAAAAAGAGCATTTTAATATTGTTAGGTGGACCCTATAATTTTAATTAAAATATTTTTTAATAATTATAAATAATCATTAATGTTAAAAATAAATGAAAAAGAAATTGCAAAGGGTATTTTAGTCATCTCATGTCTCATAAGGGATGAAACATACAAATTTAAACTAACTAGGGATGAAACATGCACATTTCTACGATATAAGGGATTGTTTGAGTTAATTTTTGAAAATAGTGACTAAACGTGCGTTTTGACCCATACACGAGGTATGATTGGTGTAATTTACCCTTTACTTTTGACCAATGACCAAGGTTGACAGAGTTGTCAGAATATTTTGACCAATTCCTTTAACTTGCCTTGATCGAAAGTCGATTCCTGAATATTCAGTTGAGTGATAGAGTAGTCAGAATATTTTGACCAATTCCTTTAACTTGCCTTGATCGAAAGTCGATTCCTGAATATTCGGTTGAGTTGTCTGATTTTTGGAATATTGATTAAGACTTAGTTATGATTAATGATAATAATCAATCAATATGGTTATATCATTTCATATATGGTATTTTTGGCAACAAACTTTTAAAAGTTTTTAGGGTAATTTCTACAAAAGTCATTGAGTTTACACAAAAATTCGATTTTGATACTATGTTATTTTTGTCTCAGACTTGACATTCCGTTTACCGATTTGTTACATAATTATGACAACTTGACCGGTCAACTAGGTTGTTTGATGACGTGATATGATGATGTATAAATTTTTGTTGAAATGACATGCTAACATTGCATGTTTATGTTACAAAATTGGAAAAAAAATGTGCCACAAAAGACATTAAGTTTTCGTAATTTTCAATTCTGACACTAAGTTTTTATTTTTATTTTTTCAAATTTGAGCCTCCATTTTTTGTTCCAAATCGAACATTATTCTTTTCTAATTGTTTTTCAATGGGTGAAACTTTAACTTTTTTGTTCCAAATTGAACATCATTTTATCCAATTTTGTTCAGTTTAAATGATGTGACACTCTATTTTTTTCCAAATCGGACATCATTTTTTTTGTTCCATTTGAACTGTATAAATATTTTTTTAACATTTGAAGTCATATAAATACATTTATTTCATTTAAAAACCATATTTTTCTTGTATAAATATAAGATTTTTTACATTCAAACCACAATGTTATGTATGAATATGTATTAATCATATTATAACTGTATTTTCAATGCACTATTTGGTTACATGTCGCTAACTAAGGGTCGGTTTAGGTTGGTTTTGACCTAAAACCGAACCCACACCGTTAGAATCAGTTTTAAGTATTTCAAACTCAAACTCAAACCAAACTGATGGGTTTGGGTTCTCGATTCCCACTTATTGGTTCAGTTTTGGGATTTAATAAATTTATACAATCTTGAGCTGATTTAGCCATGATGTTTGATTATATAAGCTTTAATAATGGTTAATGTTCCATCCGTTTGGTGATGTGGGATAGCTTTTCATAATATCTGAAAAGGGAAGTACTTACATAAACATGAAGAGGGCACTCTACCGATGCGAGATATGTTTCATGCGGTCAGAAAAATAAATCACCAATATGTAGGTTCCGAGTTTCAAACTGAAGTCGATATGTTGTTTGAAATCGATATGTTCAAGGGATCAATGACTTAACTACTTGAGATGTCGGTTGCTTGTGTTATAGTTATGTATCACTTATGTAACATCAAAATTTTCAAACCAGATTTTTTTTAATTAACTAAGAAAACATTGTTCATAAAAACCATCTCAAGAAAATCACAAGTATCAAATACAAATCATCATCATCAAAGTGTCCAAAAATATATGGAATCATAAACTCAGGCGAATGTGTACAATCAAACCTTCGTCTTCCCACGATCATCATAAGTACCTGAAAACACATGTAATCAACAACTTTAAGCATGGAGCTTAGTGAGTTCCCCGAAATACAACATACAATACAACACAAATAACAGCTATGGGTTATCAGCAACCTTGGAGACTACCCGAAGTCTTAGTGGGCAAACAACACGCCCTATGGGTTATCAGCAACCCTGGAAACTACCTGAAGTCTCAGTACATAAGTAACACATATCACAATAACAAAAAATAAGATCCAATTGGTCAACATATATATACTACCACACAGGTAAGTATAGTGAGAAAACTCACCTCGCACCGAAGACTGATAAAACTCACAGCCGAACTGCCATAACTAGACTCTGCCTATTAATTGCACCAAATAACCCTAATTAGCAATTAAGGTAATTATCCAAACTCAACTAGTCCCAAGCCAAGTCTAATCCTTAATTTAGGCAAAAGACCATTTTGCCCCTTCCAAGACCAAAACCCTCACAAATTGACCAACAGTCGCACTCGGTCAAAAATTTAAAGGTCAACACAGTTAACCTTACGCGCAGCGCACCAAGGCTCTACATATAGCGTAGAGCATAAAACCTGACAACGAGCTCCCAGTTGGCTACATTCGGCGCAACCAAATTTACGCGTGGCATACTCAGCCTAAACTCAAGTCTTAACTTTTAAGCTCTTAATCATTAAGAGATTTCACCCCAACCTTAGATCTGACCTTAAAAGGCATTCTAATCCATAAAGTCTCAAATTTATGCCTTTGCATGGCTAAAGAGAGCTCAATCTAAAAATCCTAACTTATAACTTCACCAAAAACTCCATAAATTATGCATGAATGAAAGGAAAGGACCAAGCTTGCATTTTTATGATACCATGCACTCAAAAACATCTGAAAGGACATCTCAAATGGTTTGGAGTAGTCCATACTCACAAAGACCAAGGTTTTAGGATAAAATGAACATAAACTTAAACTTTAACAAGATCTAGCAAAGCAAGGCTCAATGTATGAACTTTATACCTTATGGAGATTAACAATAAGGTGTAGATTCTGGATCCAAAAGTTGAAAGATCTAGTATGCTCAAGAATCATATTAAAGTGATATTGCCAATTAACATATGATACTAATGGGTCACACTAACAACAACTTGAGACAATTGATTATTTATTAGAAATTGATTTAAATAAATATTCGATAAACTCTTATAATTAATTGGAAATTATTTATTTCTAGGTAATATTAATTTTCATTAGCAGGTAACATTATATAATTCATATGGTATGAATTAATAAGTCGTGCACAACATTTTGGACTAGAGAAATCTTTTTTTCTTTTACCAAAAAGTTAAAATTTATATTTTATACCTTATGGAGATGAGCAATAAGGTGTAGATTCTAGATGCAAAAGCTGAAAGATCTAGTATGCTTAAGAATCGTATTAAAGTGATATTGTCAATTAACATATGATACTAATGAGTCACACTAACAACAACTTGATACAATTGATTATTTATTAGAAATTGATTTTAATAAATATTCAATAAACTCTTATAATTAGTTGGAAATTATTTATTTCTAGGAAATATTAATTTTCATTAGCAAGTAACATTCACTACAAGAAAATAGACCTTTAATGACGCGCAAACAATGACACTCGCTAATAGACGACGCGCTGTAAGTGCCCTAAAAGATAATGTCAGTTTTGCAAAATCTGAAGGATAGAGGGCACGCATTTGTGCGCGCCCTAAAATTAGTCTCAAAAAAGAAAAAAAAGAAATGCGGAGGGCTCCTTTCATAAAATGCGCGTCATGTAAATGTGTCACTTTATAATTTTTAAGTGAAACACGCGTTTTAGGCGGGAAATGAAATCGACGAAAATTACCCCCGCCTATTGAATCCCAAAAAGTTAATCCCCCGCCTCTTCTACTTATCAAGAAAAAGCCCTAGATCCCTCATCTTCATCTTCAGTATCATCAAACATCTCTCTCTCTTGGAATCAGATTCTTGAAAGATCGAAACCCTAATTGTAGCCCTAACTACGACATGTCTTACCAACCGTTATCTTCAAATCGCATCATAAACGACGACCACCACGACAACAGTCGGCTGTTGCCGGAGCTATTGGTGGAATAGCGGTGGGATTAGCGTAACGGGGAAGCATATTTTGAAGAGATACGTACCAATCTGAGCTCGATCTGTATTTAATTTCATCTTACTACAAGTTTTGGTCTTTTCAGATTTCCAAGTGTGGTGGCTGTGAATACTCCATCATCAAATAGTTTGCATAAACACGACGTAATAGAAGAAGGGAGGAAGTGCTAGAATTTCCTAAAAATGAAACAGATTTGGGTGTTGTGGAGGAGCCACCGGTGGTGGCAAGTGAAGTTGAAACATATAAGGACAATAGTGAACTGAAAGTTGAGCCAGTGATGAAGGAGGCCGACGGTTGGACTTTAAATGTTAAAATTAAAGTGGAAAAGGATCCAACTCTCAGTGCAACATTGGGATTGAAGACGAACATAAGCTCTTATTTGAATGCTGAGATCGTTCCTGGTGTATATTCTGATGAAAAACCACCATTTGTGGTGGAACTTGATGGATCTCTTCCTTTCTACATGCTTGATGCATATAAGGAGTTTTTTTGGCTCTAATGCTGGCAATATCATTATATTTGGGAAGGTATTTTAGCTAATTCAGTTACATCTTAATTGACCCTGTACATATGTATTATAACGCTTGAGTAATTATATAAGACTCACTATTTTATCATTCTTACCAAGATAAAGATTGATCTTGATCTTTAATAACTTTCATTTGAATCAAGGTCAAAGTAGGAAGTACTTATCACAGCTGTTGTGTGGTGGTGAAGAATATGCAAAGATTCATGTATGCTATCCCAAATGGCCCTGTATTTGAAGACTATGTTATTATGAAGCTTTTCACACCAAGCTTCATGTAATACACCTCTTTCCTTTGCTCCCCTTTTCTTCTTTAAATTTACCAACATCATATTGCTTATATTATTATTTACTATCTATTTATGCTTTTTATTTTATTTAATCAGGAGATGGCATTTGAAAATGATTTGGTGAATAATTAGAATCAAATATTCATTTCTTGGATATTTATAAGTTATAACCCCTAAACAACTAAACCTATACAATAAAACTTTATTTGAAATAATCTGATAATCATTTCCAAATCCCACATCTCGAGTTTATAAAAACTTTATTTGACATAATCTGATATTCATAAGTTATAACCCCTAAACAGCTAAACTTGTACAAACTAATTCTTTTCTTTCTTTGTTTGATTGCATGACTTGCAGATAAGATTCATGGGAAAATGGGAGAAGGTGAGTACAATTTATGAACAAATTACATCTAATTGTTTGTAATATATCATTATATATATTGACTAATCTGATTGATTCTTGTATCATTCAGGTACACAAAACATACTTCTCGTGTCTCCGGAGTATGTGAAAGTGCCTGATTACAAGGTATGATTACAAGTCATGTCAAACACTTTCTTAGGTGTTTTATTTAATAGGATGGACACAATTCCCACTTTTAAAACTCCCAACCTCTGCACCAACACACAACCATAACCATTGTAGTTCTGCCTTGCCTCAATCCTAGCCTCTGGCATCTTTATAAATTGAAAAAACTACAATCCAATTTGTGATGGTATGGAAGATTACAAAAATAGAGAACAAATCTGGAAAACTACCCTCTACTTATACTATCTGACATTACAAACTAAATAATATAAAATACCTAAACTGTCCCTAATGTCCTTTTATTTGTTGAATTTACCATATTGCCCTTATCTATCATATATTGCAAAAGTTGATGCATAACAATACCCCACCCCAACAGAACCACCTTGTCCTCAAGGTGGATAGAAATTGTGTATAGAATCCAAACGCTCCTTGGTTACCTCTTTGTCTTGCCCTTTGCCTTGCCATAAATCTTGAATGGTGTTCCCAGGATCTCAAAATGCAACACGAATTCTCTATATTTTTCTGTTAATTCATCCCCTGATTTGGTATCTTCGAACTTGTAGCTTACACCAATGAGTTTATTCAAAACAAAACTTACGTCAAAGGCACCAATCCATTCTGGTAACCCATTAAATGAAGCATTTCTATCTTCTATCTCCACCAGTGATGCTTGTATTTCCCGGCTGGTTGTGAGCGTTTCTTTGAGTTTTGCTATTTTAAGATTCAATGGTAACAGGAGAAACTTTTCATGTGGGGTAAACTGATCATCAAATTTTGTTCCAATCTGACCATCAATTCCCTTCTGCTTGTTTCCAACAATTGCTAATATCACCAAATCAAAATGATCACAAGGATGAACCCTGGTTGTATAACCCATTCTCATCGTGTTAGCACTAGTCACAATTGCTGGAGTGGTCCATTTAGCTATCTTGTTAACATTATTCTTTATCTCTGTGAATATTGCACCCCTTTGAGTGTTCATCTTCCTTGTTAACAGGTTTAGAAATTCTGGGAAATCGATGGTTCCATTACCTTCTACTTCTAATTCGTTGATCATATCCTGAAGTTCAACTTTAGTTCTATTTTGCCCAAGCAATTTCATAATTGTTCCAAGTTCCTTTGTTGTGATGCAACTGTAGCCATCCTTATCGATTAAGTTGAAGGCTTCCTTCTTGATACCTCCCAGCTTGTAGGTGGTTGTAGACTTGCTGGAGTCGACATGTCCAATAATGTCAATGCTAGTGTGAATATTTTCCTTGCTCATCTTTAATGAAGTATCTGTAGACAAGCTTTCTCGATAGAATGAGGAAGATGAAGAATTGCACGGCGGTAAGGGTGAGGCACTGATACGATTGGGCGATATTGATGCCGACTGGGTTACTTTTGTTTTCGTAGATTTAACTTCACATGGGCCTGATTTCTCTTTAACATTCATGGGCCAATCCCCTGGCTGATTCAATTTGCGTGTGTCCACAGATCTAATTTTGGCCCACTCATTATTTCCCAGCCAAGTTCTTCGATGACCTAGGTAACACTTGTCCGTTCCATCGGGTCCTTCAATTGCCTCACTGACACCTGTCAAAAGCCAAGCATCTGTACTTTTCTTTCTTAGCCATGATTTTATTCATGATTTGATGAATAAAATCAAGGATCCTTTTTTTCTTTTGGATTTAATTAGGTAATGGTATATTTGATGGCATGAAATCTCAGGAAACTTCAAGCACAAATAAAAGATCTTGAAGATGAAAGAGCATCAAGTCGACAAAAAGAGGTTATCATTATATAATAATTCATATAGATCCTTTCTCATCTGTTTTTTGGTGAATAATGGGATTCTAAGTTAGTTGTGTGTGTGATGTGGATGATACAGAATTTGATAATGCAGCATGTAGAGCATTTAGCAGGGGATTTGATTCATCTGTTTCAAGGGCTATTAAGATATGATCCATTAGAGAGGGTAACAACACGTGCAACATTAAGACATCCTTTCTACACCAGGGACAATCTGAGTAGACGATACTAGCTGCTGCTAACAATATCAAAACAAAGTATGTGGTGGTCAATCTAAATCTGCACACAGAAGGAAGGAAGGATGTTTTTGCTGTAGATGTTTTTATTTCCCGAGGGTATGTTTTGAGTTCCTACTGCACTGCTGTGTGGAAACCCCACCCACACATCTTATTGACCACCTTGAAGTCAAATATATGTACAAAGTACAAACAAACAAACAAATGTAGAAAAAGAAAAGAGAGATGATTACAAGGTATGTGAAAGAGGAATGGGCATGGTTATGTTCTTTATCCAAGGTATTTTGGTCTTCTCTTTCTCTTTCTCTCTTTCTCTCTCTCTCTCTCTCTCTCTCACACACACACAAACACATGCATACATAGCATGAAGGATCTTTAAGTTTTTTAACATTGAGAATAAAGTGTTCATTGTATTTCAGTTTATGGAGAGACAGCTGGTTGACTGTGAATGATCCTATTTTACAGACACACAAGGTATTAGTGACATACAATTTCACTGGTATTTCACTTTTTTTTAATTTAATTTAATTTTGTTCTCATTTTCTGTGCATACGTGCTTCATTTTGAGCAGTTTCTGTGTAGTTGAATGCTGGATTTTGATCTCTGGTTTCCCTAATAATGGTTTGGATTGAATGAAAGAAGTAGCAATGTATCATCACTGATCATGACACAACACCGAGAGGTCATCTTTAACAAAATTATCTTTACTATATGTGAATTACATGACAAAAATTTCAAATAACTTATAAAGATTTCTTTTTTTTCAGAAAATCAGCTTATAAAGACTGATCAAGTGAACATACTGATTAGATCACTTCTCCTTAAGCAACAACAAAGTCTGGAACAACTTCAAAGAATGCAAAGGGTGCAGGCACAAATGAGGGTTCAAGAAAGAGGTATTTAACTTTTTTTTTGTTACACATACTTGTTTTTTATGCTCGCATTCAGTGTGCGTCCATTTATCACATTCACCAATAGACTTGGTCAAGATATATATTTGAAGCTAGGCAGCGAAGATGAACCGAGAATGTTGCGAGCATCTGATGTATGAGTCTTCTTTGTTTACCGTGAGATTGACCAACCTAGCAAGCTACAAGTGATTAGGGGTCCTTCGTGTGTGTGTGTGTGTATTTCTTTCATTATACAATTTTTATCTATTTATTATAGTGAAGGATAATTCAAGAAGCCCACTTTTATTTATTTCCATGCTTCTGCCTTACTTGTGAAAAAATTGTGCTTGACAGGATTGAAAACAGAACAGTTGGAGAAGTTGTTAGAATTTGGCAGTCTGGTTTGAATAATTGTGTGCATAACAGTAATAAGGTTCTACCATTCAGTATTTCCTTATTCTCCTTTGACATTTTTTTCTTTATATCTTCAAACATATAGCTGTAAAAGAACTAACTTTAATAAGGAAATAAATTAATTATTGAAGTTTTTGATTGATTAAGTGTCTTGATTGAAACCGGTTGTACATGTTTTGACAAGGAGTTGTTGTATCTATTCAGAGTAGGCTTAGAGCAATGGTTGCAAGAGATGAGTTCAGAAGAAGAAGAAGAAATAAGGTTGCAACTAACATGTTGACTCTTTGTTGACTTATTGTTGTTTTTTGTGCAGAAAGGTGCTTTATGTTCTGATACTAGTATTGGTCAAGGGGGTACTATTACATGGAAGGTGCTTCAATACACACTTGCTTACTCCATTGTACACAAACTAAGGAAATAGGAAAACACACAACGGAAATTGGAAAGCGAATGAAAATGACAAGTGATTTTGTGTTGTGTTTACAGGGTTGATGAAAGGAATAGCTCTCGAGTTAGAAGTGGAAAAGAAAGCTCAAGCCGAAAGAGATAAGATGCTGAAAATGCAAGTGTTGTATTCTTCATTTCAATTGTTAGTATGAAACATAGAGTAGATTAGATGAATGCAAATTTATATATTGTAAGAATTAGAATTGTATGACATTACAGTTTATTCAATGGATTGTATTTTTTTGTATATGGTATTTTATTTCTATTATGACACATTAAATGCAAATTTAATTTAAAAATTAATAAATATATAAATATATATATTTTTAAATATTTAAATTTACGATACTCAAAAATGTGTGTCATCTTCATTTATGACATGGCCTTTCTTGACAGGGGCTTTCTTGATACGCATAGCGTGTCATTAACACGCGCGTCGTAAGGTTACGACACGCGAATGCGTGTCGTCTTCCTTTATGACAGGGCTTTCCTTGATACGCATTGCGTGTCGTAAACGCGCGTCGTAATTGCGCGTCGTAAATGAGCGTCGTCTCTCTTTATGACAGGGCCTTCCTTGACGCGCATTTGCGCGTCGTCTGAGCCTTTTACGACGCGCAATGAGCGTCGTAAAAGGCTGTTTTTCTAGTAGTGATTACATAATTCATATGGTATGAATTAATAAGTCGTGCACAACATTTTGGACTAGATAAATCCTTTTTTCTTTTACCAAAAAGTTAAAGTTTATATTTTATAAACTAGTTTATAAATATATAAAACTTGTCTTCCTTTTTGTTATTAATTTCGAAATGTATAGAAGACAAAAGTGAGGATGGACTTTTGATTATTTTAGTTAAAACTAAAGCCTAGCTTGCATGCATGGACATAATAATGAGTTAGAGACATGGTTGCTTAAAAGTTCTAAGACCTTTTGGTTAAGGACTTCACTTTATGCAATAAGAGACTAAGGCTTTCATTTTTTAGACTTGGACCTGTGATGAACGATATCTAGATGCCGTCTCTCATTCCTTCTCATTTTGTTAAGAACACATGAAGATTACTTTCTCTTGAAGTTCATATTGGTTATGAACTTCAGGCTTAAGAGATTAAGAGTTTTTGTTACAAGACTAGCATCTTAAATCAAGTTGAAAACTTGTTGGTGTCTCTAAAGTTCATCATTCTTCATCAACTTCCAAGCCTCCCAAGAGGATCCAAAGAACTATAAAGGTTGTAATTTTCTTCATCTTCTTCTTTGGTGCTTGTTTTCTTTCCAAAATTTGCAAGATGGTCCTTGGTGGGTTTAACTTGTTTATGTTATTAAAAAACGATCAAGTCTTCCGTTGCTAAATATTATGTTTTTGAATAAAAACCCAACAATTGGTATCAAGAGTCAGCTTGCAAGTTTGGTTAGATTTTTTGATTTTTGGAGGAGAATATGGATAACTTGGTTTTGTATAAAAACAAGTTCATACATATTTTTTATTACAGTTTTATAATTGTTATTTTATGTGACAAAAGTTTTTCATGCATCCTTTTTCATTTAAAGTTGTCTAAAAACAAAGGTTGTTTAATGTGTATGTTGATATATATGATGTGCATAAACTAATCAATGACCATTTTGTTTGTCATCTTGTTGTGTTTGTTGTTTTTATTATAAAATGGTTGTAATAATTTATTTATTCATATGGTATGTAATAAATTAAATAGGTTAGTTTTATTGGTTTTTTTTTGTAAATAATAGATTAGTTGTTAGAAATAATTTATTTGTACAAAAATGTAACAATAAATGAAGTTGGAGCCATTTTTGAAGACAAGAAGGCAATTTTCGAGGTTTTGAGGTGTGCAGGGACAAATGCAACCTTTTCAGCAAACTGTTGCAAAAGGTGTTGCTGTTGAAAGCTTTCCTTAGAGTTATTGGACCTAATGCAACCTTTTTTGTGGCCTTTTCTGAAAAGTGTTCATATTGCTGAAATATTGTCTTAAAGAAGTTTTTCCAATCTTTTGCAAGCAAGAGGTGTTTATTCAAGTGGGGCTTCTACAACAACACTACAATAAATTTTTTTGTCCCTTAAAATGTCTCTTTAGGAATGAATTTGACATTTTTTGTGTTGGCTCATAAAAAATGTTATTAGTTGGTTATGTTTATGCACATGTAATTTTATGCATGTTTGTGTTGTTTATTTTATGCAATCCTTATGTGTGGTTGATAAATTAGTTTTTCATATGCTAAATAAATTTTGGACAAAATAAACATCACATGGAGTTTCGTTTTCAAAATTTATAATGTGGACATAAGATGTAACAAATTATTGGTTTAAAATAAAATTTGGTTTTATAAAACGTTAATAACATCAAATTTTGAAATACTCAAATATAAGTTTTAAAATGGTGATTTTTTATAACTTATACAAACTCCAAATATATAAGTAATAAAATGAAGTTTTATTAAAGATATAAAAAGGTTCAAATGCACTTAAACTTAATGCCGGTTATTAAAATTGAATCGCGTCGAATTATATAAAAACTAGCTTTTTATATAGAACCTTTAAAAGGTGATTTTCTTTTGAAAATTGGAACCATGGTTTATTATATGCATATAATAACCATGATATCATACGTTTTTAAAGCTATAATTATAAAACATATAAAAGACCCTTTTACAAACCTCAAATCTATGCAATCCTTTTTGAAGAGCACTCTCACATCTCTTGTATACACTAGTGGGATAAAGGATACCTAACCACTTAGTGTTATCTTTTGATGGTCGGGGTGTATTCTCGGTTTCTGTAACCAAGTTATAGGCCGAGTACACAAGTTTTTAAAATTAGATGATTTGATCGGAAATCTTTTGTGATAAAGGATACCTAAAAAAAAGAGTTTTGAAGCATAAATGGGATCAAACATGTCTAATTAAATTTGTTATTAGTGATCCCATAAATCTAGGAATTATATAGTAAGTATAATTGATAATTGATATCTACCGAGTTGAATTCGAATAGACGGGATAAAGTATACCTTACTGTTTTTTTTTTTTTTTTTTTTTTTTTTTTTTTTTTTTTTTGCAACTTGGATCCTAGACTTTGATAATTAATGGTTTTAAAAACTAAAAAGGTATTAAATATTAAAGAGTTTAAATATTCAAAATACTAAATGAATTTTGTTAAATTTTTGTAGTTAAATAATCCATTTTCATTACCATGAAATTTTCATTTGTCTTTAATGACCTAATGAAACAATGACATTCACTAGATACAACTTCAACGAATGGGTTCATGTCTTAAGATACAATCTCGCAAGAGATATGAAATTTTATACACTTAAAGGTCCTAGTCCTAAACTATTTTCTTTGAGCAATAAGCCTGAACATGATACCTAGTAAAGGCATCACCGTGATGCTAAAGATGTTTCTAACATCAAACTAGCAATAGTTCAAAGCCCAAAAGAGTAACCTTGTGTGATCTAGTAGGCCCATGTTTTTATGGACTGAACACCATTAAGCCCAAGAAATCCAATAAGGCCTACATAGATCGATCTTGTTTCTTTTCTGGAGAAACTGGACACTAGTAGAGGATCTGCTCCTCTTATCTGGAAAGAAAGTCTGGAAGATACTAGTACTTAAGGTATCTACTAGATAGAAGTCATACTTTTCATATAGCACTTAGGTAGTCGGTACTTAAATATAAATCTAATATTTGTAATTGGCTTGCAGATATTTATAGAAGAGTAACTAGCTGAGCACAATCAAGTTGGAACCACACTCTCAAAGTTTAGTTTATTAATTATGCTAGGAACATAATTCACTTGTATTATGAAACAATGTTTGTTTTGGAACAATGTATGTTTTAATTTAGCTTGCCTAAATATATGTCTCGGTTTAATTTATAAATGATTGACTATTTACTTAAATCGTTTTGCATAACGATCACCCAGAAATGATTAAAATTCTATTTATGAGACTCGATCTCTTAATAAGAATTATAAAGTAAATATCAACGTTTTATAAATAACAAGCTCTATATGAAAAATATTTTCACTTAAACTTGTTTTAAATCAAACTCCTCCTTGACATTGTTATCTTTATTATATGAATGACATTCACATATTCCAACTTTAAGAAAGGGATACTTGAAGGTATTTAATGTAGTTTATTTGACATGTGTAAATCTTATATATATATATATATATATATATATAAGATTCCTAATGATTTTTTCACTAAGTAGTAGATAAAATAATTATTAAGGAACTATACATTATGGTGTATGACTTCCTTTATAATAAATGTCTAAGATTTATCATAAGATACCAAATCAACTTTATTAACAACTGTAGTAGTTATAAATTATATTTTACGTGTTAAAAAATAATTGTGAAATCTTTGTTTTAAGTTTTCAAATATAAAGTTGATATACGAATCGGTAAGAACTATCTAAGGCCTTAATGATAATAAAGGATGAATTAAATCTTACTTGATATGATTTAATTTCTAATCAGTAGAAATTTCCTCCTTTTATTTCCTTGGGATAACACCTGGAACACTATCAATTGTACCTTTAGTACAACAACCAACTAATTAGTGTATATAACGCATGCTCATTAGATTTTGTATGGAAAGGCTCCATCCCCATCTTATTAAATGTTTTATAAATTTAAAGCCTATGTTGGACTAAAGCTTTTAAACCCAAAATCTACAAGATACATATTTGTATAATACTCTAAATTTCGCTTAGATTATTATATGCAAACCCACCAAGAATAATTTCTCTTATTCCTTTGATAGTTGGGTTAGCAGAAAACAAGCTTCTAATGATAAAGAAAATGGGAAGTACATGGAATTTAAAGCAGCTCAAGAACCATTACCTGATGTAGTTACAATTGGCATTAGTTTTAACAAGGATTGTTAAACTTGAATAATAGCTATTCACAAACACAAATTGTTCACATTAGTGGTAGAAATCATCTATGACTTGAGAAGTGTGGAATCTCTCATCAATAAGCTTTTATTGATGGTTTTTAGCAAATCCATCAAATACCAAGATGCTATGTCAGATGTTGAATCTGATTAATGACTTAGAGTCATGAACATGAGATGTAATCCATGTATGATAATCATGTATGGTCTTGCTTAAACTTCCTCCCTATAGCTAGCATGGAAGGAGTAAGTGATTCATCTAGAAATAATGCATTACATGGATAACCATATGTATTTAAAGCAAGACTTGTTATAAAAGGATTTTTTCATACTCATGGCATTGACTGTGGTCCTTATCATACTCATGACATTGACTAGGATCAAAACCTTTTTCAAAAGTAGCTATGATTAGATCAACACAGATATTTTTTACTATAAATTCATATTCTCAATATGAAATATAGCAAATAGATTTCAAGAAAGACCGCTTTTCTTAATATACATCTACTAGAAGATATCTATATAGATTAGCGTGGAGGTTTTCTTAATCTATTATCCAAACAAAATGTGTAAAGCTTGACATCCACTTGTGGATATAAAGCAAACATCTCAATGTTGTAATCATCATTTTAATATGAAACCATAAGGTATGCTTTTATATCAAAATGAATAGAACATGTGTGTTTACTAAGAACTAGTGGGAGAATAGTGACATTCCTAATCTTGTATGAGTGAGACATACTTAAGAATAAGAAATTACGTTCTGACCATGCCAGGTTTTTTCACCTTGACTTGGATTGTATTTCTAAAATGAAATACTTAGGAAGGATAACATACATTCTTGGAATGTAAAATCTATAGAGATAGATAAAATAAATGTTAAAAGTTTTATATACTTATGCATGTATTGGCAATATCTTGAAAGAGATCAAGATAAAAGATTCCTTTGGAGGAAACTTAGCATTTTCACATGGCACTAAGTTTGAGCCATCCTCAAAAGGACCTAGTTCATTGGTTTGAACTAGCTTAAATGATTTATATTTGATTTTCTTGGCAAATGAATCCATCATCTATCCTATATTATGCATAAGACCTCCAGGTGTGTCTGTGTGTGTGTGTGTGTGTGTGTATATATATATATATATATATATATATATATTTAATTATGAATTATAATTAGATTATGAATTCATTGTGGTATAAAGAGTAAATTTTGTTGGAATGAGGTCCAACCAAAACAAAATGACACAATATACTACAAAATAAAGAATACACTGCTTTATAAGTTGAAATCTAATATGATTGGATGAATGAGTTCGTTGAAAAACTATGTTAATTTATATCATTCAAGGATCACGTAGAAATCTTAGTGAATTCGAGAGTATACTTAATCAAGCTATAAGACTCTATGTCACGAAAAAACACCAATCATATACTCCAATATATTTAGCTATGCCTAGAGTAAAGTCAAATATTGAGATGATAGTATTTGCAGAATTCACACAAATTAAGTTTAGTCGAACCCATTAATAAATTCCTTCTTTTAAGCTAAGTATGAATGGTCACACTTTAGCTATATGACTTTATTATTCTAGAAATGGGATTTCGGTTTGGATTTAGTATTTGGATATTAGATCATTGTAACAACTATTATATAATGTTTTGATATACTGTGATATGATCATAACATCAATACTTGTTGTGTTCTATATTAACATGTTTAATCCATGAATAATCTTATTATTCTAAAAGTTCACAGTGGATTATAATTATGGGAGAAATTATGAAGTAAGACTAATATGAATTGGATTGGTTGACTTTCACCGGATGAAGGTAGGCAATGGGTTGTAACCAAGTTTCATAGGAACTTGTTAAAGAAGTAGTATTGAATTGACCCATATCAAGATCATATAATGGATCGATATCATGAATGATACTTGATTAAAAGGTACTATTTTTGAATCCTTAACACCTGAGATACGTAGTGGGACTTAAGCACAGGGAGTACTATGCTTTGATATGGTCAAACGTTGTTCCTTAACAAGGTTGCTATAAAAGCCAATTTCAGGTATGGTATGAAATATGCAAAAGGCTTATGTAGTCAATATGGGATTTGTTCCTCTTATGTGAGACATCTAAGGCGCCTTACCAAAAGTTGAACACCAAATGAGATCTATTACGATCTGTATCTCATGTTCAACATGATGTCTGTGACAAAGGGATAACTGATAAACTTACCTTATACACCAATTGTAGCTTGAAGCTTTTTGGGAATTGGGTGTTGATAGAATGGCACAAATTCGTATGTTGATGAGGGCAGCGAAATGTTGCTAGACGTTCACCACTGTCTATATCAGTCTAATATGAATCTTGTGCAAGTGGGAGATTGAAAGATCTAGTATGCTCAAGAATCATATTAAAGGTGATATTGCCAATTAACATATGATACTAATGGGTCACACTAACAAAAACTTGATACACCTGATTATCTATTAGAATTTGATTTTAATAAATATTCAATAAGCTCTTATAATTAATTGGTTATTATTTATTTCTAGGAAATATTAATTTTCATTAGCAAGTAACATTACATAATTCATATGGTATGAGTTAAGAAGTCATGCACAACATTTTGGACTATACAAATCCTTTTGTCTTTTACCAAAAAGTTAAAGTTTATATTTTATAAACTACTTTATAAATTTATAAAACTTGTCTTCCTTTTTGTTATTAATTTTGAAATGTATAGAAGACAAAAGAGAGGATGGGATTTTGATTATTTTAAAAGTAAAGCGTGGCTTACATGGACATAATAATGAGTTTGAGACATGGTTGCTTAAAAGTGCTAATACCTTTTGGTTAAGGACTTCACTTTATGCATTAAGAGACATGAGGCTTTCATTTTTTAGTCTTGGTCTTGTGATGGCCGAAATCTAGATGCTCTCTCATTCTTTCTCATTTTGTTATGAACACATGAAGATTACTTACATTTATAACTCTCTTGAAGTTCATACTGTTTATGAACTTCAAGCTTAAGAGATTAAGGGTTTTTCTTACAAGACTAGCATCTTAAATCATGTTGACAACTTGTTGGTGTCTCTAAATTTCATCATTCTTCATCAACTTCCAAGCCTCCCAAGAGGACCCAAAGAACTACAAAGGTTGTAATTTTCTCCATCTTCTTCTTTGGTGTTTGTTTTCTTTCCACACTTTGCAAGATGATCTTTGGTGGGTTTAACTTGTTTATGTTATTCAAGAATGATCAAGTCTTCCATTGCTAAATATTATGTTTTGGAAGCTAGCTTTTGAATCAAAAGCCAACGAAAGCTTGAATGCACCACCACTTCTCCAAACATCTTCCTTCACCACCAAGAACACGAAAAATCACTCAAAAGCTTCAAAACGCACACTCAAGGGTTAGGGTTTTGATATCATGGCTAAGAAGGATGGAGTTTGGTCATAAGAAGGTCCAAGGGGGAATATGATGCTTAAATAGGGGACACAACCCTAAAAAGTTAGGGTTTTGGTAACAAAACGAGTACGCCCAACGTACTCAACGTGTAAGCTCAACCTACTCAACAAGAATCGCGATCCTTTGATGACTTGCGGCTGGTGTACACTTCATGTACGCCCAACGTAAGGATTAAATTTGCAAAATAATTTAATTTTTAGGTTGAGAATGGAAATACCTAGAAATGGGTGTTACAATTCTCCCTCACTTGAATCAGACTTTGTCCTCAAAGTCAACCGATGTGAAAAGATCAGGATAATCCTCACACTTCTCATCCTTAGGCTTCCGAGTCAACTCAGAGCCTTTTTGATGTTGCCACTAAATTTTGACCAATTTCACCACCTTGTTTCTAAAGGTCTTCACTTTGCTATCCAAATTGCCACCGGCCTCTCGATGTAGTTCAGGTGACCATCGACCTAAATGTCCTCCAAAGGAACCAAAACTGTCTCATCGGCCACACACTTCCTCAACTGGAAAAAATGGAAGGTATCATGAATCTAACTCAACTCCTCTAGCAACTCTAACCGGTAGGCCACCTTACCTACTCGAGCTACTAGTCTGAAATGACCAATAAACCTGGGAACCAGCTTGCCCCGCTTCCTGAATCGGATAACACCTTTCCAAGGTGATACCTTCAGGAGTACCAAATCCCCAACTTGAAACTCTAACTCAGAGCGTCGCCGATCCGCGTAACTCTTCTGGTGGCTCTGGGTAGTCAACAACCTCTGTCTAACTTGTTGGATAAGCTCTGTCATATTGAGCACTATGTCAGTTCTCCCCAAGACTCTTTGTCCGACCTCTCCCCAACCAATAGGATTCTGACACTTGCTCCCATACATAAGCTCGAAAGGAGGCATGCCAATACTGGCATTATTATTGTTGTTGTAAGAAAACTCAACCAAAGGAAGGTAAGAGTCCCAGCTCTCACCAAAATCAATGATGCAGGCTCTCAACATATCCTTGAACGTCTGAATAGTCCACTTGCTCTGCTCGTCTGTTTGTGGATGGCAAGAGGTACTGAAATGCAATCGGGTACCCAACTCCTCACGAAACATCTTCTAAAATTTGGAAGTGAAGCGAACATCCCGGTCTAACACAATGGAATTCGGCACCCCATAGCGATCTGCTACCTCCTGAACATAAATATCAGAAAATTTCTCGACACAAGAACTCTCACATATGGCTAGAAAGTTAGAACTCTTCGTCAAACGATAAACTATCACCTAGATAGCATTAAAACCCCTCACAGTCTTTGGAAAAATTCCAATGAAATCTATCGTAATCTACTCCCACTTCCACAGTGGTACCTCCAATGGCTATAACTTGCCATGAGGGCACTAATGTTTGGCTTTGACCTTCCGGCAGGTCAATCACCACTCCATGAACCACGCCACATCCCTATTCATACATGGTCACCAATAGTCATGCATTAGGTCATGATACGTCTTCGTATCCCCTGGATGAATGCAAAATCTCGATTGTGGGCCTTATCCATCAACACCTGTTGAGCCCTACCAGCATAGGGAAACCAAAATCGACCAAGTAGGGTCAACAACCCCCTGCTTTCAATATCGAAGGCTAAAACCTGACAACCAACCGCTCATTCTTCCAATTCTCCTCCTTGATAGCCTTTGACTGTGCATCTCTAATCAAATCCAAGAACGGAGTTACCACAGTTGTAGCACGCGATCCCTGGTATGCATTTAATTCAAAGTATTCTTATATTTTTCTCTGAGACTCAACGAGTTGGAGGACCGACTCGCCGAGTAGGGTTGGGATCTGCAGACATTTTAAGTGACCTACTCGATGAGTCAGGAGACTGACTCGGCGAGTAGGTGTTGGGCGAGTAAAATCCTAAATATGAGGGTTTGCACCCTATTTAAACCACTTATTCAGCTTCCGTTGTCCCTTATGCTCTCAGAACTCTCCATATCAATCCCTAATCATTTGTGTAAAGATCTAAGGCCTTTGTGGTGGTTTTTGGTGATTTTGGAACATAAGAATGAAGAGAAAGGCTTGAGGAATCAAGAGGAGGCCAGAGAAGTTCGAGTTTGTGCACCCTCTGCAGTTCTTTAAAGGTATAAAGCTGATACCTTGCTCTTTCATGTGTTAGATCCCTTTTTGGGGTGATTTAGGGCATTTAGGAGCCATTCTTGGTGACCAATCATGAGTGCAAGCATGGTTTGGGGGTTGAGACTTCAGATCCAAGGTCTTTAAGGGGTTACAAGGCAGAAAGGGACTGATTTTGGAGCCTTAGAGAGCCCCATGCATCTTAAGAGTCTCATTTAGGGCCATTTGAGCTCATAGTCCCATGCATGCACGTAAAGTTTGTAACATTACATGCTATATTGATCCTAGAAGCCTAGATCTATCTTTTGGTCAAGTGTTGTACATTAGAAATCGAGAAATAAGACTTGGTCATTCTCGACTCGGCGAGTCGTTCTTGGGACTTGGCGAGTCCATGGCCTGACTTCCCTTTCCTGTTATGATTCGAAGGAACCCAGTGAGTGTTAGAGTGGTCTTAGAGGGTTCCGGGGGAATGACCCAACACATTAGACTTAGTCATAGACCTGGGAATCATAGGAATCAGCGAGTGTATGCACAGACTCGACGAGTCAAGGGAAAGACTTGTTCATAGGATGGGGATGAACTCGATGAGTTGTTCATACAACTCGGTGAGTCGGATGAAGGTTCATTCGAGGATGTTTTAGAAGGAGAACTTGTTGAGTCGTCGCTAAACTCGACGAGTAGGGGCGTGAAGAAGGGAAGATGAAAGGATAGGGACTCGACGAGTTGGCGGCCCAACTCGACGCGTGAGGACAACTGGAAGTTGACTTTGACTTTGACTTGGTCAGTGGTAAAATAGTCATTTTACCCTAAGAGTAGTTATTAGTGTTTGATTAAGTGTTTTATGGATTTATAGCAAGAAGATCACCGGAGCAGCAGTCAGACATCTGTCGATCAGCTTTTCAGCAGTCAGCCTTACGAGGTGAGTTACGTTTCTGTAGAGGTGGGTCTACGGCCACAATGCCAGCCCACCAGTAGGAGTTGTATGTTAGATGATTGTCTTTGTGATATTCTTTTGGGTTTGCTACTACCTGATATGTTTATGTGCTAGTATGTTATGATGTTATGTGATAGTAGCAGTAGGGGAGATAGTCCCCAAGATTGCCGGTCGATAGGTACGAAGGGGTAGTAATACCTAGTTATGCTAGATAGATTATGATTATGTGGTATATGTTATGTGGTAGTAGTAGAGGTGTGAAATAGTCGCCGATATCCGATCGAAAGGACCGAAGCGGAGGCCAACACCCAGATATGCTAGGCAATGTCCGGTCGAAAGGACTGAAGGGAAGGCCATCACCCATATATGCTAGGCAATGTCCAGTTGAAAGGACCGAAGGGGAGGCCAACACCCAGATATGTTAGGCGATGTCCGGTCGAAAGGACTGAAGGGGTAGGTCAGGCACCCAGATATGCCTGGCAGTATGTGCGTTTTATGTTTGTATGGTATGTGCTATGATGGGGGAACTCACTAAGCTTCATGCTTACAGTTTTCAGCTTTGTTTCAGGTACCTCTTCGGCGAAGGGGAAAGAGTCGGCGCGGTAGCTGCACATCACACGCACATCAGATTTCTGCATTAGTGATTCATGGGATTGTACTATGCTTTTACTACTCTTGGTGTTTTGATTTGGAACATGTTTGACTGATTTGTGGTTTGTTGTGATATTAGCAAGATCTTCAGTAAATGTTTTATGAATCAATTAATTAAAAATGAAATTTTTGGACTCGGAATTTTGGGACGTTACAAGTTGGTATCAGAGTTCTGGTTTGAGGTATTCAGACACACCTCGGGGATGTATGGACTCAAACCGAGGGATTAAAAGATTTTTACCAAGAAAATGGTTTTCTAAAAGCTAAGTTAAAAAGTGTTAAGAAAAAACAAGGTGTGTGATGTGCGCGACCGGCCGAGCTCAAGTAAGTACTCACAAATTACCCATAAAAGTTCATGTTATGATATGAGTATCAACTTTATGAGAACTGCATGCTAGTTTATGGCTAAGGATCTAGGAAGGATGCCTTATGTGCCTGTTATATGTACACCAGCTTATTGAGAAATGCATGCTAGTACAGATTCGTCAGTATGATAGAAAGAGTAGTATATGCTTGATTATGTGTACTCAACGCCCGAATGCTGCTTGCTTTGTGCTTTTAGGAGTTCTAGTTGTCTTTCACTAACTAGTAAATGAATATGTTAAGTTACATATTGCAAGGACTAAATAATTTCAGAAGGTTAGGTCTAGCTCTATTTCACAGCTCTTGTTTGAGTCCAACCGTTGTTGGGTAGGATCTCTCATTCGAAGAATTATCTAGTATGAGTAATATGTAATAGTATTTGCGAGCTAGTTAGGGGAATAAAGCAGGGACTTATTATGCAGCTGATCGCGGAGAGTGGGTTGGTGATTACCCTAGGGCAAGCCTAGGATGAGATTAGAAAGAGATCAACAGTAGTAGTAGAAGGGACTTGGTGGAGTCGAGGCAGTACTTGAGGAAAGTATGGATATATGTGCAAGGTAGTATGGGCCTGTACTACTGAAAGCAAAGGATCCGTACTCGAATGAAGGAAGGCTGAGATAAGACCAGGGAACTTGTAGTGTGTGAGATCCCTCGAGTTTTGATGAGTATTGTGATGTTAGGGATGGTATATTACCGAGTATAGTGACACTACGTGGTAGACTAGATGGTAGTTCTGGTAACGACCAGGGATCAGGCTTGGACTCTAGATCCGGGCAGGTTGATGATCAGATGAGGGAGTTTATTCCATTTGAGATTACACGAAATATCATTGACCAGACTCCTTTGATCTCCAGTATGATCAAGTAGGGCATTATAGAGATTTGTGACGAGAGGCCGAGTGCATTCTGCCATGAGATAGCAGTCATGATAGGGATATGTACATTTGATGTTTTGAGAGTTCAGAGCTTGTGAATCTTCAGATTGTCATGGGGGTTAGGGACCCCATTGTTAGCAGCAGATGGTTGGCAGATGTCGCTAACACTTTTGTGCCAGACATTGTCTCAAAAGGAGACAAGATCTGACTTACTTCCTGTATCCTGAGGGATAGAACACGAGATTGATAGGAAGAGGTTGGTAGTGAGTTAAGTGATGATGCAGTTGATGCTGTGTCATGGGATGACTTTTAGACCAGATTCTGGGCAGAGTGTGCCCAGGCGATTGAGGCACAACATTTGGCGAAAGAGTCGTTAGATCTCCACCAGACAACTGAGACTGTGGCAGAGATCATTGCTAATTCTTGGGAAAGAGCTTATATGGTGCCACAATATGCATCAGATGAGGAAATGTAGAATGTAAGTTATCATAACATACTGTAGAATGATAGCATGTAGATTGTGAGTATCTCGGGGTGCAAGACCCTGAATGATATGACTTCTAGAGCTCGAGAGCTGGATATTGACTCAGAGCACACTGGGAAGAGGGAACCATATCGGTTGCTTATAGTGAGGGGTCTCGGGAGGAGACTATAGATTTTAGATCAGATTCTGAGAGGATAGCGGGGTCGGATTCGGTGCAGCACTTGCGGGAAACTGCACAAGGGAGCCTTTTGTTCCAAGGGTTGAGTAAGTGTAACCCTAATTTATCCTCGGTTTGTGTCTGAATTATATTTTCAAGAGATGTCATATGCCAATTGCATTACGAGAAGCGTTAGCGAATAGTGATAGAGAAATTCCCTAGATTACGGGATTGGGCACCTTGTCAATCAGAAGGATATTCCAGTCGATCCGACCAATATAGAGGCCGTGATGCAGTGGGAGATTCCGAGGTCTCCAATTGAGATTCGGAGTTTCCTGGGATTAGCCAGTTACTATTGGAGATTCATCCAAGATTTCTCCAAGATAGTCGTACCTTTGACGTGGCTAACGAAGAAGGCCATAGTCTTTCACTGGGGGCCTGATCCGCAGGCAGCGTTCGAGACACTGAGGCAGAGATTGTGCGAGGCGCCGATCTTATCCTTGCCAGAGGGTGTAGAGGATTTTGTTGTGTACTGCGACACATCTATTTCGGGTTTGGGCGTGGTATTGATGCAGAGAGGACATGTCATCCCCTACGCCTTGAGGCAGTTGAATCCCCACGAGGCAAACTACCCCACACACGATTTGGAGTTGGGGGCGGTCGTCTTCGCCCTCAAGATTTGGCGACACTACCTCTATGGGGTCCGATGTACCATTTACACGGACCATAAGAGTTTGAGGTACCTCATCGATCAGCCAAATTTGTACATGAGGCAGTGTCGGTGGTTGGATGTGGTGAACGATCATGATTGCGAGATCCTTTACCACCCGGGGAAGGCCAACGTGGTGGCCGATGCGCTGAGCCGTAAGGCAGCGCTGATCAGAGACATCTACATGCGGATGACATTAGTGACTTGACTATTGGAACAGATCCGAGAGGCCTAGTAGGAGGCTATGAAGGAGGAACATCGAAAGAGCGAACGTATAGTGGGTCACGTTTCCTCCTTCGACTATGATAGCCGAGGCTTATTGACACTACACCACAGGGTATGGGTTCCATACCTCGGGGGCGTGCACCAGGTTCTGATAGAGGAGGCACACAAGTACCGATTCTCAATTCATCCCGGATTGGTGACCCTGAATGAAGCGGGATGTAGCATGGTATGTGGAGCGGTGCTTGACCTGCAAGAAGGTCAAGGCCGAGCACCAGAGGCCACATGGCAAGATGCAGCCGTTAGATATTCCCATGTGGAAATGGGAAGATATTACCATGGATTTCATCACCAAACTTCACAGGACCGCACGGGGAGTAGATTCCATATGGGTCATCTTGGATAGATTAACCAAAAGTGACCATTTCATACCGATCCAGGAGAGTATATCGGTCGAGAAGCTGGCCGACATCTACATTCGAGAGGTGGTGGCTCGGCATGGAGTGCCAGTCTCCGTGATTTTTAACAGAGATGTGCGGTTTACTTCTAGATTTTGGAAGAAATTGCACGATGAGTTGGGTACTCGTCTACACTTTAGCACCGCTTTTCACCTGCAGAAGGATGAGCAGAGCGAGCGGACCATCCAGACACCAGAGGATATGCTGCAGGCGTGTGTGTTGGACTTTGGTGGTAGCTGGGACACCTATCTTCCATTAGCTGAGTTCTCCTACAACAATAGCTACCACGCGAGCATCGATCGTCCTCCCTTTGAGATGTTATACGGGAGGAAGTGCAGGACCCCGATATGTTGGGGTGAGGTGGGCCAGAGGGTCATGGGGAACACCGGAGTGGTGCTCAAGATGATTGAAAGGATTCGGTAGGACATGAGTAGGCTTCACACCGCTCAGAGTCGACATAAAAGTTATGTCGACAAGCGCCGCTCGGACCTGGAGTTCTAGGTCGGGGATATGGTCCTCCAGAAGGTGTCGCCATGGAAGGGTGTCATCCGATTCAGGAAGCGGGGCAAGTTGGGCCCCAAGTACATTGGACCTTTCAGGGTTATAGCTCGGGTGGGCAAGGTGGCATATCGGCTGGATCTACCGACCGAACTTAGTCAGATTAAATGTACGTTCCATGTCTCCCAGTTGCGGAAGTGCTTGGTGGACGACTCGGCAGTGGTACCCCTGGAGGATATTCAGGTGGGTGACAGACTGAACTACATTGAAGGGCCTGTGGCAATCCTCGACCGAAAGTCGAAGGATTTGAGGAACAAGAAGGTCGAGCTGGTAAAAGTGAAATGGCGGCACCGAAAAGGCTCGGAATGGATGTGGGAGCCGGAGGACGAGATGTTGGAGAATTACCTGGAGCTTTTATAGGATTGAGAAACAGACTTTGAGTACAAAGTCTAAAATAAGTGGAGGAGATTTGTAGCACTCGATCCCTGGTATGCATTTAATTCAAAGTATTCTTATTTTTTTCTCTAAGACTCGATGAGTTGGAGGCCCGACTCGTCGAGTAGGGTTGGGATCCACATACATTTTAAGTGACCTACCCAACGAGTCAGGAAACTGACTCGGCGAGTAGGTGTTGGGTGAGTAAAACCCTAAATATGAGGGTTTGCATCCAATTTAAACCACTTATTTAGCCTCCATCGTCCCTTATGCTCTCAGAACTCTCCATATCAAACCCTAATCGTTTGTGTAAAGATCTAAGGCCTTTGTGGTGGTTTTTGGTGATTTTGGAACATAAAAAGGAAGAGAAAGGCTTGAGGAATCAAGAGGAGGCAAGAGGAGGCCAGAGGAGTTAAAGTTTTTGCACCCTATGCAGTTCTTTAAAGGTGTAAAGCTGATACCTTGCTCTTTCATGTGTTAGATCCCTTTTTGGGGTGAGTTAGGGCTTTTAGGAGCCATTCTTGGTGACCAATCATGAGTGCAAGCATGGTTTGGGGGCTGAGACTTCAGATCCAAGGTCTTTAAGGGGTTACAAGGCAGAAAGGGACTGATTTTGGAGCCTTAGAGATCCCCATTCATCTTAAGAGTCTCATTTAGAGCCATTTGAGCTCATAGTCCCATGCATGCACGTAAAGTTTGTAACTTTACGTGCTAGATCGATTCTAGAAGCCTAGATCTATCTTTTGGTCAAGTGTTGTATATCATAAATCAATAAATAATACTTGGTCATTCTCGACTCAGGCGAGTCATTCTTGGGACTCGGTGAGTCCAGGGCTTGACTTCCCTTTCCTGTTATGGTTCGAAGGAACCCAATGAGTGTTAGAGTGGTCTTATAGGGGTCCGGGGGAATGACCCAACACATTGGACTTAGTCATAGACTTGGGAATCATAGGAGTCGGCGAGTGTATGAACAGACTCGGTTAGTCCAAGGAAATCTCCCAACATTCAAAGATGAACTCGACGAGTTGTTCATACAACTCGACGAGTCAAGGGCAGGACTTGTTCATAGGATGGGGATGAACTCGACGATTTGTTCATATAACTCGACGAGTTGGATGAAGGTTCATTTAAGGATGTTTTAGAGGGAGAACTCGTCGAGTCGTCGCTAAACTCTACGAGTAGGGGCGTGAAGAACAGCAGATGAAAGGATAGGGACTCGATAAGTTGACGGCCCAAATCGATGAGTCAGGACAACTGGAAGTTTACTTTGACTTTGACTTGGTCAGGGGTAAAATAGTAATTTTACCCTAAGAGTAGTTATCAGTGTCTGATTAAGTGTTTTATTGATTTATAGACGGAAGATTACCGGAGCAGCGGTCAGACATCTGCCGATCAACTTTTCAGCAGTCAACCTTACGAGGTGAGTTACCTTTCCGTAGCGGTAGGTCTACGACCTTAATGCCAGCCCACCAGTAGGAGTTGTATGTTAGATGATTGTCTTTGTGATATTCATCTGGGTTTGCTACTACCTGATATGTTTATGTGCTAGTATGTTATGATGTTATGTGATAGTAGCAGTAGGGGAGATAGTCCCCAAGATTGTCGGTCGATAGGGCCGATGGGGTAGTAATACCCAGTTATGATAGATAGATTATGATTATGTGATATATGTTATGTGGTAGTAGTAGAGGGGTGAAATAATCGGCGCGGTAGCTGCACATCACACGCACATCGGATTTCTGCATTAGTGATTCATGGGATTGTACTCTGATTTTACTACTCTTGTTGTTTTGATTTGGAACATGTTTGATTGATTTATGGTTCGTTGTGATATTAGCAAGATCTTTAGTAAATGCTTTATGAATCAATTAATTAAAAATGAAATTTTTGGACTCGAAATTTTGGGACGTTACAACAGTCATCGTCAAACACAAATCCGAAATCGGGGTACTGATTGTCCTCCGGCTCAGAGCAGCAGCCACCATATTGGCCTTTACTGAGTGATACATAATCTTGCAATCATAATCTTTTACTACATCAAGCCACATCCTCTGTCTCATGTTCAAATTAGGTTGATCCATAAGATATCACAAACTTTTTATGGTCCGTGTAGATACTACACCGAACCCTATAAAGACAATGGCACTAGAACTTAAGGGCGAAAACCACCACCCCCAACTCAAGATCATGAGTGGGATACTTCACCTCATGAGGATTAAGCTACCTCGAAGCGTATGCAATTACATGCCTTCTTTGCATCAAAATAACTGTGACATCCCGAAAATCTCGGCCAGAAAAGACCGATTTTCATTTATGCTTTTAAAATAATTTCAGAGTAAATCCTTTTGATTTGAAAGAGTTGCGGAATTTGTTCCCAAAAACAAAGTATGATAAAATAATATTTACCAAAGCATTTCATGAAAAATGTATTTTCATTATATAATCAAAACTCGGGATGTCATGTTCCGATACAGACCATAAAGCATAAACGATAACATTACAAGTCGTTCAACAAATATATATATATATATATATATATATATATATATATATATATATATATATATATATATATATATATATACATATACAGAATTGTAAACAAAACAAACTGATGATTCATCCATCTTATGCCCTTGCGCCACTTCCTGTAATACAAATAAAACTGAGTGGGTCAGGCTTGGGAGCCTGGTGAGCATATAGGGTTTTCAACTCACAATAAATAATTATATTTAATTCCACCAACCAGCAACAACCCAATTACCCATTCCCGTTATTCTCATTTTACATCCCTAAGACAACTAACATAAGGGACCTAGTCTAAGAATATTTCATCGGGGCGACAACACATGCTTCGGGGGTTCCTCAGCAATATAAGTCAAATAAGGCAACCATGAGGGGGATGGAGTACAGCAAATGAACACCCAAGTTCATTAACACCTACAGGTTATGAGCCTACTAGCGTTCCACTAGACTGTCTAGAAAAGTCTGTGGTCGTCATCTAAACTCCGCTAGATGACTGAATCAAAAACAACATTGAGGCCTCTCATCTGTTTATTACACACTAACTATCTACCCATGTTCTACCCAACATATTAGTAGATAAAAATATACATTTTTATACATAGTTTAAAACCTGTATAGCATGATTTAATCAATACATATTCCACATAACAGATGAGGCACACACACATAACACGTATTTCATATAGAATAAATCAGATCTATGAGATAGAAGAGAGTGAATATACATTCACACATATAACAACAAAATATACACATAACACGTATTTTATATAAAATACTTCATAATTATGCGTTAGAAGAAATTAACCACACACTCACTTGATCAGAAGATGATCAGACAACACTACGACGTGTAGAAGTAGTGTTTCTCCGTAGATCAGGAAGATCATCGAACTCCTCACGGGCAGAGCTTCGGCTCGGGAATCGCACTTCTCGGGATCTCGGGAGCGTAAAACTTCCTTCTTAACTTGGATATGAGATCCGGGGTGTCGGGATGGCTTCGAGGGTTTACACGCAGAGCTTAGGCACAAAAAAGAGAGGAAATGAGCAAATATGCCTGGAACCCTCGCATCCTATTTATAGGAGGCTGAAGCCTCGCCATACGCTGGGCGTACGCATCCGAATTCGTCACTGCATGCATCATCCGAAGAACTCGAGTGCGAGGCGTGTCATGCTTCGCTGTATGCTGGGCGTACGCCAATACGCCGGGCGTACTTCGGATACGTCCGATGACTCCCCTTCGGATAATACTGGATTTATTAATTAAATTTAAATATTAATTATTTAATAAACTTCGGAAATTTATATCTTCTTCATACAAACTCCTTTTTCGACGTTCTTTATATCCACGCGTAGGTGAGACTACGCTCTACAACTTTCGTTTAGACTCCGTCGGCTAACTTTGAATTTATTTTTATTATATTATTTTAGTAGGCCGGGACAGGAAAACTTCGTTATAAATTCATAACTTCTTTATCCGATGTCCGTTCTCGCCTAACTTTTCATCGTTTCGCTACTAACAACGAGATCTTCGATTCTCGGTTAAGAATCACTCGATCTCATATTCGAGTATTCGGGCTGCATACCGCTAAGTCGAAACTTCAGAAAATCATAACTTCGTCATACGAAGTCAGATTTGGGCGTTCTATATATATTCGGAAACCTCGTTTCGACCACTACATATTTATGCAAAGATATCGGGTTTATTTTACACTTAAATTTTGACGCTTATTTTATTCTTAATTAATAAAATCACATAATTAAGCAATTAAGCACACAATACACATAATACTCAAATATTTCATCATTAATACTCCAAAAAGAGTTACAAGGGTTGACCTAGACTATTACATCAAGGATAATGCCTAGCCTGGAAACGTGGGCGTTACAATTCTCTCCCCCTTAGGATGATTCCATCCCCGGAATCACACATCAACAAACAATTGCGGATAGCGACTCAACATGTCACTCTCCGTTTCCCAGGTGAGATTTGGCCCATTCGAATGTTTCCAACGAACAAGCACTAATTCGACCATCTTGCGTTGAAGCTTCTTAGTCTTTCGGTCAACAATTTCCTATGGTTCTTCAATTAACCTCTTGTTTTCATCAATTCTCAATTCAGAAATTGGAATTATGTCAGGAACATATCTCGTGAACTTCCTCAAATAACACACATGAAAAGTGTTGTGAATTCCAATGAATTCTCCTGGTAGTTCGAGCTTGTAAGCTTGGTTCCCAACCCTCTGAAGAACTTTAAACGGTCCAATAAACCTTGGACTCAACTTTCCCCTTTTACCAAATCTTATAAGTCCCTTCCACGGCGAGACTTTAAGCAAAACCGAATATCCAACTTCAAAAGTCATCGGTCTTCGCTTCTTGTCAGCATAGCTCTTTTGACGATCTTGAGCTGCTAACATTCTTTCTATGATCACTTTCAACTTCTCAGCAGTCTGATGGACCATCTCAGGTCCCATAAACTGCTTTTCCCCAGCCTCAAGCCAACAAGACGGCGTACGACACTTCTGTCCGTACAAAGCTTGATAAGGTGCCATCTTTATGCTCGAGTGGAAACTATTATTGTAGGAAAATTCTACCAAAGGTAAATGTTCATCCCAGTTACCTAGGAATTCCAGAGTACATGCTCTCAACATATCTTCAAGTGTTTGTATTGTTCTTTTACTCTGACCATCAGTCTGCGGATGGTAAGCTGTACTTAAACACAACTTGGTACCCATTTCCTCTTGTAGACTTTTCCAAAACCTTGAGGTGAAACGGCTATCACGATCCGATACAATTGTTAACGGAACACCGTGAAGCCTCACAATTTCCTTCCCACAAGAATTCACAAGCTTTTCCATAGACCATTTCTCATTGGCTGCTATGAAATGCGCACTCTTAGTGAATCAATCAACGACCACCCAAATCATGTCGTGACCACTTTTTGTTCTGGATAGTTTAGTGACAAAATCCATTGCAATGTCTTCCCATTTACCCATAGGCACAGGTAAAGGTTCTAAACTCCCATATGGTTTCTGATGTTGTCTCTTGACTCTCGCACAAGTCACACACTTGGCCACATACTTTGCAACATCAAGCTTCTCGTCGACCACCAGTAGTAGGGTTTCAGGTCCCTATACATTTTATTGCTACCAGGATGAATTGAGTACATGGTCTTGTGAGCTTCTTCCATCAGAAGATCTTTGACTCCTCCTGTCTTGGGTACCCAAATACAATCTTGGAATACCTTTAGTCCATGACCGTTTCTACCAAACACCAACGTTTTGCCTAAACGTTCCCCCTTCCGGTCATTCTTTTCAGAAGCTTCTTGTTGAGCTTTCTTTATACTCTCCACAATTGTCGAGACAACTTCTATTCTCAACGCTCTTGGCCTTTTCCTTTCAAGATTGACTTTCTGACTGAGAGCATCAGCAACAACATTAGCTTTACCGGGATGGTAAACTATCTTACAGTCGTAGTCCTTGAGTAACTCTAGCCAGCGTTGTTGCCTCATATTGAATTCGTTTTGATTAAAGAGATATTGGAGACTCTTATGATCAGTGAAAAGTTTGCATTTCGTGCCATAGAGGTAATGCCTCCATATTTTCAGAGCAAAAACTACCGCTGCCAACTCCAAATCATGAGTCGGGTAATTCTTTTCATGCTCCTTCAACTGTCGAGATGCATACGCGATCACCTTATCTCTTTGGGTCAAAACACAAACCAATCCAACTCCAGACGCATCGCTATAAACAGCGAAGTCTTCAACTCCATCGGGTAGAGAAAGTATTGGTGCCTCACATAGCCTCTTCTTTAGCTTCTCGAATGCTTCTTTATGCTTATCACTCCAAGCATAAGTAGCCCCTTTGTGGGTCAAAGTTGTTAATGGACTAGCGATCGAAGAAAAGCCTTGGATAAACCTTTGGTAATATCCGGCTAATCCTAAAAAGCTTCGGATCTCCGTGGGAGTTTTCGGTTGTTCCCACTTCATCACAGCTTCAATCTTTGCTGTATCAACCATTATCCCTTCCTGGTTGACCACGTGACCCAAGAATTGGACTTCATGAATCCAAAAATCACATTTGGAGAATTTTGCATACAGTTTCTTCTTCTTCAAGACTTCTAACACTTCTCACAAGTGTCTGCCATGCTCTTATTGGATGTTCGAGTAAATCAGAATGTCATCTATGAACACTATCATAGATTTATCAAGGAAAGGATTACAAGCCCTATTCATCAAATCCATAAACGCTGCCGGAGCATTGGTCAGTCCAAACGACATAACCAAGAACTCGTAGTGTCCATATCTAGATTTGAATGCAGTCTTCTCGATATCTTGCTCTCTTACTTTTAGCTGATGATATCCTGACCTTAGATTGATCTTCGAGAAATAGCTCTAACCTTGCAATTGATCAAATAGGTCATTAATCCTCGGCAAAGGATATCTATTGTTTATTTTTGCCATTTTCAGCTCTCTGTAATCGATGTACATTCTCATACTTCCATCTTTCTTCTTCACGAATAACACCGGAGCTCCCCAGGGTGATGAACTAGGTCTAATGAAACCTTTGTCCAATAACTCCGGAAGTTGCGTCATCAGCTCCTTCATCTCCATCGGTGGTAATCGATAAGGTGCTTTTGCTATTGGCGTGGTTGCTGGTAGCAAGTCTATTCTGAACTCGACTTGTCTATCAGGTGATAATCCAGGAAGATCTTCGGGAAATACTTCCGGATAATCGCACACCACGGGAATATTCTGCATCACCTTCTTTTCCTTCTTAGCATCGATCACGAATGCTAAGTATGATGTACACCCCTTGGTCAAACACTTTATGGCTTTCATTAGAGAACTGATTCCAAAATTTACTCTACGTTTATCTTCATACACCATAAACGATTCCTTCCCAGGCGGGTTTACTTTCACTATTTTCTTCTTGCATAAAATCTTGGCATCGTTGGCGCTAAGCCAATCCATTCCCAAAACGATGTCGAAACCATTAAGTTCGATAGGCAATAATTCCTCAGAAACTTATTCCCATTAAGGTTGATTAAGATGTTTTTCATACGATGGCTAACAGGTACAAACTTGCCACTAGCAACTTCGACTAATAAAGCATTATCTAGTCTATCAACAGGCAAGGCTAGTTTTCTACCAAACTCATGCGAAATAAAGGAGTAATTGGCTCCAGAATCAAACAAAATTTGAGCAGGTAATTCGTTTACAAGAAAGAAGGCTCTCGCCTTCGGCTTTGGTGGAATGTTGGGCTTAGCTGCCTCCTTCTTCTTCGGACAGTCTTTCAAAATATGCCCCTCTTCATTACAACCAAAACACATCCTTTTGTTGTTCGGACACTCATTGGCAAAATGCCCAATTTTTCCGCACTTGTAGCAAGTTACATCCTCGCTACATTTCCCAAAGTGCTTTTTCTTACACTTATCACACCACACCACTTCGCTTCTCCTCCTTTTCCTCCACCAAACTTTTTTGAATCAGATTTTGAAAATTTTCTTTTCTTACCGGAACCGGATGTTCCCTCAAACTTTCTCTTCTCACCAACCTCAACCTTGTTGGTGGTTCCCCCCTTAATCATGTTCTCAACAGACTTGGCAGCCCATATAGCTGCCTCTGGAGTATGTGCCTGACGTACTGGCACCTCATACTCCCATGGGAGTCCCTTCGCATACCGGTCCACCTTTGTCAGCTCGTCTGGGAAGATACGCAAGGCAAACTCCATTTTATCGGTAAAGTTATTAGTGTATTCATCAACTGACATGCTGCCTTTCGTCAATGTCAGAAACTTGTTCTCCAATTCCAACATATTTTGTGTCGAGCAGAACTTGCGCTTGAACTGCGCCAAGAAATCTACCCATGTCAATTGCAGTGGCTCATTAGGGCTCAAAGTCTTCCCTAGAGTGTTCCACCAACAAACGGCTCCATCTCGGAACTGACGCACTGCATAGGTAGTCTGCAACTTGCCTCTGCAGCCAGAAGTCATGAAGGCTAAGTCCATTTCTGAGATCCAATCCATAACTCCAATCGGATCCTCCTTTCCATTGAAGGTCGATGGTTTGCAAGTTAGAAAGTCCTTGTACTTGCATCCCATTACATCATTCCTTCCGTCATGGTTGTTTTGCCTAACTATCGGTGGGTTGGCTTGACCAACAGATCCACTGAAGTTTCCACCTTCCGAGTGCCCTTCATTCAATTCGGGCTCTTCCACATGAATTGTTCCCAAAAACAAAGTATGATAAAATAATATTTACCAAAGCATTTCATGAAGAAATGTATTTTCATTATATAATCAAAACTCGGGATGTCATGTTCCGATACAGACCATAAAGCATAAACGATAACATTACAAGTCGTTAAACAAATATATACATATACAGACTTGTAAACAAAACAAACTGATGATTCATCCATCTTATGCCCTTGCGCCACTTCCTGTAATACAAATAAAACTGAGTGGGTCAGGCTTGGGAGCCTGGTGAGCATATAGGGTTTTCAACCCACAATAAATAATTATATTTAATTCCACCAACCAACAATAACCCAATTACCCATTCCCGTTATTCTCACTTTACGTCCCTAAGACAACTAACATAAGGGACCTAGTCTAAGAATATTTCATCGGGGCGACAACACATGCTTCGGGGGTTCCTCAACAATATAAGTCAAATAAGGCAACCATGAGGGGATGGAGTACAGCGAATGAACACCCAAGTTCATTAACACCTACAGGTTATGAGCCTGCTAGCGTTCCACTAGACTGTCTAGAAAAGTCCGTGGTCGTCATCTAAACTCCGCTAGATGACTGAATCAAAAACAACATTGAGGCCTCTCATCTGTTTGTTACACACCAACTATCTACCCATGCTCTACCCAACATATTAGTAGATAAAAACATACATTTTTATACATAGTTTAAAACCTGTATAGCATGCTTTAATCAATACATATTCCACATAATAGATGAGGCACACACACATAACACGTATTTCATAGAGAATAAATCAGATCTATGAGAGAGAAGAGAGTGAATATACATTCACACATATAACAACAAAATATACACATAACACGTATTTTATATAAAATACTTCATAATTATGCGTTAGAAGAAAGTTACCACATACTCACTTGATCAGAAGATGATCAGACAACACTACGACATGCAGAAGTAGTGTTTCTCCGTAGATCTGGAAGATCTTCACAAAATCGAACTCCTCGCGGGCAGAGCTTCGGCTTAGGAATCGCACTTCTCGGGATCTCGGGAGCGTACAACTTCCTTCTTAACTTGGATATGAGATCCGGGGTGTCGGGATGGCTTCGGGGGTTTACACGCAGAGCTTCGGCACGAAAAAGAGAGGAAATGAGCAAATATGCCCGGAACCCTTGCATCCTATTTATAGGAGGCTGAAGCCTCACCGTACGCTGGGCGTACAGCCGTACACGGGGCGTACGCGTCCGGATTCGTCATTGCATGCGTCATCCGAAGAACTCGAGTGCTAGGTGTGTCATGCTTCGCTGTACACTGGGCTTACTTTGGATGAGTCCGATGACTCCCCTTCGGATAATACCGGATTTATTAATTAAATTTAAATATTAATTATTTAATAAACTTTGGAAATTCATATCTTCTTCATACTAACTCCGTTTTCGACGTTCTTTATATCCACGCGTAGGTGAGACTATGCTCTACAACTTTCGTTTAGACTCCGTTGGCTAATTTTGAATTTATTTTTATTATATTATTTTAGTAGGACAGGACAGAAAAACTTCGTTATAAATTCATAACTTCTTTATCCGATGTCCGTTCTTGCCTAAATTTTCATTGTTTCGCTACTAACAACGAGATCTTTGATTCTTGTTTAGATTGTTTCGGTTAAGAATCACTCGATCTCAAATTCGAGTATTCGGGCTGCATACCGCTAAGTCGAAACTTCAGAAAATCATAAGTTCCTCATACGAAGTCAGATTTGGGCGTTCTATATATATATATTCGGAAACCTCGTTTCGACCACTACATCTTTATGCAAAGATATCAGGTTTATTTTACACTTAAATTTTGACGCTTATTTTATTCTTAATTAATCAAATCACATAATTAAGCAATTAAGCACACAATACACATAATACTCAAATATTTCATCATTAATACTCCAAAAAGAGTTACAAGGGTTGACCTGGACTATTACATCAAGGATAATGCCTAGCCTGGAAATGCGGGCGTTACAATAGCACCCAATCCCGAGATGGATGCATCGCAACAGACCATAACATCCTCAACTCCCTCAGGGAGGGCAAGTATCGTCCCCTCATAAAGTCTCTGCTGAAGAGCCTTGAACGATGTCTGCTACTCAGGCCCCTAACTAAGCACTATTGGGTAAGATGTCTAAGTCCATAACTATATTTGGTATGTACTTGACCCGACCCGGCATGGTCCATTTGGGTTTCATGACATCATGCATTTGGATAGACTAAATGAGAGAAATAACGCTTGTGGTGTATTAATATATTATAAGTTCTAATATATTAATAGTATTATTGAATTAGTATTGATCAAGAATTAATTTGGAATTAATTAAGTGATCAAAAGATGACTAATTAAATATATGGGTTGATTATGTAAATCATCCGTAACTTGTATAGTGGGCTAAAAGGCTCCATGGATTATCAAGTTGGGTTAAACCCATAGGATGCTCCATGGGAGTTGCATACCCATGGGTCATGGAAATGAAGAGTCATGCCACATTAGGGTTTACATGGTGTAACCCTAGTTGTGACACACTATATAAAGAACATGATGCACACCAAAATCAGACACACTAAGAACAAGAGAGGGCAAGCCGATTTTACAAGTGTTAGACATTCTCTCAAAGTTATTCCAAAGTATTTGGTGTTGTGTGAAACATTTGAGGCATCACACTTAGGGTGCTAGGCTCTCAAGGTTTTTAAGGAATCAAATCAACTACAAGGTATGTAAATCTAGCCATCTTTTATATTAAAAGTTCTCCATGTATGCTAGATAGGATTATGAAGCATGGAAATCAAAATTTGCATATATTTTAGACAAACATAGATCCAAGGTTTTCTAGGGTTGCATGTACACTTAGGGGTGTTAGAATGCTCAGTGGTATCAGAGCCTAGGCTTGTTTGTTAATACTTGATGCAAAATAGTGTAAAAAATCTAATTTTTGAGTTGTCTGCACAGGGGACTTGACGAGTCCATGGGGGGACTCGACGAGTCCAAGTGAAAATGCAACCAACTCGGCGAGTCAGTTCGTGCACTCGGGGAGTTGGCCATGCAGAGTGCAGAATTTCAATTTTTGCTGCTGGAAATGGACTAGAAACATTACCCTAAACTATTTTGGTGTTGTAAAACTTGTTTTAGATGGTGTAATGGTTGTTCTAATCCATTTACAATGGCTAATATCAAAATTACATGATTATATGTGTTCATATGTTCTTGAAATTTTGATATGAATATTCATATTCTTATGAGTTCTTGATAGATCATAGGAATTACTTGTTTAATGTTTAATTCATGATCTTTATGTGTTTTAATGGAGTCCATAACTTGTCCTCAAGTTATAGATAACCAAAAGTCTCTTTGTGTTAAACCCATTACAAGAACACATAAGTTACAAAAAAATGAAGAGTCTTCATTTTAATAACTCATAAGTTATGAACTGAAGAGTTTTGTTAAGTCACCAAACTTGCCCTTTCAAGTTTTGGAACATGTAAAGTCATCTAATAAACTTTAGTTCCATCCCCTAGATTTTTAAAAGTTAAAAATCAACCCTTATACTTTATAATATTATATGTTAATAATATATATATATATATATATATATATATATATATATATATATATATATATATGTATAAGAGCAAGTCGTCTTACCATTAGTAGGCCTCATTCACGAAGCTGATCTATAAGGGGGTATAAGGTTGCTGCCTATAAAATGGCAGCTTAATGGGTGTCCACTCTCACCCACCGCTTCCTTGATCGGAGGAGGGTTGTTAGCCGATTGGTAGGACAAGGACTTATAAAGTCTCATTAAAAGTATGATGAATATTATAATGTAACTAAATGTTTTATTAAATTCCCAATCTTAGTTACTTTAGGAAAATATGTGTATTGATGTAAATTTTCAAAACAATTTTTCATTTTTCAAAAACATAATTATCATTTAAAACATCCTCAAATCTCATGTTCAACAATTGTGATCAAATAAAAGATATCCCAAGATCACAAATAAAATCCTCGGTCTGTGTGTGTACGGATCATGCCGGCGCCTTCCCGCGATCGTCACTAGTACCCAAAACACATAACACATAACACTGTAAGCATAATAGCTTAGTGAGTTCCCCAAAATACCACATACAACAAATATAAGCCACTCGAGGCTATAACTTTGTATGAACCTCTGGTCAATGTGTCTTTGTGGGACCCTCCAGTCCCATAACTTTGTGGACCCTCTAGTCCTAACTATGTGGACCTTTCAGTCCAAACTCTGTAAACTCCGAATCACATATAGCACATAATCACATATCACATCATATAAATAACATACAACATACTCTGTCACATAACTCTAATTACCACTCTAGGTAAAGTATAGTGAAAAGACTCACCTCGGGTAACTCGGTAAATCTCGAACTCGGAAATACTGACCTAGCCTCCGCCTAATCACATAAAATACTTACTCTAATCAATACGACTCTCAAAGGCTAGGCTATTCCCTCTCTAAGTTCTCTCAGGAGGGTAAAAGACCATTTTACCCCTCCAATGGCTCAAAAGTCCAAACATTGACTTGACCCTAATAGTCAACGAAAGTCAACGGTCAACTTAACCAGACTCGTCGAGTGCATATAGGTCACTCGGCGAGTCCAAGCGTGTGCTTTGGGTCTATCTAAACCCCACTCGACTCGTCGAGCGAGCCTTCCACTCGACGGGTTACCACTGGTCATGAATCGTGGGGCAACCCGACTCGACTCGTCGAGTCCCCTTATGGACTCGACGAGTTTCTTCCATGGCAACACTCGAACGACCTTCTGAGGTCAGATCTGCTTCACCAACTAGTAGATCGAACCTTCTAGCACTCAAAAGTCATGTAAAGGTTCAAACTTTAGGCCCATGCATCACACTATCATCTCTATATGCCAAAATAACCCTTAATATGATAACCTAGGCCCCAAACTCATAAAGGATTGCATAAAGCTGAAGAATAGGGACTCTCTGTACCTTTTAAGGTCCATATATGATAATATTATCTCAAGGGGACATCACATACACTAGATCTCTTACCAAAAGTGAAGAGAAGAATCCCTAGATTCATGAAATCTATTACTCAAATGAAGATAGACATGAATCCTTACCTCCCACAGCAGCTCTGAATGAGATGATGGAAGATCTGAGTCCCACAAGTCAGCCTAGCTCGAAATCCTTCATTCCCTTAGCTAAAACACACCTAAGAATTATGAATTAGCCCTCCTCTTGAACTACAAGCTTTCTCTCTGCTCTTTATGGTTTCTCAGGCGTGTAGTGGCCGCAAATGAAGGCCATAAAGGCCTTTAAATAGGGCACATGCCCCAAGATTTAGGGTTTCTACTGCTAGCACAGAATCATCGATTCACCTAGCCGACTCGTCGAGTCCATTCATTAATCCAGTTAGCGAATCGCGATTCTACTCGACGAGTCTAGGCGTCAACTCGTCAAGTCCCTCTCTTTAATTCAAATAAAAGGTTAAAATAAAATACCTGGGAATCCGGATGTTACAATTCTCCCCCACTAGGATCACACTTCGCCCTCGAAGTCTCGCTCTGCAAATAATTCTCGATGTTGCTCCTGCATCTCCATCTCCGCCTCCCAAGTCAGCTCGAACCCTCTCCGATGTTGCCACTGTACCTGAACCAGGGGCACCTCCTTGTTCCTCAGAACCTTGAACTTTTGATCCCAGATCGCGATCGGTCTCTCAACATAATTTAGGCTCGCATCCACCTGAATATCCTCCAGCGTCACCATCGCCGACTCGTCGGCTATACACTTCCTCAACTGGGACGCATAGAAGGTATCATGTATCTGGCTCAAGTCCGCAGGTAGCTCCAAACGATATGCTACTCTGCCCACCCTCACGGTCACTCGGAACAGACCAATATAACGGGGTCCCAACTTGCCCCTTTTCCTGAATCAGATCACTCCTTTCCAAGGAGATACCTTCAGGAGAACGAAGACCCCACCTTCAGATTCGCCTATCCGCATAACTCTTCTGGCGACTTTGAGCTGTCAGCAATCTCTGCTTGACCTGCTGTATCTGTTCTGTCGTCTGAAGCACTATCTCGGTGCTACCCATTACTCGTTTCCCTACCTCTCCCAAGCAGATGGGAGTCCGACCCCTCCTACTATACAACAACTCAAAGGGAGGCATGCCAATACTCGAATGTGGGCTGTTGTTATAGGAAAACTCAGCCAATGGAAGATATGTGTCCCAACTCCCTGGGAGGGACCAACACACATGCTCGAAGCATGTCCTTGAGCGTCTGAATCATTTGCTCACTCTGACCGTCCATCTGTGGGTGATAAGCGGTACTGAAATGAAGCCTCGTGCCCAATTCCTCATGGAACTTCTTCCAGAACCTGGAAGTGAAACATACATCTCGATTTGACACAATCGAGATCGGCACTCCATGCCGCGATACCACCTCCCTCACATACAACTCTACCAGCCTCTCAGCGGAAGAGCTCTCACTAATAGTAAGAAAGTGAGCGCTCTTCGGCAACCGGTCGACGATTACCCAAATTGCATCGACACCCCTCGCGGTCCTCGGCAATTTGGTGATAAAATCCATACAAACCTGTTCCCACATCCATTGGGGAATCTCAAGTGGCTGCAACTTGCCATGCGGACGCTGGTGCTCGGCCTTAACCCTGTGCCAGGTCAAGCACCTCTCAACGAACCACGCTACATCCCTCTTCATACAGGGCCACCAATATTCTCTTTTCAGGTCCAAATACATCTTAGTGGCCCCGGAATGGATCGAGAACCTCGACCTATGCGCCTCCTCCATCAGTATGGTACGTGCCCCGCCCACGAACGGCACCCAATTCCATCCCTAAAAGGTCATAAGCCCTCGGCTATCAGTAACGAATTCAGATATCTGCCCAATCACCCGCTCTCTCTTATGGTTCTCCGGTCTCCCCGCCTCTGCCTGGGCCCCTCGAATGGTATCCAACACCGGGGTCATCACCGTCAACCTCATACAAACGTCTCGTATCGGGGCACTCTCCGCCCTACGGCTTAGGGCATCGGCTACTACGTTAGCCTTGCCCGGGTGGTACAGGATCTCATAATCATAAACCTTTACGACATTCAACCATCTCCTTTGGCGCATATTTAGGTTGGGCTGATCCATCAAATACTTCAAGCTCTTGTGGTCCGTGTATATGGTACACCGAACCACATACAAATAGTGACGCCAGATCTTGAGGGCGAACACCATGGCCCCCAACTCCAAATCGTGGGTGGGATATCTCACCTCATGAGGCTTCAGCTGCCTCGATGTGTACGCTATCACATGCCGTCTTTGCATAAGCACCGCACCCAAACCCGATATAGATGCGTCACAATATACCACAAAATCCTCCATCCCCTCTGGAAGGGCTAACATTGGGGCCTCACATAATCTCTGGTGAAGAGTCTCAGTTGAGGCTTGCTGCTCTGGACCCCATCTGAAAGTCATGCCGTTCCGGGTCAAACTAGTGAGAGGAACGACAATCTTGGAGAAATCCCAGATAAATCTCCGATAATAGCCGGTCAACCCCAGAAAACTCCTGATCTCGGTGGGGGATCTCGACACCTCCCAATTCGTCACCGCCTCAATCTTGGCCGGGTCGACCAATATCTCGCTCAGATTAACGAGATGCCCCAAGAACTGGACCTCTCGTAACCATAAATCACACTTGGAGAATTTGGCATAAAGTCTCTCCGATCTCAAGACTTCGAGAATCTCTCTCAAATGTTCCTCATGCTGCTCTCTGGATATCGAGTACACCAATATATCGTCGATGAACACGATCACCGACCGATCCAACATCGGCCTGCACACTCGGTTCATGAGACGCTGTCGGTGCATTGGTGACCAAAAAGGCATCACCACGAACTCGGAATGCCCACAACGAGTCCTAAAAGACGTCTTCTGGATATCCTCGTCCCACACCCTCATCTGATGATATCCAGATCTCAAATCAATCTTGGAAAACCAAGACGCTCCCTGCAACTGGTCGAACAGATCATCGATCCTTGGTAAGGGATACCGGTTCTTGACTGTCAAGTTGTTCAACTACCGGTAATCAATGCACATCTGGTGTGAATCATTCTTTTTCTTAACAAAAAGGATCGACGCTCCCCATGGTGAGCTACTTGGTTGAATAAACCCCTTCTTTAGCAGCTCCTGAAGCTGCGAGGATAACTCCTGCATCTTTGGTGGCACAAAGCGATAGGGTGCCTTGGCAATAGGTGCCGCTCCCGTAACTAAATCGATGCGAAACTCCAACTGCCTCTCAGGAGGCACACCCGGCAACTCCTCGGGGAAAACATCTGGGAATTCTCGCACTATCGGTACATCATCAACCGAACTCGACGTCTCTGCGGCCACTCGGGTGTCCATCACATAGGCTACAAACCCATTACAGCCCTGCTGTAGACTCTGTCTCGCTCTAGCAGCCGAACAAAATGCTGACCCAGAACGGGTACCCTCGCCGTACACCGTAAGCACTCCCCAACTAGGGTCTCAATGGAACCAGCTGTTGCTCGCAGTCGATAATCGCTCAAAATCTACTCAACCAGTCTATGCCCACGATGATACAGACATCTCCCATCGCAATTGGGACCAGATCTATCGGGAACTCAACACTGAAGATCTCGAGTATACATCCTCGAATCATGTAAGTAGCATATACTGCTCGCTCGTCAGCTATGGAGACTCGTAGAGTTCGACTCAACGCCTCTCGACAGATACCGATGTGCTGACTATAGGCTAACGACACAAAAGATCGACTCACACCTGAGTCAAATAACACCAAAGCAGGTACAGAACTCACAAGAAAAGTACCTACGCATATCATAATATAAGCACAATATCTCAAACTCAAAATGAATGGATGAAGGAATACATACCAGCCACAACATTGGGCGCTGCGCGGACCTCCTCCGCTGTCAACTGGAAGGCTCTCTTGCGAGCCTTTGGCGCCTTGGCCTTCACTGGCCGACTCTAAGTAGCTCGTACGTTAGCAGGGGCAGATCCCTGCGGTGCTCCCTGTGCCGACCCCCGCAGCTGTGGACATTCGGCCTTCTGATGGCCAATCTGGTTGTAGTGGAAGCACACCGTGAATCCCTTGGGGAAATCCTTAGCCATATGCCCCTCCTTGCCACACTTGTAGCAAGACCCTGCTTGACAAATCCCCTCGTGTCTCTTGCCTCACTTGCCACAAGTTCGACCCTTTTGGTTCCTTGATCTCGAATTGGCGGGCTTTGCCCGCTTGGCTGCCAGCTGGGACTGTGTCGGTTGCCGATCCCTCCCTTGAGACTCCACCTCCTCCCTAGCCTGAGTCTCGAGCTCAATCTCCCTCTTCTGAGCATTTTCTTGAAGCTTGACAAATGTCCGGTACGTCGATTTCGCCACGAACTCGCAAATGTCTCTCCTTAGAATACTCAGATATCGACTCATGCGTGCCTGCTCTGTAGACACATGCTCAAGGCAAAACATCGCCCTCTCGTGAAACATCCTGGTAATCGTAGTAACAGACTCAGTACCCTTCTTGAGGGTCAAGAACCCCTGGGCCAACCGTTCCCTTTCCAATGAGGGAACGTACTCATCTCAGAACATAGCGGTGAACCTCTCCCAGGTCAACGCGACAAGCTCTGCAAAATTGAAGTGCACTATCACGAACTTCCACCAGTCCTTCGCTCGCAAGCAAAGCTGGTTCAGTGTGAACCGTACTCTCAGATGCTCCAGACACGAACATGTGTAGAAGCACCCTTCAATTTCAGAGATCCATCTCATCACAGCTATCGGATCCTGAGTCCGATCAAACTCTAGTGGCTTCGTGTTGCTGAACTCTCAGAACAGCAACGAGTCACCCCCTGTGGCTTGGTAGCAGCAACGGCTGCGGTGGCCGCAACAACAACAACATCCGTAAGAGCGGCATACCGCTCATCAAAAGTCTCGATCAGCGTGGTCTTGATAGACCCAAACATCTCCGGAATCTCAGCCCGGATGGCCGCAACCACCTCCTCATGAATCAACCTACAGATCTTCTCATCACTAACACTGCTGCTCTCAGGTGTGTGGCGTGTCCCAACCATGATGTCTCTCTGAAATACAACATAAAAGTATTAGGGACTCGCTCGAGCATACTCGCACTCAATAACTCAACCCTACTTGCTCCTAAGTACCCTAAGGATTCTTACTTGGACTGTGCACTGATCCGGTGTTTCCAGTAGTACGGGCCCTTATACTACCTTCCACACTGCATCAGTATTCACCCCAAGTCCTCCTCCTAGGATCCCAGATCACAAGTACTCTAACCTTGCTACGCATAGGCTACTCTCTAGCATACCTCTCATACGCTCTTCGCTGCTACCTATTCACTCTCAAGCATCTCATAGCAGTAGAAATATCCTAGGCTAAGGCATTACAAATTAGGCTACTCTAGACCTAATATGAGTACCTAGCCTACTCTCACATGCATAACATATCATAACGTATCTCATAACACATAATGTAAGGGTATTTTGGGAAATCACCGTTCGGGCGCTGGCTGACCGTACACACTGCTCTGTTATGCTCTTCTCAAAACCTTTTACTCTTTTTAGAAAAATCTTTTTATTGCGATAAATTCCTCAAATCCTCATTTTGAGTTCAGATACACCCGAAGGTGCGTCCGAATCCCTCAAACGAAGGCTCAGATACCAACTTGTAACGATGTAAATTTTCAAAACAGTTTTTCATATTTCAACAACATAATTATCATTTAAACATCCTCAAATCTGATGTTCAACAATTGTCATCAAATGAAACATATCCTAAGACCACAATAAAATCCTCGGTCTGTGTGTGTATGGATCATGCCGACGCCTTTCCACGATCGTCACTAGTACGCGAAACACATAACACATAACACTGTAAGCATAAATGCTTAGTGAGTTCCCCAAAATACCACATACAACACATATAAGCCACTCAAGGCTATAACTCTGTATGACCCTCTGGTCAATGTGTCTCAGTGGGACCCTCCAGTCCCATAACTCTGTGGACCTTTCGATCCTAACTCTGTAAACTCTGAATCACACATAACACATAATCACATATCACATCATATAAATAACATACAACATACTCTGTCACATAACTCTAATTATCACTCTACGTAAAGTATAATGAGAAGACTCACCTCGGGTAACTCGGTAAATCTCGAACTCGGAAATACTGATATAGCCTCCGCCTAATCATATAAAATAATTAATCAAATCAATACGACTCTCAAAGGCTAGCCTATTCCCTCTCTAAGTTCTCTCAGGAGGGTAAAAGACCATTTTACCCCTCCAATGGCTCAAAAGTCCAAACATTGACTAGACCCTAATAGTCAATGAAAGTCAACGGTCAACTTAACCAGACTCGTCGAGTGCACATAGGTCACTCGGCGAGTCTAAGCGTGTGCTTTGGGTCTATCTAAACCCCACTCGACTCGTCGAGCGATCCTTCCACTCGACGGGTTACCACTAGTCATGAATCTTGGGGCAACCCGACTCGACTCGTCGAGTCCCCTTATGGACTCGACGAGTTTCTTCCATGGCAACACTCAAACGACCTTCTAAGGTCAGATCTGCTTCACCAACTAGTAGATCGAACCTTCTAGCACTCAAAAGTCATGTAAAGGTTCAAACTTTAGGCCCATGCATCACACTATCATATCTATATGCCAAAATAATCCTTAATATAATAACCTAGGCCCCAAACTCGTAAAGGATTGCATAAAACTGAAGAATAGGGACTCTCTGGACCTCTCAAGGTCCAGATCTGATAATATTATCACAAGTGGACATCACAACACTAGATCTCTTTCCAAATGTGAGGAGAAGAAACCCTAGATTCATGAAATCTATTACTCATATGAAGATAGACATGAATCCTTACCTCCCACAGCAGCTCTGAACGAGATGATGGAAGATCTGAGTCCCACAAGTCAGCCTAGCTCGAAATCCTTCCTTCGCTTAGCTAAAACACACCCAAGAATGATGAATTAGCCCTCCTCTTGCACTACAAGCTTTCTCTCTTCTCTCTTGGATTTCTCAGGGGTGTAGTGTCCGCAAATGAAGGCCATAAAGGCCTTTAAATAGGGCACAGGCCCCAAGATTTAGGGTTTCTGCCGCCAGCACAGACTCGTCGAGTCACCTAGCCGACCCGTTGAGTCCATTCATTAATCCAGTCAGCGAATTGCGATCCTACTCGATGAGTCTAGGCGTCAACTCGTCGAGTCCCTCTCTTTAACTCAAATAAAAGGTTAAAATAAAATACCTGGGAATCTGGATGTTACAATTTGAATAAGGTGCTAATCCATGAAATTACACTTTACACTTTGATTAAGTTGTTAGTGGAGCGTGTGTGGTTAACCGACACACTAACCTAGACTTAACAAGGTAGGTAAAGGGTGACTTAAGGTTTATTATAGGTCGGTGGAGCGCATGTGGTTAACCGGCACATCGATTGAGTGATAAACTTTAAGGGTACCAAGTGATTTGCATGGTTACTTCACACCTCGTTTTGCAATCCTCGGTATCCCAGTCACAAAACTTGGAGGGCACACTCGAGATTGAAACATGCCTTTGAAAAGTTCATTGAATCTCAAAAGAATCTAGGAATTTCTAAGAACAAATTAAAACCTAATAATTTAAATTTTGGTGGAAATTGGTGAATAGTCATTCACCTACCTTTCAAATATGTTATAGCTTAGATTACAACATACCTCTTATAAGTTATGATATATTGGTATCGGATCCTAGCCTTAATATTACATTTGGGTGTTTTATTAAGGACTATCTTTATATCTAAACTAAACTTGTTCTCTTCTTTTTCCAGATGTCTTCCAACAACACTGCTTTTGGCTCAAACCCTATTGGCTCCTTATCCCTCATGAACCTATGTGGGAGGGTCATCTTCGATGATTACAACTTTATGGATTGGATCTGGAACATCAGGATGGTGACTCGCTATGAGGACAAGGAATATGTCCTCGATAAGGAGCTAAAGGAGATCGATTATTCCACTACTACTCCCCAGGAGATCGCTGACCTCCAGACTCATGAAAGAGATGCCACCAAAGTGGCATGCATCATGATGGCCACCATGAGAGCTGAACTCTAGAAGTCCTATGAGGACTACTACCCTTTTGAGATGCACCAAGATATGATGGAAAGATACCATCAGAGTGCTCGTCAAGAGCGGTATGAAATAATCTCCTCCATGATAACAACCAGGATGAAGGACGGAGAATCCGTCACGAGCCACATGCAGAAAATGCAAAGGTATGTGGATCGTTTGCTGAAGCTTAATGTGAACTTCCTTGAGGAGCTTGCAATAGATATCATTTTGCACTCCTTACCCTCGTGTTATGATCAACTGCGCATGACATACCACATGAATAAGGAAGAATTCACACCCATCAAACTTCAAGGACTCCTAAAGACCGTAGAAACACGTCTTAAAGGTTAGTCGATTGTTAACACTCCTACTCCTACTTCAAACTCCGCCCCTGTCTTGGCAATCGGGAAAGGTAGAGGGAAGAAGAGGAAGAGCCCTTCGAAAGGTACCAAGGGTAAGAGCCTTGATGGCTCTTCTTCAAGTGGAACCAAGAAAGGTTTCGTCACTCCTTCTTCTGATCCAAAAGAGGCTGAATGCTTCTATTGCCATGAAAAGTCGCATTGGAAGCGGAACTACCCAAAGTACCAGCAAGATGTGAAGGATGGGAAAGTCAAACCCAACCATGCAGGTATTTACACTATTCTATCTAATAACTCACCCTATTATAACTCTTGGGTCCTTGATACTGGTTGTGTTATTCATATCTGTTCTGATTTGCATGGACTAAGAAGAAGTGAGAATGTGGAGCATGGAAAGATAAGCTTGATCATGGGGAATAGGAAATCTTCACCTGTCACCAAGATTGGAATTTATTCTTTGTTGCTAAGTAGTGGGTTTACTTTAGATTTGAATAAATGTTGTTATTCGCCAGAAATGACAAGAAATATTATTTCCTTTCATGCTTTGTACAAACAAGGATTTACCTTTTCTTTTGATAATGAAATTGGTGGAATAAATGCTTTCTTTAATAATGTTCTTTATTTTAAAGCATTACCTTGTGATGGTGTGTATGAAGCTGTATTTGTTGTAGATAATCTAGGAAATAATGTGTTGTGTATTGCTTCTTCTGATAATAATAACTTGGATAAAAAATCATTATGGCATTGTCGTCTTAGACATGTGAGAAAGAAACACATATGACAACTCCAAAAGGATGGAGTCTTGGAGTCATCTGACCTAAAGTTAGATGATAGTTGTGAATCATGGTAACTTGGAAAAATGACAAAGTCATCCTTCACTGGTTCTTGTGCTAGGGGTGAAGGTTTTTTTGATCTGGTACACATGGATGTGTGTGGACCCTTCAAAACTGCCACAAGGGATGCTAATCGTTATTATTTGACTTTTACTGATGATTATAGTAGATATGGATATGTCTATTTAATCAAGCATAAGTCAGAGACTTTTTAAAGGTTTAAAGAGTTTAAATAGGAAGTCGAGAATTAATTGGGCAGGAACATTAAGATGCTTCAATCCGATCGTGGTGGTGAATATCTTAGTACAGAGTTCCTCGACTATCTTAAGGAATGTGAGATTATCTCACAAATGACACCTCCCAGGACACCATGGTTGAATGGTGTGGCTGAGAGGCATAATCAAACCTTGTTGGATATGGTTCGTTCCATGATGAGTCGAGCTTCGCTCCCAATCTCATTTTGGGGGTATGCCTTAGAGACTGTCACCAATATCCTTAATCTGGTCCCTATAAAGAAAGTTTCCAAAACTCCTCATGAGATGTGGACTGGTAAAGTTCCCAAACTAGACCACATCAAAGTTTGGAGTTGCAAGGCTTTCGTGAGACGCAAGACTCATGATAAGCTTGAACCCCAAAGTGAGAGGTGTATTTTCATCGGCTACCCACATAAATCCTTTGGTTACCTCTTCTACAAACCTAGTGAAAATGTGGTCTTTGTAGCTAGGAGGGCTGTCTTTTGAGAGAGTGAGTTCATTATCCAAGGAAACAGTGGGAGGCAAGTTGACCTTGAAGAAATTCAAGAGTCAAGTGGTGAAGGAACTTCAAACCCTAGCACTCAACCTGTGTTGCAAACTCCTGTTGAGCCAATTGACAAGTCTATACCTCTGAGGCATTCCACAAGGGTTAGGAATGCACCTGAGCATTATTATGGTTTCCATATTACTGCGGAAGGTGAGAAACTTATCAATGATGAGACATTGGTAAGTCTGGATGAACCTAACAGTTATGCGGAAGCCATGGCAGGCCTCGAGTCTGCCAAATGGAAAGAGGTTATAGACAGCGAGATACAATCCATGTATGACAATCAAGTTTGGAACTTGGTTGACAATGTACCAGGTCGTAAGACAGTTGGGTGCAAATGGATCTTCAAGAAGAAGACCGACATGGATGGTAATTTACATACATATAAGGCGCGACTGGTTGCAAAGGGCTTTTCTCAAACTCCAAAAGTTGATTATTATGAGACCTTTTCACCAGTAGCAAAGATTAAGTCCATTAGGGTTCTGTTAGCCATCGCTGCATTTCATGATTATGAAATATTGCAAATGGATGTTAAAACCACCTTTCTTAATGGAAGTTTGGCTGAAGATGTTTACATGAGTCAGCCAGAGGGTTTTGTCAGTACAAAATACCCTAATAGAGTGTGTAAGCTCGAGAAATCCATTTATGGATTGAAACAGGCACCTCGTAGATGGAATCTTTTCTTCGATGAGAAAGTCAAAGAGTTTGTCTTTTCGAGGAGTGAAGATGAATCTTGTGTCTATGTCAAGGCTAGTGGGAGTATAGTTAGCTTTTTGGTAATGTATGTGGATAACATACTACTTATAGGAAATAACATCCCAAGCTTGCAGGAAGTGAAGTCCTAGCTTGGGAAGTGTTTCTCTATGAAAGACCTAGGAGAAGCTACCTATATTCTAGGGATAAGGATTCTGATAGACCAGAGTAAAAGACTAATTAGACTTAGTCAGAGTACCTACTTGGATAAGGTGCTGAAGAGGTTCAGCATGTAGGACTCCAAGAAAGGAGAGTTACCCAACCAGAGTAACGCCAGACTAAGCAAAACTCAAAGTCCGAGTACTGAGTCTGAGATAGCAGAAATGCGTCGAGTACCTTATGCTTCTACAGTAGGTTCGATCATGTATGCTATGACCTGCACTCGACTTGATGTAGCCTTTGCTTTGAGTATGGTTAGTAGATACCAGGGGAAGCATGACAAGGCTCACTGGACTACGGTAAAGAATATCCTCAAGTAGCTATGGAGGACCAAGGACTGGGTCCTTACCCTCGGTGGGAGTGATGACTTGAGAGTTGTAGGGTATAGTGATGCTAGCTTTCAGACTGATAGGGATAATTTCCACTCTCAATCAGGCTGGGTCTTTACCTTAAACGGAGGAGCAATTACTTGGAAGAGTTCCAAGCAGGAGACAGTAGCTGATTCAACTTGCGAATCAGAGTATATAGCAGCAAGCGAGGCAACAAAGGAGGTGATATGGCTGAAGAACTTCATTGGAGACCTTGGATTTGTACCAGCTATAAAGGAGCCAATGGAAATTTTCGGTGATAGTGAACGTGCAGTTGCCTTAGCCAAGGAACCAAGGGATCACGGGAGATCCAGATACATCAAAAGATAATACCATTTCATCAAACATCGAATAGAAGAAGGACTCCTCGTGGTAAAGAGGGTATCATCGGATGAGAACCCAACAGACCCCCTCATGAAGGGACTGAGTCAGGTTAAGCATCTTCAGCATGCTCGGAGCATAGAGCTGAAGGATGATATTAGTTTTAGTAGTTTGATAAATTTGAAATTTGTAAAGTGTAACTGACATTTGATGTTGAATAAAAGTTGTGTTTATTTATGAGTAAAGTGTTGCTAACTTTTGTTAATCATTTACTATATTTCTTTTGCATGTTTTGACTTCCAGAATAATTATGTTTGGTATATCATATTATTCAAATTCTTCATAGTCGGTCATATGTTGGAAGTAGGTATGAATCAAGACTGTCATGAGTTGGTTGCACAGATCTAAGTTGTTGGACATGGCTGCAACATTCATGAGTGCTCATAAATTCTGAGTATTTCATTCAACCCACGCTCACTGGTATCACTTCATGGAATTTATCTCGAGTGTTCATGAGACGATAATATCATGTAAGTCTTCAAACCTAGAGATATGCCTTGTTGCCTATGAGCTGGTTATGCATTGATCGTACGAAATCGCATTGGTAACTCGCTGTTATAAAACGTAATTTTGTATGTGATTCAACAAGTAGTAGAAAAAGCATATGAGTTGAAGTTTATCTGTTGCTTCTTAGATTAGAAGCGATATCTGGGCCCCTCGATGATTTTGTTTTGACCTACGTATCGGGCCCAGTCAGAACCGAATTGATGTAAGTCAAACAAATCGGAAATCGGGAAACAAACAACTGGAACATAAGTAAGACATTGTTCCATGTATTTGTCCGGCTGATATCTAGAATAGAGGATTATATGATCACTTATCTTAAATGGTGTATTATCATCTTCTCAGTTCCGAGAGCTTAAAAGAGCTACGATTGCTGATCAGTTCCTGAAGTCATACTTATAGATATAGTTGTTAGACTTATCCAAGTGGGATATTTTTGGATAAGATCTCTAAGTCCATAACTATATTTGGTATGTACTTGACCCGACCCGGCATGGTCCATTTGGGTTGCATGGCATCATGCATTTGGATAGACTAAATGAGAGAAATAGCACTTGTGGTTTATTAATATATTATAAGTTCTAATATATTAATAGTATTATTTAATTAGTATTGATCAAGAATTAATTTGGAATTAATTAAGTGATCAAAAGATGACTAATTAAATACATGGGTTGATTATGTAAATCATCCATAACTTGTATAGTGGGCTAAAAGGCTCCATGGATTATCAAGTTGGGTTAAACCCATAGGATGCTCCATGGGAGTTGCATACCCATGGGTCATGGAAATGAAGAGTCATGCCACATTAGGGTTTACATGGTATAACCCTAGTTGTGACACACTATATAAAGAACATGATGCACACCAAAATCGGACACACTAAGAACAAGAGAGGGCAAGCCGATTTTACAAGTGTTAGACATTCTCTCAAAGTTATTCCAAAGCATTTGGTGTTGTGTGAAACATTTGAGGCATCACACTTGGGGTGCTAGGCTCTCAAGGTTTTCAAGGAATCAAATCGACTACAAGGTATGTAATTCTAGCCATATTTTATATTAAAAGTTCCCCATGTATGCTAGATAGGTTTATGAATCTTTGAAATCAAAATTTTCATGTTTTTTAGACAAACATAGATCCAAGGTTTTATAGGGTTGCATGCACACTTAGAGGTGTTAGAATGCTCATAACGCATCAAACACAACATCCTTCCTCATCAAATTAGTGAGAGGAATTGCAATATTGGAGAAGTCTTGAATGAATCTCTGATAATATCCCACCAAACCGAGAAAACGCTAAATCTTAGATGGAGACTTCGGAACCTCCTACCGCATAACCGCCTCAATTTTGGCTGGGTCAACCAACATATCGTTTTGATTGAAGAGGTTTCCCAAACACTAAACTTCACGCAACTATAACTAACATTTGGAGAACATGTCATATAACATCTCTGTCCGAAGAACCCCAAGAATCTCACGTAGATGGTCCTTATGATGTTCTATGGTCTTCGAATAGACCAAGATATCATCGATGAACACACTCACTGACCGGTCCAACATAGGTCTACACATCTGGTTCATGAGATCCATAAATGAAATCGGTGCATTGGTGAGCCCAAAAGGCATCACCATGAACTCGTAATGCCCATAACGATTTCGTAAAATTGTCTTCTGAATATCCTCATCTCGTAGCCTCATCTGATGGTAACCATACCTTAGATTGATCTTGGAAAACCAAGATGCCCTCTGAAGCTGATCAAAGAGATCACCAATCCTCTACAACAGATAAGTGTTCTTCATCGTCAGCTTGTTCAACTCATGATAGCCAATACACATTTGATATGAACCATCTGTCTTCTTGACAAAGAAGATCGGTGCTCCCCACGGCGAATTGCTCGACCATATAAACTCCTTCCCTAACAGCTTCTGAAGCTGAGAGGATAACTCCTACATATCGGGTGACACAAGGCGATATGGTACCTTGAAGATCGGTGCCACACCAGGGACCAGGTCAATCCATAACTCTACTTGCCTCTCGGGAGGCACACTCGAAAACTTCTCCAGAAAAAATCAGGAAAATCACACACAATAGGAACATAAAAGAAAGAAATCAATCTCTCCCTATCAACCCGAGTATCCACCATGTATGCTACGCACCCATTTTGTATATATTGTCTCACCCTGGCGGTAGGACAGACTACCAATCCATCCCTAGAACCCTCGTTGTAGATGTTAAACGCTTCCTCATTTAGGTCATGAACTGTCACCAACTGCCTTTCACTATCAATCAGAGCCCCACACCGGCTCAACAAATCCATACCCACAGTAACATAGACATCTCCCATCGTAATAGGAATAAGGTCTATCAGATACCCAACACCAAAAGTCTCTAGTACATAGTCCTGATAAAGCTCAATAGCAGAGACTGCATGCTCATAACCTATAGAAATGCTCATTGGTCAACTCAAGGCCTCACACTCAATGCTAAAATCATGAAAAAAGATGATGACACAAAAGACCGACTCGCACCCGAGTCAAACTATTGGATTAGGTGTCTAAGCCCATAACTATAATTGGTATGTACTTGACCTGATAATAGCATGGTCCTTTTGGGTTGCCTTCACCGAAGCAATTTGATACGATGGATATTTGAAAAATAGGTTATTTTTGATTTATTAATATGTTATATGAATAATATATTATTATTTAATTGGTATTGATCAAGAATTAATTTGAATTTAATTTAGTGATCAAAAGAGACTGATTAGGTAAATCAGTAATAGTTATAGTTTGGGCTAATGATCCATGTTGATTAGGGATGGGCTAAATCTATGTGAGAGTCCATGAAGAGTTAGTCCAAAGGGCCTATCATACGGATCATTGGAATACTTAAAGACTTAAGTAAATTAGGGTTTTATGTAAGAAACCCTAAGGATTCCACACTATAAATTGAACCCCTAGCCTTCACAAAATCGTTCTATCTCTTCCAAGGTGTAACCCTAGCTGATTTTAGTGCTTCCTAAACTCTCTCTCTCATAAGCCTTATTTTCTTTTGGTGTTTATGACTTATTTGAGTTATCACACTTGAGGTACTAAGCTCTTGAAAGGCCAAGTTTTACAAGCTACAACAAGAGGTATTCATCTAACTTGTTTTATCTTGTAAATATCTAAATTGTATGCTAGTTAGGGTTCATGCTTTGGAAAAATGAAAATTACATGTATAACTTGAGAAAACTTAGATCCAAAGCATTAGGGTTGTATGTGCACCATAGGATTGTTATAGTGCTCAAAACCGATCAATGGTATTAGAGCCTAGGGTGTTTTCTGTTATATTGATGCAATTATATTGTTGTCAAAGTTGAAAAAAAATTTAATTTTTGGCCTCTGACTGCTGGACTTGACGAGTCCTATGAAGGAACTCGACGAGTTGGGCCAAATCGCCGAGTCCATTTCCTGACTTGATGAGTTGGATCATCTATTTGCAATTTTTTCGAGTTTTTGACCAGATTTGGATAGGATCATTACCACAAACTGTTTTTACTGATAAAATTCGATTTTTTTGATAAGGTAATGATTATCCTCGTCCAATTGAATGATGAATGTCAAATTTTAAGATAATTACTTGATTTTGTGAAAAATTAATTATTTGTAGAATTTGATTTGAATCATCTTGCTATATGAAATTAGATTAGGTCCATTTTATGATATAGTTAATTATATGATTAATGTAATTGTTTCAAATTGATCCAAGAGAGTTTTGAAAACTTTCAAAATTTTCCCTCAAGTTTTGGAATTTAAAAATTGATTAAAAAGTTTTAATTTTGAAATATTTAAATTCTAAACCCGAGAGTTTTAAAAGTTTAAAATTCAACCCTTATACTATTATAATATTAATAACTTAATACTTATATATATATATATATATATATATATATATATATATATATATGTATAAGACATTCAGTCTTACCGTTAGTAGGCCTCATTCACGAAGCTGGTCTATAAGTGGGGTATATGGAAATTTCCTATAAAATGGCGATTGAATGGGTGTCCACTCTCACCCACCGCTTTTGTGACTAGCGGAGGGTCGTTAGCCGAATGGGTAGGATAGGACATTAATTCTCATTAAAAAGTATAATGATAATTATAAAAGTAATTAAATGTTTTTCTAAGTTCCCAATCGTAATTACTTTAGGAAAAATGTGAAAATGGTGCTATTCCATCAAAATGAACTTTTCACCTTGCCAAGTCGTTAGTGGAGCGTGTGTGGTTAACCGACACACTAAATTGGACTAACAAGGGTGGTAAAGGGTGGCTTGATGTTTTTCATAGATCAATGGAGCGTGTGTGGTTCACCGGGACATTGATTAGGTGATAAATGACATCAAGAGTACCACACATATTTGCATGGTTATTCACAACTTATTTGTGATCCTCGGTATCCCAGTTACAAACTTGAAGGGAATAATCGAGATTTAAACATGCCATTGAAAAGTTCAACGAATCTTAAAAAACTAGGAATTTCATAAAACTTAATTCTCTAAAATTTTTGTTTTGGGTGGTGAAATTGGTAAATCGTCATTTAACTACCTTCAAATATTTTGCAATTGGATTACGACATCCCTCTTATAAATTGTGAAATATTGTGTTTAGGTCCTAACTTTAATATTTCATTTGGGTGTTATACTAAGGAATTTTTATATAATGAAACTTTTCTTTCTTTTCAGATGCGTGCTTCAAACAACGGTTCAAGTTCAAATGCTTCTAGCTCTTTCTCCCTCATAAACTTATGTGGGAGGGTCATTTTCGATGGGTCGCATTTCAATGACTGGATTCGAAACATTCGCATGGCCATTCGATACGAGAAAAGGAATATGTCATCGACAAAGAACTAAAGGAGATTGATTAAAAAATTAGTACTCCTGAGCAATTAGCTGAGTATAGGGGTCATGAGAAGGACGCATCAAAGGTGTCGTGCATCATGCTAGCCACTACGACTTCTGAGTTTCAGAACTCCTACGAGGACTTCTGGACTTTTGAGATAGACCAAGACTTCATGGAAAGGTTGTTGTATAAGGTGTCTAACTCCATAACTATATTTAGTATGTACTTGATCCAGCTTGGCATGGTCCATTTGGGTTGCATCGACATCTCAACTGTTGGATAGACAAAATGAGAAAAAGGACACTTACGATTTGTTAATATATTATAAGTTCTAATATATTAGTATGAAATCATATTATTTAATTAGTATTGATTAAGAATTAATTTGGAATATATTTTGTGATAAAAAAGAGACTAATTAAATATATGGGGATTGATTTGTAAATCATCCATTTCTTTTATAGTAGGCTTATGGTTCAGGATTCACTAGATCGGGCTAGGACCCATTGGGTGCTCCATGGAGTTTATAATCCATGGATCATGGAGGAAAATGAAAAGCCATGCACATTAGGGTTTACATGGTGTAACCCTACATGTGGCACACTATATAAAGAGCTCCATAGCTAGCAAAATCGACCACTATTGCAAGACAAGGAGGGCTAGCCGATTTTGTGATCAAAGTGTTCTTCTCTCAAGTTATTCCAAGAGTTGTGGTGTTGTGTGAAACATTTGAGGCATCACATTTGAGGTGCTAGGCTCACAAAATCTTAAGGAATCCAAGCAACTACAAAGGTATGTCATTATACTAGTTTTATATTACAAGTTCCCCATGCCATGCTAGTTAGGAAAAAAACCTTGGAAAATTCTTATTTTCATGAATATGAGATAAAACATAGATCCAAGGTTTCTAGGGTTTCATGTACATCATAGGAGTGTTAGAATGCTGAAAACCCATCAGCGGTATCAAAGCCTAGGCTTGTTTTCTTTGTATTTGATGCAAGCTGCTTGAAAAAGTCGAGAATTCTGCAATCTGGACAGTGAACTTGCCGAGTCCATGGCAAAATGCATCCTACTCGTCGAGTAGGTCCTTGCACTCGACGAGTAGGAGCCCCTGTGTGCAAAATTTCAAGTTTTGCTGCTAGAAATGGGCTAGAATCATTACCCTAATAAGTTTTGGTCTTATAAAACCTGTTTTTGATGGTGTAATGATTATGCTAATCCATTTTCAATGATTATTATTAAAATTTCAAGTTTTATATGTGTTTATATGATTATTGAAATTGTTGATATGAATGTTCATGGCTGTGAGTTTTAGTCGATGATATGAATTATTCGCAAATTGTTTGTTAGTGGAATTCTTGATCTAAATGTCATTGATGGATTCTATAATTTGTCCTCAAGTTATGGATTACCAAAAGTCACTTCTTTAAAAGTCATTGAAGAACCATAGGTTAAATAAAATAAAGAGTCTTCATTTTAATAAACCATTAAACTCATAAGTTATGAATATGAAAGGTTTTGAATAGTTTCAAAACTTTCCCTCAAGTTTTGGAATTTGTAAAGTCACTTTAGAAAACTTTAATTCCATACCCTAGAGTTTTAAAAGTTAAAATTCAACCCTTATACTTTATAATATTATAAGTTAATAATATATATGTATAAGAGCAAGTTAGTTTTACCGTTAGTAGGCCTCATTCACGAAGCCGATCTATAGGGGGGGGGGTATAAGGTTGTTGCTTATAAAATGGAAGCTTAATGGGTGTCTACTCTCACCCACCGCTTTCTTGACTGGTGGAGGGTCGTTACCTGAATGGGTAGGACAAGGACTATAATTCTCATTAAAGGTATAATGAAAATATAAAGTAACTAAACTTTTTATAAATTCCCATTCTTAGTTACTTTAGGAAAATGTGAAATTGGTGCTATCCCATGAAATTACACTTTGTACCTTTCCAAGTCGTTGGTGGAGTGTGTGTGGGTTACTGACACACTAACATAGACTAGTAAGAGTGGAAAAGAGTGACTTAATCTTTATCATAGATCGGTGGAGCGTGTGTGGGTAACCGGCACATTGATTAGGTGATAAAGATTAAGGGTACCAAGTTAATTTGCATGGTTATTCACACCTTGTTTGTGATCCTCGGCATCCCAGCCACAAACTTGAGAGGGCACAATCGAGATTTAAACATGCCATTGAAAAGTTCAATGAATCTCAAAAGAATCTATGAGTTTCAATCCAATTAAAAAACCTAATAATTTATTTCGTTTTTCATGGTGGAAATTGGTGAATCGTCATTCACCTACCTTCAAATATTTTATATCTTGGATTACGGCATCCTTCTTCCAAGTTGTAAAGTATTGAGTTGGGTTCTATCCTTAATATTACATTTGGGTGTCTTATTAAGGATTCTATATCTAATCTAAACTTGTCTTTCTTCTTTTTCAGATGTCTTCCAACAATGCTGCTTCTAGCTCAAACCATACCGGCTCCTTCTCTCTCATGAACCTTTGTGGGAGAGTCATCTTTGATGGTACCAACTTTAATGATTGGATCAGGAACATCAGGATGGTCACTCGTTACGAGGACAAGGAATAAGTCCTTGACAAGTAGTTGAAAGATATTGATGAGTCAACTACTACTCTAGAAGTCCTATGAGGACTTTTACCATTTTGAGATGCACATCAACTTGATGGTCCACTACCATCAAAGTGCTCGTCAAGAGAGGTATGAAATCATCTCTTCCATGATAACAACCCGAATGAAGGATAGTGAATCCATCACGGGCCACATGCAGAAAATGCAAAGGTTTGTGGACCGTCTATAGAAGTTGAATGTGAACTTCCCTGAGGAGTTGGCTATTGATATCATATTGTACTCCTTACCTACTTGTTATGATCAGTTTTGGATGACCTATCACATGAACAAGGAGGAGGTCACACTCAGCAAACTTTAAGGACTTTTGAAGACCACCGAAACCGATCTCAAGGGTAAATCGATTGTTACTACTCCTACTCCTTCGAAGGGTACCAAGGGAAAGTCTTTTGATGGCTCCTCTTCAAGTGGAACCAAATGTGGTTCCATCACTCCTTCTTCCCACCCTAAGGAAGCTCAATACTTCTTTTGTCAGGAAAATAGGCACTGGAAACGAAACTGCCCCAAGTACCTGCAAGATGTTAAGGATGGGAAGGTCAAACCTACCCATGCAGGTATTTACACTATGTTGTCTAATAACTCATTACACTCTACTTCTTGGGTACTTTATACAGGTTGTGGTATTCATATATGTTCTGATTTGCAGGGCCTAAGAAGAATTGAGGATGTGGAGCACGGAAAAATAAACTTGATCATGGGTAATTGGAAAGCTTCACCTGTCACCAAGATTGGAGTTTATTCTTTGTTGCTAAGTATTGGGTAACTATTAGATTTGAATAAGTGTTGTTAGTCATTTGAAATGGCGAGAAATATTATTTCCTTTCATGGTTTATACAAACAAGGGTTTACTTTTTCATTTGATAATGAATGCGGTGGTATTACTGCTTTTTATAATAATGTTCTTCATTTTAAAGCATTACCTTGTGATGGTGTATATGAAACTGTGTAGGTTGTAGACAACTCAGGAAATAATGTATTACATGTTGATTCTTCCACTAGTTTGGAGTCTAGGAGTCATTTGACTTAAACTCAGATGATAGTTGCGAGTCTTGTTTGCTTGGAAAAATGACAAAGTCACCCTTCAATGGTACTTGTGATAGGGGTGAAGGTTTGTTGGACCTTATACACACAGATGTGTGTGGACCCTTCAGAACCACCACTTGGGATGCTAACCACTTCTATGTGACTTTTACTGATGATTACAGTAGATATGGTTATGTCTACTTAGTCAAGCATAAGTCAAAAACCTTTGAAAGTTCAAAGAGTTTAAACAGGAAGTGGAGAATCAGCTGGGCAGGAACATTAAGATGCTCCGATCCAATCGAGGATGAGAGTATCTTAGTATATAGTTCCTTGACTATCTTAGGGAATGTGGAATTGTTTCACAATTGACATCTCCCAGAACGCCACAGCTGAATGGTGTAGCTGAGAGGCGTAATCGAACTTTGTTAGACATGGTTCGTTCCATGATGAGTCGAGCTTCGTTACCAATCTCATTCTGGGGGTATGCCTTAGCGACTGCCGCCCATATCCTAAATCTAGTCCCTACCAAGAAGGTTGCCAAAACGCCTCACGAGACGTGGACTGGGAAAGTTCCCAATTTAGACCACATCAAGATTTGGGGTTGCGAGGATTTCGTGAGGCATGAGACTCAGGACAAGATTGAACCTCGAAGTGAGCGATGTATTTTCATCGGCTACCCACATAATTCTTTTGGTTACATCTTCTACAGATCCAGTGAGAATGTGGTCTGTGTGTCAAAAAGAGGGGTCTTTGAGCGAGAGAGAGTTTATAAGCCAAGGAAACAGTTGGAGGAAAATTGGTCTTGAAGAAATTCAAGAGTCAAATAGTGAAGGAACCTCAAACCCTAGCAATCAACCTGAGGAGGTAACTCCTGTTGATGAGTTTGTACCTGTAAGGCGTTCCACAAGAGTTAGGAATCCACCTGAGCATTACTAAGGTTTTCATATTACTGCGGAAGGTGATGAATTTATCAGTGATAGAACACTGGTAAATTTAGATGAGCCTAACAACTTTAAGGAAGCCGTCGCAGGCCCTGAGTCCACCAAATGGAAAGAGGCCATGGACAACGAGATTCAGTCCGTGTATGACAATCAAGTTTGGAACTTGGTTGACAATGTACTGGGTTATAAGACGGTCGGGTGCAAATGGATCTTCAAGAAGAAGACCGACATGGATGGGAATGTACACACTTACAAAGCGCGACTAGTTGCAAAGGGCTTTACTCAAACTCCAGGAGTTGACTATGATGAGATCTTCTCACTAGTAGCGAAGATTAAGTCTATTAGGGTTTTGCTAACCATAACTGCATTTTATGATTAGGAAATATGGCAAATGGTTGTCAAACCCGCTTTCCTTAATGGAAAGTTTGCTGAGGATGTTTACATGAGTCAGCCAGAGGATTTTGTCGATGCAAAGCACTCTAATAGAGTGCGTAAGCTTGAGAAATCCATATATGGATTGAAACAAGCATCTCGCAGATTAAATCTTTGTTTCGATGAGAAAGTCAAAGAGTTTGGTTTTTCGAGGAGCAAAGATGAGTCCTGTGTATATTTTAAGGCTAGTGGGAGTATAGTTCGCTTTTTGGTATTGTATGTGTGTTGGAATAGTGTCTACGGCTGCAACTATATTAGGCAAGTATTTGACCCGGTTGTGCATGGTCCTTTTGGGTTGCCTTCACCATAGCAACTTGATAGGATGATTTATTAAGAGAGAGTAAATATTATTAATATATTATGAGAATAATATAATGAATAATATATTTGTTATTTGATTAATATAAGTCATAGAATTAATTAGAATTAATTTGGTGACTTAAAGAGGTTAATTAAATAAAGGGGTATAAACTGTCAATTGTTTGATAGTTAAACTTTGGACTGTAAATCCATTTGGATATGGTATGGACGAATCCTAAGGGATTTAGGATAGCTAAAATCGTCCATATGATTATCTTAGGAATGGATTTGGATAGCCTTAAGGGAAGATTATCTGATAGGGACTTATCTGTAATCCTTAAGGAGTCTACAAGTATAAATAGACCCTATGGCTGATGGAATTCGACACCTAACCTAAAGTAAGGAACCTCTGGTCGAATTCCTCCCCTCTCCTCTCTCCTAAATCATCTTCCTTGCTATTGGTGTTTGTAAGCCATTAGAGGAGTGACATTTGTGACTCTAGAAGCTCCAAGACCTCAAGATCAACAAGGAACTCAAAGGTATGATTCTAGATCTGTTTCAATGTTGTTATTTAACCTAATTAGTAATTAGAAGTCTTGGATTCAAAGCATATTTATTAGAAAGCCTAGATCCGAGCATTAGGGTTTTGCATGCGCACATAGGAAAGTTCTTATGGCTAAAACCCATAAGTGGTATCAGAGCCTAGCTTGGTTCTCTTTAAATTGTTGCTTGATTCACTGAAACAAACCTGCAGAATTCGATTTTTTGGTTTCTGAGTCATGGACTCGGCGAGTTCCAAAGTGGACTCGGCGAGTAGGCCTGACTCCGCGAGTCCCGTTGTGCACTCGGCGAGTCCAGGCGTCAGGAATGGCCAGATTCGGGATTTCTTTGTAATTATCTTATCTAAACTTTCCATAAACTAATTAGATCAATGTTAATTCGTTTTTCTGATAAATATAACTGCAACCTTGATCTAATTAAAGATATTTATCATATAATAAAATATTTGATTTCCTTATATGATAATTAATTAATTATTTTGATTATTTTGGTAATTATCTTAAAAGAAATCTTGAATAAATCAAATATAGATAATTAGGATATTAATTGTTAATTGGAATTATTTGTTATTTGATCCTCCATGTTTTAAATGTTTAAAACTTGCCCTCATGTTTTGAAATTTATATTTATGATTAAAAGTTTTAATTTAGACAACTTAAATTTCAAAACCCTAGATTTTAAAAGGTTTAAAATACAACCCTATACTAATATGATATTACTAGTATAATATATATATGTATAACTAAATGCTAGTCTTACCGTTAGTAGGCCTCATTCACGAAGCCGATCTATAAGGTGGGTATAAGGTTGCGGCCTATAAAATGGCGCTTAATGGGTGTACACTCACACCCACCGCTTGCTTGATTGGTGGAGGGTCGTTAGCCGAACGGGTAGGATAGGGCAACATCATCCTCTCATTAAAGGTATAATAAGTAATACAAAGTAACTACACATTTTTTAAAAATTTCCCAATCTTAGTTACCTTAGGAAAAGTGAATTGATGCAATCCCATGAAATTACACTTTGCACCCTTGCTAAGAAGTTAGTGGAGCGTGTGTGGTTTACCGGCACACTAATTGGTTCTAAGCAAAGGTGGTAAAGGGTGATTCATTGTTTATCATAGTTCGATGGAGCGTGTGTGGTTTACCGACACATCGAATAGTTGATCGTTACAATGAAGGCACCATGTGAATTTGCATGGTAATTCACACCCGCTTTGTGATCCTCGGCATCCCAGTCACAAACAAGAGGGGCATATCGAGATTTAAACATGCCATTGAATAGTTTCAATGAATCTCATCCGAACCTAGGAATTCTCAAAAACACTTAGGACTAATAGTTTAGGTTTTTGTGATGGAGAATTAGTGAATCGTCATTCACTTACCTTCAATTTATTTGCATGTTAGATTACGGTCTCCCTTTTCTAATATGTAAATGTCATTGTTGGATCCTAGCCCTAATTTTTCTTATTGGGTGATAATTAGGGATTCATATTCTAATCTATCTTTGTCCTTTTCTAATTATAGATGTCGAACGCAAACAACGCTGCTGCTAGTTCTTTCACGTTGATGAGCCTTTGCCAAAAGGTCACTTTCGATGGAACGAACTTTAGCGAATGGATAAGATACATTCGCACCATTGCTCGCTATGAGGACAAGGAGTATGTCCTTGATGAGAAGCTCGAGAAAATCAATACCGAAATCGCTACTCCAGCCGAAATCACCGCCTTTGAAACTCATGAGCGAGATACAACGAATGTACATTGCATCATTATTGCTACCATGAACTCCGAATTCCAAAAGTCCTATGAGGACATGTACCCGTACGAGATGCACCAAGACTTATTGGAGAGGTACCACCAAAACGCGAGACAAGAGCGGTATGAGATTTTCACTAACAAGATTTCCGCGAAGATGGGTCATGGAGAATCTCTTACCGTGCACTTGCAAAAGATGCAAAGGTATGTCGACCGCCTTCGCAAGTTAAATGTTGACTTCGGGGAAGACTTGGCGATCGACATGGTGCTTCACTCTTTGCCTCCGATGTACAACCAATTTAGGATGACCTACCACATGAACAAGGAAGAGGTCACCCTCAGCAAACTCCAAGGTCTCTTGAGATTCGCTGAGAGCAACTTCAAGGACAAGTCTGTTGCACCTACTCCCAATCCGCCCGCTGCTCCTGTCTTGGCTATTGGTCAAGGAAAGGGAAAGAAGAGGAAAGCTTCATGAAAGAACCATCGCAAGGTGAAATACCGAGATGGTGCCTCTTCTAGTGGGACCAAAGTTGATCCCGCTAAGCCATGCCCTAACCCGAAGGAGGCAGAGTGCCACCACTGCCACAAGATAGGACATTGGAAGAGAAGCTGCCCAGATTACCTGCAAGCAATCAAAGAGGGAAAGATCAAGCCATCTTTCACAGGTATATACACAATCAAATCTAACGATTCTAGTCATGCTATTTCTTGGGTTCTTGATACCGGTTGTGGTTATCACATTTGCTCTAATGTGCAGGGACTAAGAAGAAGTAGGGATGTGGAGCAAGGAAGGATAAATCTAATCATGGGGAACAGAAGATCGTCGCTTGTGACCAAGATTGGAGTGTATTCTTTAGTGCTTAGGAATAGTTTGGTTTTAGATTTGAACAATTGTTGCTATTCGCCAGAAATGGCTAGAAACATCATTTCATTTCATGGTTTATATAGACAAGGATTTTGATTTTCTTTTAATAATGAGAATGGTTCTATTTTGGCTTATCTAAATGGTGTTTTTTACTTTGAAGCTATACCATGTAATGGAATATATGAAACTGTTATGATTGTTGATAACTTAGGAAATGATGTTTTGAATATTGATTCTTCCACTAGTATGGATAAAGCATCCTTGTGGCATTGTCGTCTTGGACATGTCAACAAGAAACGCATAGCCCAACTCCAAAAGGATGGAGTGTTGGAGTCATTCGACCTTAGGGAAAATGACACATGCGAGTCTTGTTTACTTGGGAAGATGACTAAATCACCCTTCACGAGTACATGTGAAAGGGGCGAAGGTCTATTGGACCTAATACATACCGATGTATGTGGACCGTTTAGATCAACCACGAAGGATGGGAACCGCCTCTACGTGACTTTTACTGATGACTATAGTAGATATGGGTATATCTACTTAATCAAACAAAAGTCAGACACCTTTGAAAGGTTCAAAGAGTTCAAGAATGAAGTGGAGAATCAATTGGGCAGGAAAATCAAGATGCTTCGATCCGATCGAGGAGGAGAGTACCTAAGTCTTGAATTCCACGATTATCTCAAGGAGTGTGGAATAGTTTCACAATTGACGCCTCCTAGGACACCGCAGTTGAATGGTGTGGCAGAAAGGCGTAATCGAACCTTATTGGATATGGTTCGCTCTATGATGAGTCGTGCTTCACTACCTATCTCTTTTTGGGGGTATGCCTTAGAGACTGCCGTCCATATCCTTAATCGAGTCCCTACTAAGAAGGTTGCCAAAACACCTCACGAGACGTGGACAGGGAAAGCTCCCTCGTTGGCACATATCAAGGTTTAGGGTTGCGAGGCTTTCGTAAGACGAGATACTCACGACAAGTTTGAACCTCGAAGTGAGCGATGTATTTTCATCGGCTATCCGCAGACATCCTTTGGATATCTCTTCTATAGACCGAAGGACAATGTTGTCTTCGTTGCGAGGAGAGGAGTTTTCTGAGAGCGAGAACTCATAAGCCAAGGAGACAGTGGGAGGCAAATCGAACTTGAAGAGATTCAAGAATCGATAAACGAAGGAACCTCTACCGCTGGCACTCAACCCGAGGAGGAAACTCCGGTTGAACCGATTGACGAGTCCTTACCTCTTAGACGTTCCGATAGAGTTAGAGTTCTACCCCAGTTTTATGGTTTTCATATTACTACCGAAGGGGACACGTATATTAGTGATGGTACACTAATAAATCTTGATGAACCTAATAGCTATAAGGAAGCCATGGCAGGCCTGGAGTCTGCGAAATGGAAAGAGGCAATGGATAGCGAGATCCAATCCATGTATGATAACCAAGTTTGGAATTTGGTTGATTATGTGCCCGGACGTAAGACTGTTGGGTGCAAATGGATCTTCAAGAAGAAGACCGATGTGGATGGAAACGTGCACACATATAAAGCGCGATTGGTTGCGAAGGGCTTTACTCAAACTCCTGGAGTTGACTATGATGAGACGTTCTCACTAGTTGCGAAGATTAAATCTATTAAAGTGATGCTAGCTATTGCCGCATTTCATGATTATGAGATGTGGCAAATGGATGTCAAGACCACTTTCCTTAACGGGAAGTTGGCTGAGGATGTTTACATGGCTTAGCCCGAGGGGTTTGTGGATCCGAAGCATCCGAATAGAGTGTGTAAGCTTGAGAAGTCCATTTATGGACTTAAGCAAGCATCTCGCAGATGGAATCTTTGCTTCGATGAGAAAGTCAAAGAATTTGGATTTGTACGAAGCGAAGACGAGTCTTGTGTATATGTCAAAGCCAGTGGGAGTATAGTAAGCTTTCTCGTTCTATATGTCGATGACATATTACTCATAGGAAACGACATCCCGACTCTGCAGGAAGTTAAGTCCTGGCTCGGGAAGTGCTTTGCTATGAAGGACCTTGGAGAGGCTTCTTACATATTGGGAATAAGGATAGTGAGAGAAAGAAGTAAGAGACTAATTGGACTTAGTCAGAACACTTACTTAGAGAAGGTACTAAAACGTTTTAGTATGGAAAACTCAAAGAAGGGAGAATTACCGATACAAAGCAATGCCAAGTTGAGTAAGACTCAAAGTCCGAGTACCGAAGTTGAGATAGCAGAAATGAGCCGAGTACCATACGCTTCCGCAGTTGGCTCAATCATGTACGCTATGACTTGTACTCGCCCTGATGTAGCCTTCGCTTTGAGCATGGTTAGCAGATATCAAGGGAATCCTGGCAAAGCACATTGGATTGCGGTGAAGAATATCCTTAAGTACCTTCGGAGGACGAAGGAATGGTTCTTAGTCCTCGGAGGGAGTGATGACTTGAAGGTGCGAGGGTATAGTGACGCCAGTTTTCAGACCGACAGGGACAACTACCGTTCGCAGTCGAGCTGGGTCTTTACCCTAAATGGAGGAGCAGTGACATGGAAGAGTTCCAAGCAGGAAACCGTAGCTGATTCAACGTACGAATCAGAGTACATTGCAGCGATTGAAGCGTCGAAGGAGGCAATATGGCTAAAGAACTTCATCGGTGATCTTGGAGTCGTACCTGCCATAAAGGAGCCCATGGAGATTTTCTGTGATAACGAAGGCGCGGTTGCCTTGACCAAGGAACCGAGGGATCATGGTAGATCAAGACATATCGACAGAAAATATCACTTCATTAGACATCGTGTAGAAGAAGGACAACTCGTAGTGAAGAGGATATCATCAGAAGATAACCCAGCAGATCCGCTTACGAAGGGACTGAGTAGGGTTAAGCACTTGCAGCATGCTAGGAGTATTGGGCTGAAGGATGATATTAGCATAGATTAGATAGTATTAGAAACGTGTAATAGATAAATGTAATTGACATTTGATGATTAAATAAAGGAGTTTTATTTATAAGTAATGTTACTATCTTATGTTAATTGTTTAACTATTGTTTCACTTTGCATGTTTTGACTTCCAGAATAATTGAGTTTATTAGGAATAATCGAATTGTTCAAATGGTCCACAATCGTTCATATGTTGGGAGTAGATATGAATGAAGATTGTCATGAATTGGTGTGTAGAATGTCTAAATGGTGTTAGACATAGCAAAGGATTGCTGCAACATTCATGAGTGCTTATGAAATAGTTTTGAGCATTGGAATAAACCCACACTTGCTGGAATCACCTTATGGAATACGATATAAAAGGTGATCGCAAGACGATAATATCATATAGTCTTAAAACCTAGATATATGGTTTGTTTTTTGTTAATTGGTTGTACATTGATAATGCGAAAACGCATCAGTAACTCGGTGTTATAAAACGCATTATTGTGTATAGCTGGTTAATGAATAAGTAAATGCATATAAGTCGAAGTTTATCTGTAACTTTTATCTAAGAAGGTAAAAGCAATATCTCGGCCGCTCGATGATTTGATTTGACTTATGTGCCGGGCCCGGTCAGAACTGAATTGATGTGTTCGATTAAGTTCTATGTCAAATAAATCAGAGATCGAGAAACCTAAATGCTTGACTAACCATTCCATAGGATTGTCAGCATGATATCTAACAGAGGACTGTACGTTCCCTTATCTAAAGGACAAGATTGATTAGATCAGAGTTGACAGCGTCTTTGAGAGCTACGATTGCAAACCGAATTGTACTTGTGAATATAGTTACTAGACTTATCCAAGTGGGAGACTGTTGGAATAGTGTCTAAGGCTGCAACTATATTAGGCAAGTATTTGACCCGGTTGTGCATGGTCCTTTTAGGTTGCCTTCACCATAGCATCTTGATAGGATGATTTATTAAGGGAGAGTAAATATTATTAATATATTATGAGAATAATATAATGAATAATATATTTGTTATTTGATTAATATAAGTCATAGAATTAATTAGAATTAATTTGGTGACTTAAAGAGGTTAATTAAATAAAGGGGTATAAACTATCAATTGTTTGATAGTTAAACTTTGGACTGTAAATCCATTTGGATATGGTATGGACGAATCCTAAGGGATTTAGGATAGCTAAAATCGTCCATATGATTATCTTAGGAATGGATTTGGATAGCCTTAAGGGAAGATTATCTGATAGGGACTTATCTGTAATCCTTAAGGAGTCTACAAGTATAAATAGACCCTATGGCTGATGGAATTCGACACCTAACCTAAAGTAAGGAACCTCTGGTCGAATTCCTCCCCTCTCCTCTCTCCTAAATCATCTTCCTTGCTATTGGTGTTTGTAAGCCATTAGAGGAGTGACATTTGTGACTCTAGAAGCTCCAAGACCTCAAGATCAACAAGGAACTCAAAGGTATGATTCTAGATCTGTTTCAATGTTGTTATTTAACCTAATTAGTAATTAGAAGTCTTGGATTCAAAGCATGTTTATTAGAAAGCCTAGATTCGAGCATTAGGGTTTTGCATGCGCACATAGGAAAGTTCTTATGGCTAAAACCCATCAATGTGGATGACATACTAGTCATAAGAAATGACATCCCAACCTTGCAGGAGGTTAAATCCTGGCTTGGTAAGTGTTTCTCTATGAAGGACCTTTGAGAAGCAGCCTATATATTAGGAATAAGGATATTGAGAGACCAGAGTAAAAGACTAATTCGACTTAGTCAAAGTACCTACTTGGATAAGGTGCTGAAAAGGTTCAGTATGCAGAATTCCAAGAAAGGTGACTTACCGATGCAGACTAATGCCAAACTGAGTAAGACTCAGAGCCCGAGTACAGAGGCTGAGATAGCTGAGATGCGTCAAGTGTCATATGCTTCTACTGTAGGCTCGATCATGTATGCTATGACTTATACTCGCCCTGATGTTGCATTTGCTTTGAGAATGGTCAACAGATATCAAGGGAATCCATACAAGGCTCACTGGACTACGGTGAAGAATATTCTCAAGTACCTACGCAGGACTAGGGATTGGGTCCTTACCCTTGGTGGGAGTGATGACTTGAGAGTAGTGGGGTATAGTAATGTTGGCTATGATATTGATAAGGATAATTTATGCTCTCGGCCGGCCTGGGTCTTTACCCTAAATGGAGGAGCAATTACTTGGAAAAGTTCCAAGAAAGAAAAGTAGCTGATTCAACTTGCGAATCAGAGTACATAGCAGCAAGCGAGGCGAAAAAGGAGGCTATATGGCTAAACTACTTCATTGGATACCTTGGAGTTGTACTAGCTATTACGGAGCCTATGGAGATTTTTTGTGATAATGAAGGTGTGGTTGACTTAGCAAGGGAACCAAGGGATCACGGGAGATCCAGGCACATCGACAGAAAATACCACTTCATTAGACATCGGATAGAAGAAGGACTCCTCGTTGTGAAGAGGGTATCATCAGATGAAAGCCCAGCAGATCCCTTTACGAAGGGACTATGTAGGGTTAAGCATTTGCAGCATGCGAGGCGCATCGGGATGAAGGATGATATTAGTTTTACAGATTAGATAGCTATTTCTGAAACTTGTAAAATGTAAATTTACATTTGATGATTGAATAAAAGCTGTTGTTTATTTATAAGTAAGGTGTTGCTATCTTGTGTCAATTATTTACTATTGTTTCAATTTTACATGTTTTGACTTCCAGAAAAATAACTTTATTCAAACTCTCCACAGTCAGACATATGTTGGAAGTAGATATGAATCAAGACTGTCATGAATTGGGTTTGTAGATGTCTAAGGTGCTAGACATAGCAAATGGTTGCCACATCATTCATGAGTGCTCATAAGTTTTGAGTATTGGATTCAACCCACACTAACTTGTATCACTTCATGGAATTTATCTCGAGTGACAGTGAGACGGTAACATCATATAAGTCTTCAAACCTAGAGATATGAGTTGTTGCCTATGAGTAGGTTGTGCATTTATTGCACGAAAACGCATCAGTAACTCGATTTTATAAAACGCGCCTTTGTGTATGACTCAACAAGTAGTAGAACAAGCATATGAGTCGAAGTTTATTTGTTCCTTCTAGTCCTTGGAGGATTAGAAGCGATATATGGTCCCCTCGATGATTTTGTTTTAACCTATGCACCGGGCCTGGTCAGAACCAAATTGATGTGTTTAATTTAGCTCTATGTCAAATGAATCAGAAATCGGTAAAAAAACTGCTGGACAATAAGTACGACATTGTTCCATGTATTTGTCCGGCTGATATCTTGAACAGAGGATTATATGATCACTTATTTTAAATGGCGCATCACCATCTCAGTTCCACGAGTCTTTGAAGGAGCTACGATTGTTGGTCGATTCCAGAAGTCATACCTGGAACTGTAGTTATTAGACTTATCCAAGTGGAGACTGTTGGATAATGTGTCTAAGTCCATAATTACATTTAGTATGTACTTGACCCGGCTTGACATGATCCATTTGGGTTGAATCGACGTCTCAACTGTTGGATAGACAAAATGAGAAAAAGGACACTTACGATTTGTTAATATATTATAAGTTCTAATATATTAATATGAAATCATATTATTTAATCAGTATTTATAAAGAATTTATTAGGAATTAAGTTTGTGAAAAAAAGAGACTAATTAAATATATGGGGATTGATTTGTAAATCATTCATTCTTATATAGTGGGCTTATGGTTCATGATTCACTAGATTGGGCTAGGACCCATTGGGTGCTCCATGGATTCTCCATGGAGGTTATAACCCATGGATCATGGAGGAAAATGAAAAGCCATACACATTAAGATTTACATGGTGTAATCTTACATGTGGCACACTATATAAAGAGCTCCATAGCTAGCAAAGTCGGCCATTATTACAAGACAAGGAGGGCTAGCTGATTTTGTGATCAAAGTGTTCTTCTCTCAAGTTATTCCAAGAGTTGTGGTGTTGTGTGAAACATTTGAGGCATCACATTTGCGGTGCTAGGCTCACAGAGTCTTAACGAATTCAAGCAACTACAAAGGTATGTCATTTTACTAGTTTTATATTACAAGTTCCCCATGCCATGCTAGTTAGGAAGAAAACCTTGGAAAATTCTTATTTGCATGAATATTAGAGAAAACATATATCCAATGTTTCTAGGGTTGCATGTACACCATAGGAGTGTTAGAATGCTCAAAACCTATCAAAGGTAGCATTAGAGTGATTAACAAGAAAGGTATGAAATCTTTTCCCGCATGATAACAACAAAAATGAAGGATGGAGAGTCCATCACGGGCCACTTGGAAAAGATGCCAAGATATGTGGACCGCTTGCTAAAGTTGAATGTCAATTTTGATGAAGAGTTGGCTATTGACATTATCCTACACTCCTTGCCTCCTTGTTATGATCAGTTCAGAATGACTTATCGTATGGACAAGGAGGAAGTCACTCTGAGCAAGCTTCAAGGCCTATTGAGAACTGCTGAAAGTAGTTTAAAATGCAAGTCTGTTGTATCCGCTCCTGTTGCTGCCCTAGTCCTGGAAATTGGACATGGGAAGGGAAAGAAGAGGAAAGATTCTTCAAAGAATCACAAGGGAAAGTCTCATGATGGATCCTCTTCTAGTGGGTCCAATGGTGGTTATGCTACTCCTTCATCCAATCCAAAGGAAGCAGAGTGCTTCCATTGTCATGAAAAAGGGCACTAGAAAAGAGGTTGCCCTAAATACTTGCTGGAAATTAAGGATGGGAACATAAAGCCCACCTTCGCAGGTATTTACACTATTCAATCTAATAACTCATTACATGCTAGTTCTTGGGTCCTTGATACAAGATGTGGTTTTCACATTTGTTCTGATTTGCAGGGTCTAAGAAGAAGTAGGGATGTGGAGCACATGAATATAAACTTGATCATGGGGAATAGGAAAGCGTTGCCTGTCACCAAGATTGGAGTTTATTCTCTATTACTTAGCAATGAGTTAGGGTTAGATTTGAACAATTGTTTCTACTCGCCAGATATGGCGTGAAACATTATTTCTTTTCATGGTTTGTATAAACAAGGTTTTAGATTTTCATTTAACAATGAAATTGGTTCTATTAATGCTTTTTGTGATGGTAAATTTTATTTTGAAGCATTTCCTTGTAACGGTATATATGAAACTGTGATGGTTGTAGACAACTTAGGACATAATGTATTGCATATTGATTCATCTAATGGTTTGGACAAGGCATGCTTGTGGCATTATCGTCTTGGACATGTCAACAAGATGCGCATAGCCCAACTCCAAAAGGATGGAGTGTTGGAGTCATTTGACTTAAAGTCGGATGACACGTGCGAATCTTGTTTGCTTGGAAATATGATAAAGTCACCTTTCAATAGTACTTGTGAAGGAGGTGAGGGTTGTTGGATCTCATACACACCGATGTGTGTGGACCCTTCAGATCCACCACAAGGGATGCTAACCGTTTCTATGTAACTTTTACCGACGATTATAGCAGATATGGATATATCTACTTAATCAAGCACAAGTAGGAAACATTTGAAAAGTTCAAAGATTTTAAGCAAGAAGTGGAGAATCAATTGGCCAGTAAGATAAAGATGCTCCGATCCAATCGTGGTGGTGAGTATCTTAGTATCGAGTTCCACGACTATCTTAATGAATGTGGAATTGTTTCACAATTGACGCCATCTAGGACACCACAACTTAATGGTGTGGATGAGAGGCGCAATCGAACCTTGTTGGACATGGTCCGTTACATGATGAGTCGAGCTTTGTTACTTATCTGATTCTGGGGGTATGCCTTAGATACTGCCCCCTATATCCTTAATCTAGTTCCAAATAAGAAGGTTGCCAAAATACCTCACGAAATGTAGAGAAGGAAGGTTCCTTCATTAGCACATATCATGGTTTGGGGTTACGAGGCTTTCGTAAGAAGAAAGACTCACGACATGCTCGAACTTCGTAGTGAGCGTTGTATTTTCATCGGCTACCCACATAAATCATTTGTATATTTGTTCTATAGAACTTGTGAGAACCTGGTCTTCATAGGGGTGTCTTTCGTGAAAGAGAACTCATATGCCAGGAGGATAGTGGGAGGCAAATTGACATTGAAGAGCTTCAAGAGTTAACCAGTGAAGGTACCTCTAACACTAATAATCAACCTAAGGATGAGACTCCTGCTGAACCAGTTGACGAGTTCGTACCTCAAAGACGTTCCAGTAGAGTTAGCATTCCACCTGTGTTATATGGTTTTCATATAACAACTGGAGGTGATATGTTTATCTGTGATAGTACATTGAAAATCACTCCATGTATGACAATCAAGTTTGGAACTTGGTTGAAAATGTACTAGGTCGTAAGACGGTCGTGTGCAAGTGGATCTTCAAGAAGAAGGCCGACATGGATGGGAAAGTACACACATATAAGGCGCGATTAGTTACGAGGGGCTTTACTCATACTCCTGGAGTTGACTATGACGAGACCTTCTAACCAGTAGCAAAGATCAAATATGTTGGATCCATTATGTGTTGCGTCTTGGGCTTGGTTCTTAGTCCAATTTTGTATCCGGATTTGGCCTGTCCATTCGTGATTTAATAATTAGGGTTTCGTATTTATAGTTGCTTGCATGAATCTTTATACGTAGCGTTCTAGTCGATCATTGATAACGATCATTATTGTTTTATCGATTGTAACCCTAAAAGCCTCTACAACGAAAGTTCTTCATCGAGCTCTGCTGAGGCGTGAATCTATTGAATCATTCAACTCATTATTGATTCATTCTCTTGTTTGTTATTTTGTTTACATTATTCTGATTAACCTGTGTAAGATCTAAACGATCAAAGAGTTTTTCAACCCATCAATTGGTATCAGAGCAGGAGGCTGTGTAATTCATACACATCTTTTCTGTCAAAGAAGTGATTAGGGTTCATTCCGCATTCATTGATATTTATTGAGTCGTCACTCCATAATTGACGTATCTCATTATTTATTAATCTTGCCCTAATATTACGTATTACAAAGTATGATCTTATAACAGGTTGAAAGATCAAGCATGGACGATTCTCAATCCAATCCCATCAACATCTCTAATAGCATCAGATCAACAACCAAGATCCCAATCCTCTACACTCAAGACTATGAAGTATGGACACACTATTTTGAAGATTATGTTATTGGATCGGAAGATAACCGGTATCTGATATGGGAAGCAATCACAGTTGGCCCCTTCGCTCATTCAAGCACTTCAAGAATCATTAAAACTCAGAATGAGTACAACGATCTATTGAAAGATGTAAAGGACGTCGCTCAGGACGAAAAGGAGAAGTTTTAATGCAACATTAAGGCATTGAGACTAATTCGATTCGCCCTTCAATCAGACACGTTTCAGTTAGTAAGTTCATGTGGTATAGCAAAGGAAATCTGGGATTGGCTGCAAGAGCTGTACTCCACAGATGAAGATCTGGAGCACTCGATTCAGACCCTACTTCTCTCAGAATTTGGAGAGTTCAAGCAGAAGCCAGAGGAGGTTGTTACGCAAACGTTCGATCGGTTCAATCATCTTCTCAGTAAGATAATCAAACATGACATAGAAATAAAGATCATCGAATAGAAGGTCACTTTCTTAAATGGCCTAAGACCCGAATGGAGGGCAGTTGTGTCGACAGTTAAAGCACATGAGCAGTTCAAATCATATTCTTTGGCGAAAATTGTGGGGATTCTGAAATCCCAGGAAAAGATTGTGCTGCAAGAGAAGAGTGTGGTTTCGAACTTGGGGTCTTTGGCCCTTCTGTCTAAAGGTGAGAGTGCAACAGAAGAAGAAGAAGATCTGAATCTGGGAGAATATGATCTGACATCTGAAGATTATGCAATGATGGTGTCAAATCCCAGGAGGTTCATCAAGAAGAAGTTCACTACCAACAAGAACCGTAATTAGCAGGGAAGCTACAGCTCCAAAAAAGCAAAAGAGGAGCCGAAGGTTGAAGAACCAAAGAAAGAAGCGAAGGGTGAAGCTGATTCTGGTGTTAGCTGTTTTTACTGTGGAGGGAAAAACCACTACGCAAAGGATTTTGTGTTGAAGAAAATGGCGGAGAAAGATGAGGAGAAGGATGAAGAAGCAAGTCTCCTGAAAAGATTGGAGGAGATTAAAAGGAAGAAAGCTGCTACTAATCCCTCTATGAATGCTCTAATTGTGCAGGGTTTGGTAGATGATGATGAGTTCGGTGGCGTACAGGTGTGGTCAACCGATTCAGAAGATGATGAAGTGAGAAAGCATACTCATGGAAAGGCTTATGTGGCGAAGTATGGTGATGCTAGTGGAAGATTCTTGATGGTGACAGACGTATCCTAGATGAGACGTTACAACACTGATGGTGGAAACAAAGTGGCGAAGGAGCGAGAGGACGTGTGCTTTACAGCGAAGCCTCTCAGTGTGCAGATTAGTGAACTTGATGAACTGATCAAGAAGGTACAATCCATTTTTGTTTCATTTAAAATTCCACAAACATCATATGAAAAAGAATTAAATAACTTGAATTCAAGACTTTCAAATCTAGATAGTTGTTTTAGTCAAACACGAGTCACAAATTCTAATCTGACTGACCAAATAAGCAGGGTATCATCCAAGAGTGAGGAGCGAAGAATGTGGATTGAGCAGAAGGAGTTGGAGCTGGTTAAGTCTAGAGATGAAAATATCTATTTGCAAAGAGACAATCTTAAGTTGTTAAAACAGAGAAATGTTTTTTGTTTGATTGCAAAAAGACTTTATACTAACATTACACAACTGCATTTAGACTGTGAAGCTGGCCAGAAAATACATCGTGTGATTTTGCCCTTCCTTGAGCTAAAGGAGGATGAAATCGATGCCGAAGCATACAACTGTGAAAGTGTTGTATCTTCAGACGATGTAAATCCCACTTATATGTTTGGTATGGAAAAAATGGAATCGTTTATAAAGTCCAAAGTCCATAAGGACATGCTTAAGATCCTTTTGGATGAAAATGACAGGTTGAAACTCAGAGCCGAAACTATACAAAAATTTGACTCATTGAGTACCAAATTAAGTTTAGAAAATAAAATTGATGTTGAAAATGCATCTGAACTTAATGAGGACGATGACATGAGTGAAATCTCTGTAGAGGATGTGGTTGACTGTTCAGAGTTTATTAGGAGCGAACCTGAAAACCACAAAAACTTGATTTCTGAAAATTCTGTGGAATTCGCTCGTCTGTCCAAAAATAAGTCCCCAATCCTTAAAGAAAAGACCGTTGTATACCAAAAGGTAAGAACCACTCCCAATCAGGTTTATAAGGTCACAGGAGTAACCGAACATCAGACAGCCGAACTCACTGCATTGGTGAATGAAGATAATGTAGATGGTTGTGATAACTTTTTCTGGTCTGCACCGATAGACGACGTAGATGAAACAGTTGGTTTGTCGGAGCGAACATCATGGAAGGTCAAAGGTAGATATGTGGCAGAACCACTTAATAAACTTACCAACTTTGACGTGCCCAGTACCAGTGGCACAAAAGAGATTCCGGTGGAAAACGTCTCCTCAACAAGCAAAACCTCTTCCATGGAAAGTGAACATGTTATTCAGAATCCGAAACAGAAGGATAATATTCACAGACAATCGAAACAGGTGAACAATCAAAAGCAGCAGAGGAATCAGAGATATAAGAAAAATCTCTCAGAGCGAAGGCAATTTTGGCGCTCCCAAAATCCTCATTATACTCACTTTGATAGAAACTCCAAGCCAAAAGGAGAAGAGAATAAAAGGAGCTTCGGTCCATTGGATCAAAAGAACCAAAAGAAGACTTTCGGGCCACAGAAAGAACAAGACCGAAAGGATAGGTTCGGTCCTGAAAGTAACAACAACCAAAAGCCTGATTTCGGTCCACCAAACAACAACAGACAAAGACCTGGGTTCAGTCCATCAAGCTTTTACAGTAGAAGAACCAGTTTTGGTCCATCAACAAATAGCAACCGAAGGTCCAGGTTCGGTCCCTCAAATGATCACAACCAAAAGGGTCATTTCGAACCTCAAGTCAGGAAATATTCTCATTCTAATTTCTATTCCTCTAATTCTTCTCGGTCTCATTCCTCTTCTAAGCCTAATTCTCTTCCTACACCAAGCTCACAATCGACGAAGGATTTGAAAGGAAAAAGTATGAATTCCTCAGCAAATGAAGACCGAAAGCAAGCTAAAGTCAAAACTCCTGAACCAAAATCCAAAACACTTGAATCTAATTCCAATAAAATCAAAGTGTTTACTATTAAGAGGAAAGATAAAACAACAGTAATAAAACGAACTTATCTTGTTGATGCTTCTCTTACTATTCCTGTTTCTGTTAAAGGCTCACAAGGACCCAAGAAACTTTGGGTTCCTAAATCTGCTTAATTTTTTGCAGGTCATAAGTGACGAGTAGTTCGACGAAGAATGGTACATAGACAGTCGTTGCTCACGTCACATGACAGGATGGAAGGAAGAGCTAAGGGAGTTTCGGTCTCTTCAAAACGGGGGTAACGTCAAGTTTGGTAACAACTCCTATGGAACGATAAAGGGTTATGGGATGATAACCAATGGAGATTTTACAATTAGGAAGGTGGCTTATGTAGAGGGGTTGCAGCATAACCTCATCAGTGTGTCTCAACTGGTGGGAGGTACAGGTCTAAAGTATCGTTCGATGACGAAGGTTCAGAGATAATAGAGAAGAAATCCAACAAGGTTATTCTCTAGTCAGAACGAAAAGGTGAAATGTTCCCTCTGAATCTTAACCCAATCAAAGGGAATTCAACCATATGTCTGTTGTCTAAAGCCGATTCAGACAAAAGTTGGTTGTGGCACCGAAGGCTCTCTCACCTCAACTTCAAAGACATCAACAAGCTAGTCATCGGTGATCATGTTCGAGGTCTTCCACTGCTTAAGTTCGATCGAGAACACTTATGTGCTGGTTGTGAAATGGGTAAACAAAGTCGCCAAAGTCACCCAACAACCATAAACACCAAAGTTGTTGAACCACTTGAGTTACTTCACATTGACTTATGTAGTCCATCATCAATCGAGAGCATTGGAGGAGGAACCCCTGTCCTGTCAACTCATGGTGAAATCCTGGTGCGCTTGAAAGAGTGCTCATACTAGGATCATAGAGTGGGTTCAAGACTTCAATTGACACCTAGCAATCCTACATCTTCAATTCATCCGTACCACTCACTACAGGTGAGTTCATACCCCTTAATCAATGGTTTAAATGTTTTAAATGCTTTTATGGGGGGGGGGGAATACAAGTTGAATACTTATAGTTATTATATCAATCACATGTGATTAATAACTACCAAACCAGTAGTTTGCTTACTGTTCAAACTGTTTACCAAACTGTTTTACAAACTCTTTTACTTATCAAATACTTTTACTTAAACTCTTTTATACTTATTATCAAATTCATACCTATGTATGTATAGTTATATAAGTAATGTTTAAAGGGCATAGGAAGGCCAGCTCGCTTTATCTCCTTTTCCTCGTTGGGATGTGGCTTTAGGGCATCGGTTATCCGTCCGAAGGTCGTCTATCTATTAGTTATATATTATGTATACATATATCGACATAAAAGTTCTTTCAATCGGTTCTATACCTTTAGGTAGCAAGGGTTTCACAATCAAGATCATACATTACTAGTAAGCTACCATAGGGGTAGCACATGAAGATATTAATACTATTACTAGAACAATGAAACATACAATGAGTCAGTTCATTCATGAGTCAATAAGAGTAGTACACACAATACATTACTATACACGCTAGATAGAGAGAGAACACACATTACAGTTAGCACACGCAGAACATTACAGTACATACAGGCTAGATAGAGAAAGAGTACACTTTACAGTAGCACATTCATTACATGTACATTCATGCAGTTATGTGAATCATTAAACGGGTCATGGCACTTCCTGCCATGACCGTTTTTGTATCTAGAATCTCCTTAATTGGGGAGCGTTTGAGTTTGCGTATAGATCTATACTGGATTGACAATCCTACACCTTGCTGGTCGCTACAGTGGGACTTGCAAGTCTACGGGTGCCAAATGTCATTTCTTACGGCGTCTTACATCATCATTTTACTAGAGTCAGTAGCAGGATACGGGTCGATCACATGTTACTCTAAACGCCTTTTGTTTTTAAGGTAGATAGTACAGCAGTAGTCACTTATTACAAATAGTACAGTACTATGATATTTTCCTATTACATTCACTTCGTGAATATTCACACGATGCACGGTAATGTAAAAACTATATTTTTGGTATTTGATAGTCGGATTTGGGAAAATGCACACTCTTACAAGAGACATACACTCAGACACTAGATGCCTTGGTTGTAGGCTACCCTTAGTAGGAAACATAGGGTTTTCTAGGAGAGTTCAAACAGTTTACAAAACATCTTACAAAACATGTTACAAATGCTTTTGATACAAACACAGACATTAATATACTTATGATCTCACCAGATTTAAGCTGATACTCGCTTTCAAAATTACTTGTATTCTCAGGTCACCAATAGATAGGTACAGGTGCCAGGTTTTAACAAGCCGGAGTTCGTTCAAGACTCGTCTTTTATTTTTATATGTATATTTTGGTGTCTATATAACTTGACAGAACACACATGTATGAAATTATATTATTAATGTAATGGATGATGTTGTTGCTTGTTTACTAGTTTTCATTGTTGTGATACTGTACATGACGTCCTCCACCCCAGAACGTTTCCTCCGTTCATGGTTTTGGGGTGTGACAGATTAGTATCAGAGGATTGTTTATAGTGAATTGAGTATATCAACCCATAAAAGATATACTAACTATAAATACATTGGGATTAAAATACTCTGACCAAGAGTTTATACTTTAAATATTAAAATATTTAATTAAGTATACGTGCCTGCATTCATAAAAAAATCAGTGTCACTAAGACAGTGCAGAAGTATTACGATTGTTGGGCAGCACAAGTAGACTTAGAGACATATAGTCAAAACTGGGAAGATATAGCCTGATCAACTATATTATCCGAGGGTTGACTAGCATGTGCCTAAGTGTGGTTGTGAGGTTGCAACAAGTCTAAAAACTTACCCACAATACCACAATGAGAACAATAGAACCTAAACTTAAAATACTACAGGAGTATTTTGCATTACTATAAGTTACTTATGTACTAGATTCTTATACCTCTCTTCTCACGTAGATTTAATGGCTGGATTCCACCTTCTCGGAGACCTGCACTATCCCAACCACGACAATGCAGGATGGCTAGAAGAAGAACCAGAAGATGATCAGCCAATTCCTTTGGATGATCATGAAGCTGAAGGCTTTTCTAATGGTTCTGACTCAAAGCCAGAAGTCAACAACCTGCTCCCAGCTGATCAAAACCCAAACCCTCGTGCAACATTTCAAGGATCCACACCTCTGTAGGACACAAATTTGAATACATGGAGCCAGGAACAGGGTCAACCCATTCCTTACAATAGAGACAAAAGTTTCTACAACCTCACTGAGGGAGGTTCTACTGACAGGGTCCTACACGTCATGATTCGTAGGATTTCTCGGAACACGATACTGGGTCAATCAACTATCAATCGAGTCCTGGAGATTGACGCCAACTCTGGCGTTAAAACTGTCTGCATTCGCCAGCTAGAGTCTGCTCACGAAAGGGCTCTGGTTCACAAAGCAGTTCTTCGGAGGGAACTCACTAAAACCCGAGCTGAAGTCAGAGAACTTTGAGCTCAGCAAGCAAGAGCTGATAGGCGCATGAGGGACATAGAATGTCTCTTATCGGGATCAAGAACTCACTCTGGTAGTTCTCGTCGCTGATAGAGTCTCATCAACTTCTCTCTTTTGGATATAACCTAGTTATGTAAAACTTTGGTCGAATCCCCTATCTTTGTAAATCATAGGCCTTTTAGGTCTTGGTTAGGTTGTAATTCTGTCAAAATTTTCCCATTTTGGTTGATGTAAGGCCTCCTTCTGTTGGCCATTTTTCCCGAACTTGTTACATCTGTAATTCCAGTAATATTGACAGGTACCTAATCTTATGGGAGTTATTATCCAAATGTGATCATCTATTAGTTCTATATTTTCATTCATTCGTATTGTTGGGCTATGAAGAGTTAGTCCATGAGTCATTCTCATCAATTCTTCCATTAAATTCTTATAAATGTTTTAATCTTCATAAACTTATAGATCAAAGATGTCGCCTCGCAGAAATCCAAGGAGAAAACTCAATAACGAAACACCACCTCCTCCACCACCTCAACAACCTACTCCTCAGTTCGACATGACAACCTTAAATGCTGCTGTAGCTGCAGCTGTGGCTACAATCATGGCTCAATATCATTCATTTGGTTCCACTGGAGGAGGAACCCCTGTCCTGTCAAGTCATGGTGAAATCCCGGTGTGCTTGAAAGAGTGCTCATACAAGGACTTCACCAATTGCAAGCCATTTTCCTTCAAGGGGACTGGCGGAGTCATTGTCCTCTCGCAATGGTTCGAGAAAACCGAATCGGTTTTCGAAATCTGCTCTTGTCCCGAGGAGGGCAAGGTGAAGTTCGCTGCTTGCACCTTCGAAACGAAAGCCCTAACATGGTGGAACAAACATGTTAAGTCACTATCTCTTATAGTGGCTAATGCTATGGGCTGGGAATGTTTGAAAGACCTCATGATTGAGGAGTACTGCTCGAGGGACGAGATTCAGAAGCTAGAGGAAGAGATATGGAGCCTAACCATGAAGTGCTCCAACGTAGTCGCCTACACCGCCAGATTCTGCGAGCTGGTGGCCCTCTGTCCCAACATGATTCCTTCAGAGGGAAAGAAAATCGAGAGATACATATGGGGACTGGTGCCACCATACCCGGGAAATGTTTTGGCATCACACCCCACTACATTTGATAGTGCCAAGCGATTGGCACAACGGCTCACAGACCATGGGGTTCGTACCCCGGCCGCAACAACTACCCTGGCCATCTCAGAACCTGCAAGAACCGCTGATTCCAAGCAGAAGTTTTGGGATGACAAAAAGAAAGCTAAGGCTGCCAAAAAGCAGCAGGTCGTGGCAGTACATGCTGCGATAGCACCTGCCGCTGCTGCTCCGGTAAAGCAGTACGCTGGAAGTTTGCCTAAGTGCAACAAGTGCAACTTCCATCACGTCGGCGCCTGCCGGGAGATGTAGTGCCTGAACTGCAATGGGAAGGGGCACACTGCCTGTTTCTGTAAAGCTCCGGCGAAGCTAATCAACCAAGCCCCCGGCGCTGGAGTGGGCCAAACTTGCTATGGATGAGGCGAGGTGGGCCAATTCAAAAGAAACTGCCCGAAGCCAGGGTTTGCCGGTGGAGCGGCAAGAGTTCTGGCCATAGGCCATGAGGAAGTGGTTGCCGACCCCACAGTGGTCACTGGTATGTTCCTTCTTGATAACTCTTATGCATACATTCTATTTGAGAGTGGAGCGGAGAGGAGTTTCGTGAACCAAAAATTTGCTCATTTACTTGAGCAAAAATCACGAGCACTTAATGAACCGTTCACTATAGAAACGGCAAATTGCGACATCCCCAAAATCTCGGCCAGAAAAGACTGATTTCCTTTATGCTTTTTAAAATAATTTTAGAGTAAATTCTTTTGATTTAAAAGAGTTTCTTCAGACCATAAGGAACATTGTAACGAAATATGATAAAATATGATAAAATAATATTTATCAAAGCGTTTCTTCAAGAGATGCATTTTCATTATATAATCAAAACTCGGGATGTCATGTTTCGATACAGACCATAAAGCATAAACGATCACATTACAAGTCATTCAACAAATATATACATATACAGACTTGTATACACAACAACTTGACGATTCATCCATCTTATACCCTAGCGCCACTACCTGTAATATGAATAAACTTAGTGGGTCAGGCTTGGGAGCCTGGTGAGCATATAGGGTTTTCAACCCACAAAAAATAATTATATTTAATTTCACCAACCAACAATAACCCGATTACCCATTCCCGTTATCCTCACTTTATGTCCCTAAAACAACATCTATCTCAAGGGACCTAATCTAGGATTTTCATCGGGACAGGCATTACTGGTAAGGGGTTTCCTTAACAATAGATATCCTAAAGGCAACCATGAGGGGGATAGAGTACACCGGTGAACACATCGTTCACAACACCTACAGGTTATGAACCTGCTAGCGTTCCACAGGACTATCTAGAAAGAGTTTGTGGTCGTTATCCATACTCCACTGAATCACTAGATCAACAACAACAACATCGAGGCCTCTCATCTGTTTATCACACATCAACTATCTACCCATGTTCTTCCTAACATATTAGTAGATAAAAATATATATTTTTATACATGGTTAAAAACCTGTATAGCATTCTCATTCAATACATATTCCGCATAACAGATGAGGCACACCCACATAACACTTATTTCATAGAGAATAAATCAGATCTATGAGATAGAAGAAAGTGAATATACATTCACACATATAACAACAAAATATACATATAACACGTATATCGTATAAAATGCTTCATAGTTATGTGTTAGAAGAAAGTAACTACACACTCACTTGATTAGAAGATGATCAGACAACACTACAACTTGCAGAAGTAGCATTCTTCGGTAGATCTGGAAGATCTTCACAAAAACCGGGCTCCTCGCGGGCAAAGCTTCGGCTCGGGAATCGCACTTCTCGGGATCTTCGGGGCTTCGAAACTTGCTTCGGGGCTCGGGAATAATACCGGGCTTCGGGATACTTCTGGAACGCAAAACGATGCAAAATGGGAGAAAGATGAGAGAAAAAGAGCAAAAATATCGGCTGCCCTCGCAAGCCTTTTATAGGAGGCTGAGGCCTCGTAGTACGCTGGGCGTACAGCTTTATGCGGGGCGTACGCCTCCGAAATCGTCACTGCTTACGTATCCGAAGAACTCGAGTGCGAGGGTCGTCATGCTTCGCTGTACGCTGGGCGTACGCCAGTACGCTGGGCGTACTTTGGATAAGTCCGGTGACTTCCCTTCGGATAATATCGGACTTAATAATTAAATTTAAATTTTAATTATTTAATAAACTTCAAAAATTCATATCTTCTTCATACGAACTCCGTTTTCGACGTTCTTTATATGCACGCGTAGGTGAGACTACGCTCTACAACTCTCGTTCAGACTTCGTCGGCTAATTTTCACTTTATTTTTATTATTTATTTTTAGTAGGCCGGGACAAGAAAACTTCGTTATAAATTCATAACTTCTTTATCCGATGTCCATTCTCGCCTATCTTTTTATCGCTTCGCTACCACTAACGAGATATTCGATTCTCGTTTAGATTGTTTCGGCTAAAAATCGCTCGATCTCAAATCGAGTATTCGGGCTGCATACCGCTAAGTCGAACTTCAGAAAATCATAACTTCCTCATACGAAGTCAGATTTGGGTGTTCTATATATATTCGGAAACCTCGTTTCGGCCACTACAACTTTATGTAAAGATATCGAGTTTATTTTACCCTTAAATATTGACACTTATTTTTATTCTTAATTAATCAAATCACATAATTAAGCAATTAAGCACAAAACACATAATACTCAAATAATACACTTCTATTATTTCCAAACGGGATACAAAGGTTAACCTAGACTATTATATCAACATTAATGACAAGCCTAGAAGCACAGGCGTTACACTAATGGAAAGACAGAGAGCACTAGCAAGATAATTCATAGGGTGTACCCTAACTTTAGATAGCCATTCATTTTCTATCGATCTCATGCCGATCTCAATTAAAAGTTTCGATGTCATTATCGGCATGGATTGGTTGAGTCTTCATCGTGCCGATATCATGTGTTATGAAAAGGTTGTTCGCCTTAATCTGCTGTCTGGCGAAACCTTCGTAGTTTATGGCGACAAATCCGGCACGAACCTTCGTATCATTTCGAGCATTCAAGCTCGGAAATTCTTGCGAAAGGAATGTCGTGGATTCCTTGCTCATGTGGTCGATGTGAGCCAAGAAATGAAGGACATTCAGAAAATTCCAGTAGTACGCGACATTCCCGACATCTTTCCAGAAGAACTCCCGGGATTACCTCCGCAACGTCAAGTCGAGTTCCGAATCGACTTCGTTCCAGGGGCTACCCCCGTAGCCAAATCGCCCTATCGTCTAGCACTTGCAGAGATGCAAGAACTGTCCGGTCAATTTAACGAACTGCTTAGCAAGGGCTTTATAAGACCAAGATTCTCACCCTGGGGAGCTCCAGTCTTGTTCGTCAAGAAGAAGGACGGATCGTTTCGTACGTGTATAGACTACAGGGAGCTAAACCAAGTGATCGTCAAAAATCGTTATCCGTTGCCACGTATCAACGATTTATTTGACCAACTTCAAGGGGTGAACTTCTTTTCAAAAATCGACTTGAGATCCAGATATCACCAACTACGATTGCTAGGGGAGGATATTCCGTAGATAGCCTTCTGGACTCGTTATGGGCACTACGAATTCGTTGTGATGCCGTTAGGATTGACAAACGTGCCCACTGTATTCATGGACTTAATGAATAGGGTGTGTCATCCTTACTTGGATCAGTTCGTCATCGTCTTCATCGATGACATACTTATCTACTCTCGTAGTAAGGAGGAGCGTAGTCAACATTTGCGACAAGTCCTCGAAACATTATGTTCGGAGAAGATCTACGCGAAGTTCTCAAAATGCGAATTTTAGATTCGAAGAGTCGAATTCTTAGAGCACGTGGTTAGCGAAGAGGGTATATACGTGGACCCTTCCAAAATCAAGGCGATTGAGAACTGGTCAGCACCGAAGACGCCTAAAAAAAATTCGTTAATTTCTATTCCTCGCTGGCTACTATCGCAGGTTCATTCAGAACTTCTCCCGCATTGTGAAACCTCTTACAACACTGGCCCAGAAGGGCGTGGCCTTTGACTAGGAAGAAAAGCAGGAAAGAGCGTTTCAAACGCTCAAACGAGCCTTGTGCACCGCACAAATACTATCCCTTCCCGAAGGAATAGAAGACTTCGTTGTCTATTGCGATGCATCTAATCAAGGACTCGGATGTGTTCTAATGCAGTGAGGTAAGGTCATCGCCTATGCCTCGAGATAGCTAAAGACACAAAAGGTCAATTACACGACCCACAATCTTGAACTAGGAGCAGTTGTGTATGCTCTGAAGATCTAGAGACGTTACTTATATTGAACGAAAAGCACTATCTTTACAGACCACAAAAGCTAACAACAAATATTCGACCAGAAGGAGCACAACATGAGACAACGACGGTGGGTCGAGCTACTCAGTGATTACGAATGCGAAATTCATTATCATCCTGGTAAAGCCAACGTAGTAGCTGACGCCCTATGTCGGAAGGAATATTCTGGTCTTAGAGTCAAATCATTGATTATGACTATCCATTCACACTTGTCCACACAAATTAAGGCGGCTCAACTCGACGCTTTAAAGCCTTAAAATGTGGCGGCTGAATCCCTAAGAGGGATGGATAAGAACTTAGAGGTTAAGGGTGGCGGAGCTTATCATTTCATGGACCAGATCTGGACCCCGAAACTCGGTGGTTTCAGAGACTTGGTCCTGAATGAGGCGCACAACACTCGTTACTCCGTGCACCCGAGATCAGATAAGATGTATCTGGATCTCAAAAAGTTATACTGGTGGCCTAACATGAAAGCAGAGATTGCTACCTTCGTGATTAAATGCCTTAGTTGCGCAAAGGTCAAGGTCGAATACCAGAAACCCTCCGGTCTATTACAACAACCTGAGATACCAGAATGGAAGTGGGAACGGATCACTATGGATTTCATAACCAAGTTGCCCAAGACAACGGGTGGACTTGATACCATATGGGTCATCGTCGACAGATTGACCAAGTCTGCACAATTCCTGCCGATCAAAGAAACTGACAAGATGGAGAAACTTACAATAACTTACATTAGGGAGATTGTACGAATGCACGGTGTTCCCTTATCCATTATATTAGATAGAGATAGTAGATTCACTTCGAGGTTCTGGCAGTCGTTACAATGTTCCTTAGGAACTAGGCTGGACATGAGTACAACCTATCATCCACAGACCGACGGGAAAAGTTAGAGAACTATCCAAACAATAGAAGATATGTAGCGAGCCTGTGTGATAGACTTTGGGAAAGCATGAGATACTCATTTAACCCTTGTCGAATTTTCCTACAACAACAGTTATCACACGAGCATAAAGGCTGCTCCATTCGAGGCACTCTATGGCCGAAAGTGTAGATCCCCTCTGTGCTGGGCTGAGGTGGGTGATACCCAGTTAGCTAAAGGAAGCATTCCTGAAAGCACTCTCACAGGTCCGGAGATCATACGGGAAACAACGGAGAAGATCGTTCAAATCCGTGAACGATTGAAAGCCTCCAGAGACCGACAGAAAAGCTACGCTGATAAACGTAGGAAACCATTGGAATTCCAGGTGGGTGACTATGTTCTATTGAAGGTCTCACCCTGGAAGGGCATGATACGCTTCGAAAAGCATGGAAAGCTAAATTCAAGGTATATTGGGCATTTCGAGATTCTCGCAAGAATCAGCCCTGTAGCTTACAAACTTAACTTACCGCGCGAAATCAGTAACGTACATTCTACCTTCCACGTATCAAACTTGAAAAAGTGTCTGTCCGACAAGACTCTTGTTATTCCACTCAATGAGATAGAGATCAACGAGAGCCTCAACTTCATAGAGGAACCAATAGAGATCATGGACCGAGAGGTCAAGCAAACGAAACAAAGTTGTATCCCGATAGTGAAGGTTCGCTAGAACGCCAAGCGAGGACCGGAATTCACTTTGGAGCGTGAGGATCAGAAGAAACTGAAATATCCTCGTCTTTTTACTTAGTTATTTGTAACTACTTATTTGCTTAAATTTTAATTTCGGGATGAAATTCCTTCTAAGGAGGGGATGATGTGACAACCCGAAATTTCTATTTTGTACAAACATATCAGGTCAATAGAAGTCAGAACAGTTGCTGTTAATTTTCAGACTTTTTAGAATAAGTTTGAGTATTTCAGGATTCACACTTTAGAGATAACAGGAGAGAGGATGCACTCGGGTTATTGTGCAACACTGTTATTCCAAAACTCTAAGAAATTAGGGTTTACTGCCTGAATAAAATATTTTCTGCCAATAACCCTAAATTTGGCAGTATATATATGAGAACTTGTCATTATTTACACTTTTTCGAAAAACTCAAAATCCAAACCCATTTGTCTCTCCAGTATCATCCAAAAGATTTTCAAGACCTTCAAACTAGTAAGTGATTCTAGCTTTCTTAAGTGATTATATGTCTTAATCTAGTGTTTTAACACTCTTTTAATCGTGAAATCATTCCAAAAGGTTGATTCTTCCATTTTCACCAAGAACACCAACAACACACACTAGTGTTCTTGGACTTTTAGCTCATTTCAAGCTTCCATATAGTAAGTACTTCTATCCTAGAGTTTTATAAAGCTTTTTATACATATTTACATCAAGAAAATGTCCCAAGAACACCAAGAACAAAGTGTTCACGGTTCAAGAAGTTCTTGAACTGTAAACACCAAGTAAAGGTGCCAAAGTGTACTTAGTCCTTTCCTATGCCTTAGTAACTAACATGGATCCATTCTTTGATGAGCTAAGGACTTGAAAACCCCCAAAATACCATAAACGTTATGAGTTTATGCTAGTAAACTCAAAGGAAAATGGTTTAGGAACTGTAAACTCCAAATAAGAGTGAAATGGTGCCCTAGTTCCTTCCTTAGTCACATACTTCAAGTAGAAAAGCTTCTAGGGACGTTTAAGGCTTCAAACAACAAATGGTCAAAAGCGTGTGAGCTTACGGCCGTAAAATCAAGGGTTTACGACCATAAACTCTTTTGGTTGTGACCACAAAACCGTAAACTCCCTAATGGAGTTTTCCTTGAACCCCAAGCACACTAGCCTTTCCTTACAACACTTAGATGAAATCCTTGGGACTTATAACACTTATATAAGGTTTTTAGCATGTCCTAAGGTGTCTTCACTTAGTTTCTTAGTTGTTTAAAGACTAATTGGATACATATATGTGATATTATATGTTAACTAGGATCATAGAGTGTGTTCAAGACTTCACTTGACACCTAGCAATCCTACATCTTCAGTTCATCCGTACCACTCACTACAGGTGAGTTCATACCCCTTAATCAATGGTTTAAATGTTTTTAAATTCTTCTATGGGGTGGGGGGAGGGGGGAATACAAGTTGAATACTTATAGTTATTATATCAATCACATGTGATTAATAACTACCAAACCAGTAGTTTGCTTACTGTTCAAACGGTTTATCAAACTGTTTTGCTTCAAACTATTTTACAAACTCTTTTACTTATCAAATACTTTTACTTAAACTCTTTTATACTTATTATCAAATGCATGACTATGTATGTATAGTTATATAAGTAATGTTTAAAGGGCTTAAGAAGGCCAGCTAGCTTTATCTACTTTTCCTTGTTGGGATGTGGCTTCAGAGCATCGGTTATTTGTCCGAAGGTCGTCTATCTATTAGTTATATATTATGTATACATATATAGACATAAAAGGTCTTTCAATCAGTTCTATACCTTTGGGTAGTAAGGGTTTCATAATCATGATCATACATTACTAGTAAGCTACCATAGGGGTAGCACAGGAAGATAGTAATACTATTACTAGAACAATGAAACATACAACGAGTCAGTTCATTCATGAGTCAATACGAGTAGTACACACAGTACATTACTATACATGCTAGATAAAGAGAGAACACACATTACAGTTAGCACACGCAAAACATTATAGTACATGCAGGCTAGATAGAGAAAGATTACACTTACAGTAGCACATTCATTACATGTACATTCATGCAGTTATGTGAATCATTAGACGGGTCATAGCACTTCCTACCATGACCGTTTTTCAATCCAGAGTCTCCTTAATTGGGGAGTGTATGAGTTTGCGTATAGATCTATACTGGATTGACTATCCTACACCTTGCTGCTCGCTACAGTAGGACTTGCAAGTCTACGGGTGCCAAATGTCATTTCTTACGGCGTCTTACATCGTCGTTTTACTAGAGTCAGTATTAGGATACAGGTCGATCACATGTTACTTTAAACGCCTTTTGTTTTTAAGGTAGATAGTACAGCAGTAGTCAGTTATTACAAGTAGTACAGTAGTATGATATTTTCCCATTACATCCACTTCGTGAATATGCACACGATGCATGGTAACGTAAAAACTATATTTTTGGTATTTGATAGTCGGATTTGGGAAAATGCACACTCTTACAAGAGACATACACACAGACACTAGATGCCGTGGTAGAAGGCTACCATTAGTAGGAAACATAGGGTTTTATAGGAGAGTTCAAACATTTTACAAAACATTGTACAAAACATCTTACAAATGCTTTCATACAAACACAGACATTAATATACTTACGATCTCAACAGATTTAACCTGATACTCGCTTTCAAAATAACTTGTATTCTCAGGTCACCAATAGACAGGTACGGGTGCCAGGTTTTGAGAAGATAGAGTTCGTTCAAGACTCATCTTTTATTTTGATTTGTATATTTTGGTGTCTATATAACTTGACAGAACACACATGTATGAAATTATATTATTAATGCAATGGATGATGTTGTTGCTTGTTTACTATTATTCATTGTTGTGATATTGTACATGACGTCCTCCGCCCCAGAACGTTTCCTCCGTTCATGGTTTTGGGGTGTGACATCTGTTAAGAAGTGTTTGTTGGAGTTGGGAGAATTCAAGTAGAAAGAAGGAGAATCCATTGAGCTTTATTACGACCGTCTGAATGAGCTAGTCTACAAACGCAACAGATATGGAGTTGTGGCTTTCTATTCGAATAATCGAGTGAAGAAATTATTCAAAAATCCATTTAATTCAAAGTAATAAACAAATGAGATGAAAGGAAGTTCTTCTGAGAAAAATGTGAATGAGGAAAAGAGAGTAGAGAAGAAGGAAGTGAAGAGTGAGGAAGCTAAGATAAAGAAGAAAATCAAGGGAGATTCAGGATTCGACTGCAATTATTGCAATGGTGCGAATCACATGGCATGTGATTGCATGCTGAGAAATAGAGATGAGAAGAAGAGTAGAGTCAAGGACGAAGCCTACTACGTAGAGAGAGTCTTGAGGAAGTTAGAGTAAAAACTAATGGGATATCTCTGGTTGTGAAGAGAATGGATAATGAGGAGGGGACATATCAAATTTGGTTGTCAGGGTCATATGATAAGGAGATGTGAAACCCGACTCATTGGTAAATGTTTGTAACTTTTAAGGAAGAGGATGAATAGAATGTCATAGGGAAATGCTTTGTTTCGACCACTACTCAAAAGTCTCCTATGACTTCGCAGGTACGTTCTCTTTTCCAATCTTTTAATATTCCTTCTAGTGCATATAATTCGATGTTATCTGAGTTTGATGAAGCCATTACATATGTTAAGGATCTACTTATTTCTACTAGTAGTGATACTGAAAGAACCAAAATTTTATTGCTACAAACTCAAGGGATTTTGGAGGTCAAGAAGTCTGAAATAGATTGTTTCGATTTGCAATTGAAAAATATCATATGTGATAGAGATAGCGTTAGAACTGATAATAAAATTTTGCTTAAACAACAAAATATATATTGTAATTCGGCTAAAAGTTTGTATGGAAAATTGACTGCATTGCATCATTCGTCAGATATTAGCAAAGAACAGCATAGGAAGCTTTTGCCATTTTTAGCTTTCAAATGGGAGAAAATTGATTCAAATTCCTATGACTGTGAAAAGAAAATATATGAGTTTGACAATGTCCTAATAGATCAATATGCATATGGTGTTGTTAGAATTGATGAATGTTTAGATGCAAATGATGTTGTTGAAATTGTGAACGAGACCTTGAACAAAAACTAACAAATTAAAATTTTGAAAAGAAGTGAGAATTTAACATCTAACTCTGAATTTTTTTGCTAATATCGAAGATGAATCTGATGATATCAGTGAAATGGAGGCAGAGGAAGTTATTGATTTCTTAGTTATCCGTCATTAATGTCACTTCGAGGACTAAGGGTAAAGAAATATGTAATGTTTCTTTGGTTAGAGTTGACACTGACCAACCCCCAACTTTGAAAGTTCATGATCCTGATCATGTGACTGTTGAGGATAGTCAAACAGATAGCGATGATGTTGAAGTTTTGAATGACACAACTACTCCAAGGGTTGTTGTTGATCAAGTTTATGAGGAGACAAAAAAGTTCGAAAAAGTAATGAAGGAAAAAGGTCCCCGTTATCTTCAGTCTAATTTAGTTGTATATCCAATCTTCAAATGCACTGTTGACTTGATATTTCCGAATCAATTGTTTGTTACAACAGGAAATGGTGAAAAGGTTAATCTTGAAATTAACAAGATCGTTATTGAAGATAACAAAGCAACATAGAAAGAATGATTTTTCTCAAACTAAAGCACTGTCCAAAATAATGTCAACAAAATCTCATTCACTTTTCAAAGACAAAAGCCATAAAGAAATTGGGAAGTTAAACCTGGAAAACCAAAAGTTGAACAACAAGAAAATGTCGATGTTTCTCAAAAATCAAAGTCTAATGCCCAACGTTTAAAAGAACAAATTGAATAGATTCATAAAGAAAATGGGATTTCAATGAAAAAAGCGAGAAAGAAGGTTTATTGGCAAAATATTGAGTTTCGAAAGAAACAAAATATTTTGTTACCTAAATCATCTGAAACAACTGACTCTAAATTAGCTCGGACATCTTCTCAAAACAAGTCTTATATACAGAAAACACCCGCTCAAACACAACAAGATTTGTCAAAAAGTAAACCACAAGTTTCGAATTCATATTCTAAATGTAATCTTCAAAAGCCAAAACATGAGAATTTTGTGAAAAATCAACAATCAAATAATTTTGTTTTACAAAATAATTTTGAAAACAAAAGGTTGTCGCAAAATAATTTTTAAAGAAGTGATTTTCAACCGAATGAACAAAGGAATTTTTCTCAATCATCCAATCCAAGACGATTTTCAAATGTTTAACAAGCTTTTCAATGACCAAATGTTGGATATCATAAATAGTTTCAAAATCGTTTTCAACTACGTGTTAAACAAGTGTTTCCAAAACATAAATTTGAAAAATTGGATGTAAAAGGATCAAAATATACATCATTTATACCCAAACAACCTAATTTTCCCAATTCTTCTTCAAAGAAGCCAAGTAATGCTTCTTTTTCCAATGGAAAATCAGTTGTCAAAAACATCAATTACTAGTTGGAAGGAAAAGGCAAACCTTATCAAACTGGGATTTTTTCACATGAAGAGATCAAGGTTTCTTATGAAAGTTACTTGAATGAGTCTTCAAATGGAAGCTGTTCATCGAAGGAAACAAATCCTTCTTTTTGGCAGTGGAAAGCTATTCCGAAAGTGAAATTCGATGAGAAATGAGCTGAGAAGGTCAAAGGGAAAGTTAGTGTTGATCCTAAACCAGCAAATGCTTTCCTTTCAATACATGTGTCTACCGAAGTGGACTGAATTGATAGTTTGAAATCAAATGTTCGTAATTGGGTTTTAGGATCTTCATTTCATCATGCATTTTGTTCGAATAACCAGTGACCCAAACAGCCTTTGGGACCTAAATTCTTTCACTGATTGCAGGTTTTGTGTGACAAGCAATATGATGACACATGGTACATTGATAATGGTTGTTCTCGTCACATGAACGGAATGAAGGAAAACCTAAGATATTTTCAAAGTCTGTAGAATGTTGGTGTAGTGAAGTTTGGTAATAATAACAAATGAAAAGTCAAAGGATATGGCAAAGTTACGAATGGAAAGTTCACAATTAACAGGGTTGCATATGTCAAAGGTCTTCAACATAGCTTGATAAGTGTTTCGCAACTTGTTGTGAGCACTGGCATTCAGTTTGTTTTTTATGAAGAAGGGAGTCTGATTTCGAACAAAGAAACAAAAGAAGTTCTACTCAAATCTAAATGAAAAGGTGATATGTTTACCCTTGACATTAAACCAATAGTTGGTGTTCCCTCGGTTTGTCTACTTTCGAAAGCTTCATAAGATATAAGTTAGCTATCGCATCGAAGACTCTCTCACTTGAATTTCAAGAGTTTGAACCAATTGGTGATAAATGATCTTGTTCGTGGTTTACCAGTTTGAAAATTTGATAATGATGCTATACGTGCATCTTGCGAACAAAGGAAGCAACATAGACAAGGTTATCTTATTGTCATTGATTCGAAAATCGTTACACCTTTGGAACTTCTTCATATTGACCTTTGTGGGCCTTCGACTGTTGAAACTCTCAACAAGAAGAGATACATATTGGTCATTGTTGATGATTCTTCTTGATTTACTTGGGTATATTTCCTACGATTAATGTCAGAAGCAGCTCAAGTAATGATTGAATTTATCAAGCACATTGAAGTGAGTTTGAAGAAAAGGTTCGTCAGATCAATAGTGATAATGGCTCAGAGTTCAAGAACATGGTTCTTGATTCGTTCTTAACTAACAAAGGAATTTCACAGAATTTTTCCTCTCCTTACACACCTCAACAAAATGGTGTTGTCAAAAGGAGGAATCGGTCTCTCTGTGAAGCTGCAAGAGCAATGCTTACCTATGCGAATCTTCCACAATATCTTTGGGCTGAAGCAGTTGTAACAACTTGTTTTACTCAAAGTCGATCTTTCATTCATCGTCGTTTTAATATAACCTCTTATGAAATAATTAACAAGAGGAAACCAATTGTTAAATTTTTCCATGTTTTTGGTTGTAGTTGCTTCATTATGAATCTTAAGGATAACCTTTTGAAATTTTAGTCAAATGATGATGAAGGGATATTCCTTGGATATTCTCATAATTTGGTTGCATACAGGGTGTTAATCAAGCGAACCAAGAAAATCAAAAAAACTTTTAATCGTACCTTTGATGATTATTGTGTTAAAAGAGTCGAAAAACGCTTTGAACAAAAACCAATCATTAATGAATCGAATGATGAATCTCAAAGTTTGAATTCATTAGATTTTGATTATCATTTAATTTTTGGTGTTCCTGATAAGGCTATCGATGCAAAAATTCATGCTGATGATAATCAGATTCCTGAAGAATCAAAACATTCTGATGACTCGATGCTTACTCAGGATCTAGCTGATTTAAATTCATACACAAATTCTCCAATAAACAACAAAAGTTTGCTAAATTTAACCAATGATCAAGTGGGAGGGGAGCACTTGAGTTTAAATAGTAGTGTTGAGGGGGAGCATACTTTTGAAGGGGAACTTCATCAAGTGAATGTCAATGTCGAGGGGGAGCATTATACTAATGATCCAATTGTTGAGTGGGGAGCAAAATGGATCTTTACCAAATACTTTGAATGTTCAAAGTGATATTTTGATGACATGAATGATAATATGTCAATGCAAGGGAAGGATTGGAAACTGAAGAAATATTCGAAAATGCACCGCTGGACTTTGATCCTGCATATCCACCTATGGATAAATGGACACGAAGTCATCCACAAGAACAAATTCTTGGTGATCCCCAAGCTGGAGTTCTCACGAGACCTGAGCTAGGTGTGAAAAATGAGGTCCTCAATGCTATCAAGAGTTTTGTATGTTCAATGTGTTTATTTCGAAATAGAACCAAAGTCAGTAAAGGCTGCTATGGATGATCTAGATTGGATTGTTTCGATGCAGTCTGAAATGGATGAATTTGAACGAAATAAAGTGTGGAGACTTATTGCGAAACCTACAGATGTATCAATAATAGGTTTAAAATGGATTTTCAAAAATAAATATGATAAAGAAGGGAACATTGTTCGAAATAAGGCTGGGCTTTTAGTAAATTGATATTTGCAACAAGAAGGTATTGATTATGAAGAAACCTTTGCCCCTGTCGCAAGACTCAAGGCTTTTCGAATCTTTTTAGCCTATGCAGCACACAAGGATTTTGATGTATATCAAATGGATGCGAAGTGTGCTTTTCTTAATGGAGTGCTAGAAGAAACGGTGTGTGTCGAGAAACTACCAGGTTTTGTCAATTCATAATATGTTAATCATTGCTATGTTTTAGATAAGGTTGTATATGGTCTTAAACAAGCACCACGAGCCTGGTATGCCACTCTTACTAATTTTTTAAAGTCTTCGAAATTTAAACAAGGATCAGTTGATCCCACACTCTTTCGAAAGAAAATTGGGAATCATCTCATGCTTGTTCAAATTTATGTTGATGATATTATTTTTGACTCTACTAATCCTAACTTGTTAAATGAGTTTGAAAATATGATGAAGAGTCTATTTGAGATGATCATGATGGGAAAGATCAATAATTTTCTGGGATTAAACATTCGTCAAAGCAGAGAAGGCATTTTTATCAATCAAGAGAAGTACTCGCGAACGGTGCTTGAAAAGTTTGGAATAACGAATTGCTCAAAATTGCGAGTACCGATGGCAGTTGGAACAAGACTTGGTCCTTCGTTAGATAAACCAGCTGTCGATCTCACATTATACACAATCATGATTGGTTCGTTACTATACCTAACAACTATTCAACCTGATATCATGTTTTTTGTTTGCAATTGTGCTAGGTACCAATCGAATCCCAAGGAATCTCATATGATAGCTATCAAGAACATTTTTTGCTATCTCAAAGGCACGATTTCGTTGGGTTTGTGGTACCCTTCATAAACGGGGTTTCTCGTTCAAGTGTTTTCAAATGTATACTTGGGTGGTTATCAACAGGATCAAAAAAGCCCAATTGGTGGATGTCAACTTTTGGATGGGAAGCTAGTAAGCTGGCAATCTAAGAAACAAACCTGTGTTTCGATTTCCACAGTAGAAGTAGAATATGTTGCTGCTGCAGCTTGCACTTGTCAAATCATATGGATTCAAAGTCAACTGCGTGATTATACAATCAATATGAAGAAAATTCCGTTGTATTGTGACTCACAAAGTTGAATTCGCATCTGCCATAACCTTGTGCAACATTCGAAAACAAAACACATTTACTTCGCTATCACTTTATCAAAGATCATGTTGAAGATGGCAACATTGAAGTGCACTTTGTAAAGACCACGAATCAAATTGCTGATATATTCACCAAACCTTGGGATGAGAAAAATTTTCTAAGGATTTTGTCGGGCTTAGGTATGATTGATACGAATGTTGTTCCAGGTCTGCATTCGTTATAAAGACATGCCATGTCAAAATCTCGCTGGTCCATTTAGAGGCTACTGTTCACTTTTCAGCGTTCGACATGCTTCGCTTTCGAAATTCCTCTGAACGATTCAGCTTACGCTTCGCTACTCTACACCAAGTGTTGTGTCGACACCTTTATTCTTTGTATAAAAAATTTCACACTTTGCATGTCTGGTACATTTTTTCTTTCTTTTTCTTAGCATTTTCATTTCAAAAAATCAAAAATAACAAAAAGATTTTCTTATTTTTTTGTTGTTATTTTCTTTTCAAAAATAAAAAATATCAAAAAGATTTTCTTAGTTTTGTTACTTTCATTAAAAAAATTGAAAAGCCAAAAATATTTTCTATTTTTTTGTTTTGTTAACTTGTTTTTTTGTAGTATATTTTCGAAGTCTCTATGTGGCACTTGCAATGCAGATTTAGGGAGGGTATAAATTTGCAAATTTATCCTAGTTAGGTGTCCCTAGAAGCATGTTGCAGTATGTTGTCCCTGTTGGATTAGTGTCTAAGTCCATAACTATAATTGGTATGTACTTGACCCAAGAGTAGCATGGTCCATTTAGGCTGCATATCGTCACTATTTGATAGGATGTACATTTGAGAAAAAGTTACTTATGGTTTATTAATATATTATAAGTTCTAGTATATTAATATGAAATCATATTGTTTAATTAGTATTGATCAAGAATTAATTTGGAATTAATTTTGTGATAAAAAAAGAGACTAATTAAATATAAGGGGTTGATTTGGTAAATCATTCATTCTTATAAAGTGGGCTTATGATCCATAGTTCCTCATGTTGGGCTAAACCTAAGTGGTAACCCATGGATACTCCGTGGATGTTTTAACCCGTGGAGCATGAGGGATATGGAAAGCCATTAGGGTTTACATGGTGTAACCCTAGTTTACCACACTATATAAGAACTCCTCTAGCTCATGAAATTAGACTTAAGTGGAATACTAGAGGGCTAGTCGATTTGTGTGTGCAAGGAATCTCTTCTCAAGTTATCATTTGTTCTAGGTGTGTTGTGATTCCATTTCAGGCATTCATACTATTGGTGCTAAGCTCTTGAAAGTCCAAGCAACAAGCTACAAAGAAAAGGTATGTGATCAAACTTGTTTTATTACCCAAGTATCAAAGTTTTGTATGCTAGATAGGGTAATACCTTGGAATGTTCAAGTTTGCATGTATAATAGAGAAAACATAGTTCCAAGGTATTTAGGGTTGCATGTACACCTTAGGAGTGTTAGAAATCTCAATACCCAACAGTGGTATCAGAGTCTAGGCTTGTTTTCAATTATATATGATGCTAATTGTGTTAAAAGATTAAAAAATCAAATTTCTGCTGTCTGGACAGTGGACTCATTGAGTCCACTGACAGACTTGCCGAGTCAGCCAAATAAACTGACCAACTCGCCAAGTCAGTTCGTGCACTTGACGAATTGGTGCTCCTGGATGCAGATTTTCGAGTTTTAAAGTTGGAATTGGACTAGGATCATTACCCTAAACTGTTTTTGAACTTATAAACTTGTTTTTGATGTGGAAATGATCATGCTTATCTAATTTTAAAGATAATTGTCAAAGATTCATGTTTTGTATTAGTTTATATGGTTAGGCTAATGACATGAAATTTGTTTGATATGATTTGTCTTGTTCTTATGGGTTTAATTTAGACCATTGACAAATTGTATGTTTTTGTATGTTACAATTTTTGATCTAATTGTTTTTGATGGATTCCATAACTTGTCCACAAGTTATGGAAAATGAAAAGTTTTCCTTTTAAAAAGATCATTAAAATCGTAGGTTATGAACTTGAAGAGTCTTTTTCCCATATATGGTTTTATGAACTTCATAACTTTTTCCTTAAGTCATGGATTTTCAAGAGTCTTTTCATTTAAACCTATATCAAACTCATAAGTTATGGATTCCAAAAGTTTTTGAATAGTTCAAAACTTGCCCTCAAGTTTTGGAATTTGTAAATGTAAAAGTCTAACTTTTGAAACATTTAATTCCAAACCCTAGAATTTTAAATTTTAAAATTCAATCCTTATAATATTATAATATTATTGGTTTAATATTTATATGTATAAGAACAAAGTCAGTCTTAAAGTTAGTAGGCCTCATTCACGAAGCCGGTCTATAAGGGGGTATAAGGTTACTTCATATAAAATGGCAGTTTAATGGGTGTCCACTCTTACCCACCGCTTCCTTGACTGGTGGAGGGTCGTTAGCTGAACAGGTAGGATAGGAGTCTAATTCTCCCTTCATTAAAAGTATAATGAGAAATATTAAGTAACTAAACACTTATAATTTCCAAAATCTTAGTTACTTAGGAAAATGTGAATATGGTGCTAACCCATGAAATTGCACTTTGCACCTTGTTAAGTCGTTAGTGGAGCATGTGTGGTTAACCGTCACACTAATCTAGACTGACAGTGTGTGGCAAAGGGTAGCTTGATATTAATCATAGATCAATGGAGCGTGTGTGGTTAACCGGTACATTTATTTGGTGGTTGTAACATGCGGTGTACCAAGCTAATTTGCAAGGTTATACACACCTTGTTTGTGATCCTCGGCATCCCAATCACAAATGGAAGAGCATGGTTTACCTACCTTCAAATAGTTTGCAGTTTGGATTATGACATCCCTCTTCCAAATTGTAAAATATTGTGTTGGGTCCTAGCCTTAATATTTCATAAGGGTCTAATATTAAGGAATTAAATCAACTAACTTAAATTTCTCTCATTGTATATGTCTAGTTCAGACAACTATGGTCTTCCGAAATCCTTTGGAACAAGCTTTCCTCTTAAAGATGATGTTCCACGGTTGGATCCTGGAAGTCATACGTCACTTCCTCCACCTCCTCCAATTATTCTCGCTAACCCACAAGCTCGAAGACTTGAAAAATTCAAGGTCACTTAAGCCCTACTTCCAATGAAACATCAAGATGGAAGGCCTGTGTGTACTCACATCTTGGAGATGAAGTTATATATTGACAGCCTGAGAGTATTGGGTGTCGAAGTCTGAAAGAAGTTGGTTGTTGACCGGGTTCTTCAATCACTTCCTGAGTCATTTAGTGAGTTCATTAAGGACTATTATGTGACAGACCACGACTTGACCCTTATTGATCTTACCTATTTGCTTGTTGCTGCTGAATCAACAATGATGTGGTGCACTGGAAAAGCAAATTTGATGGGAAGATCTAATCCCCAAACTTCCATGGACATTGGAAGTGGAAAGATTGGAAGTCCGAAAAAGATTTCTCTTTCCAAGGGAAAGAGAAAGGCTAAGTCTGAGATTGTCCTTTGTGCCATTCCCAAAGAGTCTATATGTTTCTATTGCCATGAAAAATGGCATTGGTTGCGAAGCTTCCCTGACTACCTGAAAGATCTGAGAAAAGGTAGAATCGAAAATTTTAACTCTGCTTCAGGTAAGTATACTATCTAACTCTGTTAAGTTCCTAATTGTTGATTCTTAATACATGATGTGACAAGGTTGCATTTTGATGTTTTGTAGGATCATCCAAAGGGAAGGAAGCTTAAAGGAAGAGTATGTTGAATCTGATCGCGAAGATGGATTTCAATCGCATGGTTCGAAGATCATTTTTTTGAGCTGCTGCTTAGGAGTTATGATAAATTGCTAGGAAATATGTAATAACATAGTTTTCGTTTGTAATTGCATTGTAAGGAAAAGTTTTTTCCGTATTTTATAAATAAATAAAATTTGGTTTTTATATTTATTATATTTCCTTGCAATGAAATTTGTGAAATTGATGTTTGTATGTTTCTAAGTTATGAATATGATTCTTTGGTTTGTGGTAGTGTCGAGTATTTGCCAAATAAGGAAAGATTCTCATCACTCAAGTTTTAGTTGGATAGAAACTTGGAATCATGCAACTTGTATTGTGTGATGAATGAGAATTTTCATCTTTGGTAAATTATGACTAATTCCTTGTTCACATGTATATGTGAGTCAAGTGAAAGTTTAGGGGATCGGGTACACTAGGTGTGTGCTGGTCAAGATCCATCACGAGGATTGATAAGACTATTCTTCATGATTTACGAAAGTTTAGTAAACATAGCTATGCTTAAAAGTTTAATTATAATTATGAAACATTGGAAAAAGGTTCAATGTATGGCAGGACGACTAAGAAGAATCAAAGTAGGCGGAAAGATAAAAGTTTCTCCAATATGAAAAGATGGGAGAGTACTTTAGTATCGTATTTTATGATCATCTTAATGTTTATGGAAAAACCATATAACAATTGATCCTATAAAGACATCTTAGTGCATTTGTGTGGCTAAGAAGAGGAACCGTGAATTGTTGAAAATAGTTTAAATCAAGAAGATGAGTTATGCTTCGTTCCCAAAACAAGTCTTAGATTCATACTCCAAGATTGTAACCTTGAGTGATATAATCTTAAGAAAGGTTTAAAACACTTATCAAATGTGGAGTAAAAGTTTTCTACTCATGTACATTTGAAATTGGTAAGCTGTAATGTATTTGGATAAAACAAAGACCAACTAAGGCCAATTGTGTGAAGTGTTTGTCTTGATAAGAATCCACACTAACTCTGGAATATTTGATTTGTCACGGAATGATTCATGACAAGAGAATCTTATATGTCAAGAGGGCAGTGGGAGTCTTAAAGATCTTGACAGGTTTCAAGAACTAATCAAGAATAAAACCTATTGTTTATCACTAGCACAAGACTTGAGGTTTATAACCTATCATGTTGACATATTCTTATTTATATGCCCATTCTAGTTGAAGTTGACTATGTATGTGAGTTCTATGAGTTCTCAGTTGTTTGCATAACAACTTGGAAGCAATGGCAGGACCTTGTGCTTCCAGGTGGCAAGAAATTAAGATTGAATAAGTTCTGTGCATATGAGTTTGGATTTGTCACTAACATTGTCTTATGATTATGGTTATGGAAAATTCACATAGATAGGAACACATACACCATAAAATCTAAGTGTCATAAGGTTTCTCTCCGATACATGAAAATGATGGTGAGGAAACGCTTTCAGTAAGTAGATTTTAACAAGATAGCAATTGTGATATTTACATTATCCAATTCAGTTATGATTACAACATCCCTCTTCATAATTTGAATTATGAGATATGGAAAAGGGTCTAAACATTTGAGACTTATTGTTGTTAGTTCTAAAATTTTTAAGACACACATGTGAGCTATCTAAGGAAAGGTGTATCATTTTGAGAACTTCGTGTGTGGTGTAGTTAACTTATCTTCGTGTGTGATTTTAAGACACACAACTGCTCCCAGTTCAAGATCGTGTGTGGTGTAGTTAACTTCATGTGTCTTCAGCTGTCTCGAGGCATAGGCGATAACCTTATCTCGTAGCATCAGAAGACAACCGAGCCCTTGATTTGACGCGTCGCAATAGACAACGAAGTCTTCTATCCCTTTGGGGAGGGATAGTATTGGTGCGGTGCACAAGGCTCGCTTGAGCGTTTGGAACGTTCTCTCCTGTTTCTCTTCCCAGTCAAAGGCCACACCTTTCTGGGTCAGTGTTGTAAGAGGTTTTGCAATTCGGGAGAAGTTCTGTATGAACCTGCCGTAGTAGCCAGCGAGACCTAGAAATTGACGAATTTCTGTAGGCATCTTCGGTGCTGACCAGTTCTTAATGGCCTTAATTTTGGATGGGTCCACGTGGATTCTTTCTTCGCTTACCATGTATCCTAAGAATTCGACTCTTCGGATCCAAAATTCACATTTAGAGAACTTCTCATAGAGCTTCTCCATTCGTAAAGTTCCAAGAACTTGTTGCAGGTAATCGCCATGCTCTTCCTTACTTTAGGAGTAGATCAGGATGTCATCGATGAAGACAATGACGAACTGATTCAAGTAAGGTCGGCATAGTCTATTCATCAGATCCATGAAAACTGAGGGCGCATTGGTCAATCCGAATGGCATCACCACGAACTCGTAGTGTCCGTAACGAGTTCGGAAGGCTGTCTTCGGAACATCCTCCTCTAGCACTCGTAACTGGTGATATCTGGATCTTAGATCAATTTTGGCAAAGTAGTTCGCCCCTTGCAGTTGGTCAAATAGATCGTCTATGCGAGGCAAAGGATAGCGATTCTTGACCGTCAGTTTGTTGAGATCTCTGTAGTCGATACACATACGGAATGATCCATCTTTCTTATTAGCGAACAACACCGGTGCTCCCCATGACGAGAAACTTGGTCTTATAAAGCCCTTGCTGAGTAGTTCGTTAAGTTGACCAGATAGTTCCTGCATCTCTGCTGGTGCTAATCAGTAGGGCGACTTGGCTACTGGGGTAGCTCCTAGGACTAAGTCGATTCTGAACTCGACCTGTCATTGCGGAGGTAATCCTGGTAGCTCTTCTGGAAAGATGTCGGGAAAGTCGCTCACTACTGGAATGTTCTTTAGTTCTTTCGTTTCGAGGCTCGTATCGACAACGTGAGCAAGGAATGCATGGTATTCTTTACGTAGATACTTATGTGCTTGAATACTTGATATAATACGAAGACTTGCACTGGGTTTGTCGTCGTAGACGACAAGAGTTTCATTAGACGGGAGGTTTAGACGGACTGCTTTCTCGTGGCACATGATGTCGGCGCGATGAAGACTCAACCAATCCATGCCGATGATAACATCGAAGCTTTTAATCGAGACCGGCATAAGGTCAATTGGAAATGAATGGTTATCTAGAGTTAGGGTACATCCTAAGTATATGCTATTTGTGCTTTCTGTTTTTCCATTAGCCATTTCTACTATGAATTATTCTTTAAGTGTGTGAGGTTTTTGTTTAAGCATGCGAGCAAATTAATGGTTCACGAAGCTTCGCTCCGCTCCACTATCGAACATAATGCATGCATAAGAGTTATCTAGGAGGAACGTACCAGTCACCACCGCCGGGTCAGCAACTGCTTCCCCATGGCCTATCGCTAGTACTCTCCCTGCTCCGCCAGCATTCTTTGCTTTGGGGCAGTCCCTCTTATAGTGGCCCGCCACGCCACATCCATAGCAGGCCTAGCTAACGCAAGTGTCGGGGACTTGGGTGATCGGCCTCGCCGGGGATTTACAGAAACGGACTGTGTGTCCTTTCTTGTTGCAGTTAGAGCACTGCATTTCACGGAAGGGGCCGTTGTGGTGAAAGTTGCATTTGTTGCACTTAGGCAAACTTCCAGCATACTGCTCCACCGGAGCAGTAGCAGTAGCAGGGGTTATTGCGGCATGTACTGCCACAATTTGCTACTTTTTGGCAGCTCGATGTTTCTTCTTCTCATCCCAGAACTTCCGCTTAGTGTTAGCGGATTTGGAGGGTTCTGAGATGGCTAGGGTTGTTGTTGCTGATGGGGGTTTGACTCTATGGTCAATGAGTCGCTGTGCCAGTCACTTGGCACTGTCGAAGGTAGCAGGGTTCGATGATAGGACATTTCCCTGATATAGAGGCACTAGACCCCATATGTACCTATCGATATTTTTCCCTTCAGTGGGAACCATATTAGGGCAGAGGGCCACAATTTCTCTGAATTTGGCGGTATATGCGACTACGTTGGATCCCTTCATGGTTAGGCTCCACAGCTCCTGCTCCAATTTCTGGATCTCGCCCCTCGGGCAGTATTCCTCGATTATAAGGTCCTTCATGGTTTCCCAACCCATGTCATTGGCCACTACGAGAGTTAGTGCTTTAACATGGCCGTTCCACCACGTCAGGGCTTTTTCTTCAAAGGTGCACGGGGCATATTTGACTTTGCTCGCAGCAGGGCACGAACAAATTTCGAAGACTAATTCAGTCTTCTCGAACCATTACGAGAGGGAAATGACTCTGCCGGTTCCCTTGAAGGACTTCGGCTTGCAGTTGGTGAAATCCTTGTAGGAGCACTCTCTCGAGCACACAGGGATTTCAACAGGAATAGAGTCAACAGGGGTTCCACCTCTACTGGCATCTGTAGAGTGATACTAAGCCATGGTAGTTGCAACTGCCGTAGCTACTGCTGCATTTAGGGCTACAATATCGATGACTGTAGGAGGACGAGGTGGTGGTGGTGCAGGGTTATGCCTGTGAGATTTGCGAGGAGGCATCTTTCAGCTATAAGTTTATAAAGATAAACACAATGGTAAGAATCAATTGTAAGTGGGGTGAGAGTGACACATGGACTAACTAACCATAGCCTAACAGCTGAATGAGTGTTTGAGATCACAACATAGAAGATTAGTAGGAAAACACAAGTGTATGGATTTTTCCACAGATTAGGTAGCTGTCTAATATACTGGTATTATTGATGTAATAAGTTCAATTAAAATCGACCTAACAGTAGGTCTTACATCATACCATAGAGAAAGTTTGACAGTTCCTATATTCCTAGTTAGAGTACTAAAAGTTAGGAATATTTTACAGACAAGTGCTACTTAGAGCATAGATACTAAAGGTTATTCCTTAACCAAAAGACAAAGATATACTAGACATCTTCTAACGTGATGGGTATTCCTCGGGCGAACCCTGAGGTCTGCCATTTGACGAACCACCTCTTGAAGGTGTCGCTCATGATCCCTCTGACGAACTCGAAGTTCTAAGACTTCGGCTCGGGAGGCAGCCAGCTGTTGCTGCCGGGTCTTATTTATTCTCCTGTTCCTTTCCATTTCTTCTTCAAGATGGCGGATGCGGACTGTGTTGACACCAGATTTGGCATCAATCTCCATGACTCGGTCGATGGCTGCTCGACCTTGTTCAACATTACGAGCTATTCTACGGTCAATGACGGGCAAAGCTCGATCTGCAGAGCCACCTTTACTGAGATAGTAAAAGCTTCGATCCCCAAAGTAAGGTAAGGGTTGACACTGTTCGTCACTCCAACGATTCAAGTTGGTTGTCCACAAGGGTGTGGGACCTGGGAAAGCTGGTCGGGGATTGTTGTTTCCGGCTTGACCTACTTGGGGTAGGTTGTTGACTTCAGGCTCGGAGTCAGATCCATCCGAAAAGCCTTCTGTGAGGTGATCATCCAAAGGGATTGGATGCTCATCTTTGGGCTCTTCTTCAAGCCATCCCGCATTGCCTTCATTTGGGAAGTACGGGTCGCCATGATGGAATCCAACCATTTAAATCCATGCGAGAAGAGAGGTATACGAATCTAGTATATAAGTAGTTTGTAGTAGCAAAAAACACTCCTATAGTATTTTAAGTCTAGGTTCTACTGTTCTCCTTGTGGTATTGTTGGTAAGTTTTTAGACTTGTTAACATATCACAACCATTCTGGGGCATATGCTAATCACTCCTCGGACCAGCATAGTTGATCAGGCTATGCCATTCCCAGGACTGGCCATACATCCCCGAGCTCACTTGTGATATTTAACAATCGTAATACTTTTGTTCTTGTCATTGTGACACTGATTTTAGTATGAATGTAGACTTGTATACCAAATTAAATATTTTAGTATTTAAAGTATAGACTCTTGGTCAGAGTGTTTTAATCCCAAATGGGTTTATAGTTAGTATATCTTTTATGGGTTGATATACTCAATTCACTATAAACAATGCTCTGATACCAATCTGTCACACCCCAAAACCGAGAACGGCGGAAACGTTATGGGGCGGAGGACGTCATGTAAAGTCTCACAACATAGTATAACAGTAAACAAGCAAACAACATCATCCATTGACTTAAATATATAATTTTAATACAAGCATGTTCCGTACAGTTATAGACACCAAAACTATAAATCAAAATAATAAGATGAGTCTTGAATGCGCTCCATCTTCTCAAAAGCTAGCCTCGGTACCTGTCTATTGAATACCTGATAATACAAGTTATTTTGAAGGAGTTTATCAGCATTAAGCTAGTGAGTTCATAAGTATTTTAGTGTCGGTGTTTGTATCAAAACGTTTGAACGTGGTTTATAGTATGAGTTTGTAAACATTGGTGATAAAACTATATGAATCTTTGTAAGTGTATGTAAAAGTTTGAATCTCTTAGAAAAACCTATATTTTCTATTAATAGTAGCCTTCTACCAAGGCTTAACTGCTTTGTATGTTCGTTTATTGTAAAAGTGTGTAATTTTCCCAAGTGTAACTATCATTAACAAAATATAGTTTGTACATTAATGTTTAAGTGAAATGATCACTAAATGTATGTAAAGGGTAAATTAATGTAATATTGTAGTGTTGTATTATAGGAACTACTGCTGTACTAACTACCTTAAACCGGATATATATTAAGGTATCATGTGATTAATTGTACCATACTATCGACTATGTAACACGACAATGTAGGTCGTAAAAAGGTATGACGTTTGGCACCCGCAGACCTGCAGGTCCGGCTGTAGCTAGCAGCAAGGTGTAGGATAGTCAATCCAGTATAGATCTATACGCAAACTCACGCTCTCCCTCCAAGAGACTCTGGCTACATCTCGGTCCATGACATTGAAAGCATGCTTCGATACAGTGGATCACAATTATGTTAACGTATTTATGTATATGTAATGTGTTGTTACTCGTCTAGTATTGTTGTATATGTTCTCTTTCTAGTATAGTTGTAAATGTGCTCTTTCTAGTATAGTTGTAATGTATTGTTACTCGTCTTGTATTGTTGTATATGTTCTCTTTCTAGTATAGTTGTAAATGTTCTCTTTCTAGTATAGTTGTATATGTTCTTCTTCTAGTATAGTTGTATATGTTCTCTTTCTAGTATAGTTGTATATGTTTTCTTTCTAGTATAGTTGTACATGTTCTCATAGTAATGTAATGTATATGTTCTGATAGTAATAAGTATTGACTCATGAATGAACTGACTCATTGGACATCTCATTGTTCTAACAATAGTATAAGTATTATCCTGTGCTACCCCGATGGTAACTTACTAATTATGTACTGGTACGTATGAATATAAAAGTACTTTTATGACTATATATGTACACATGATATATAATTAATATTGAAACGACTTTCGGACGGCTACCCGATACCCCACCAGACCACATCTCAAGCACGAAAAGGAAATAGGGCGGACGGTCTTCCTAAGCCTTTTAAACATTGCTTATATAACTATACATATATGGGCATGCAATTTATAATAAGTATAACAGAGTTTAAGTAAAAGTATTTGATAAGTAAAAGAATTTGTAAAACAGTTTGAACAGTAATAAAATCAATGGTTTTGTAGTTATTAATCACTTGTGATTGATAAGTATTTGATAAGTAAAAGAATTTGTAAAACAGTTTGAACAGTAATAAAATCAATGGTTTTGTAGTTATTAATCACTTGTGATTGATGTAATAACTATAAGTATTCAAATTGTATTCCCCCCCCCCCACATAAAAGCATTTAAAACATTTAAAAGTATTTCAAAGGTTAGTTAAAGGGGTATGAACTCACTTGTAGTGAGTGGATTGGATTGAAGTGTCGGATACGGCGCTAGGTGACAAATGGAGACTTGTACACACGCATGAGGCTAGTTATTATATAATGAACATATATATATATATATATATATATATATATATATATATATATATATATCAGTAATTAGCCAATTTATAACTAGTAAATTAAGTTGGGACACTCTAAAACATGAAAACACTTTGTATAAGTGTTATAAGTCCTAAGGATTGCATCTAAGTTGTTATGGGACAAGGCTAATTGGTTTAGGGTTCCAAAGGACCCTATACATGAGTTTACTCTTCAATAAACCTCACACAAGGAGTTTACGGTCGTAAACCCTTGAGTTTACGACCTTAAGCTCCTAAGCTTAATGTCATTTGGTGTTTTGAAGTTCTAAATGATCCCTAGAAGCATTCCTACTTGGTGTTTTAATCCTTGGAAGAGTTTAGGGCTTAAATACACTCCTTTGAGGAGTTCACGGCCCTGGGACCATTTCCCTTAGGGATTACAGCCATAATCTCTCATGGGGATGGGTTTTTGATGTTTTAAGGTGCTTAATTTAACAAGGAGTACATCTAGGTAATTGTCCAAGGCTTTAGGAGTGATTAAGGCACTCTTTGGCCCTTGAGTTTGGAGTTCACGGTCCAAGAACTTCTTGGGCCGTGAACACCTTACTCTTGGTGTTCATGGATGATTTCTAGTCTTATATACACTAACTTACAAGCCTAAGGTAGTTACATAACAAGGGGAAAGGACTAGACATCATTTTACCCTTATAAAAGAGTTTACTCCCCAAGATGTTCTTGGGCGGTAAACTCTTGAATCTTGCTGTTTTGTTATGAAATCTATGTTATTAAGCACACTATAAGCCATATAATACAACTAGAGAGAGGTACTCACGATTTGGGATGAAAACCCGAAGATTCGTGAGAGAGAAAATGGCTTTTCTCTAGTTGGAAATGTAACTAATGAATAAATTTGGCTCAGAATTCTATATATAGTCCTGGGATTTTTGGCAGAAAATATTTTATTCCCTCAATGAAACTCTAATATCGTAGAGTTTTGGAATAACAGAGTTACACAAAACCCTAGTGCATCCACTCTCCTGATATCTCCTTAAGTGTAAACCCTGAAATACTCAAACTTATTTTAAAAAGTCTGAAAATTTACAACAACTGATCTGACTTCTATTGACTTGATAATGTTTGTACAAAATAGAAATTTCAGGTTGTTACATAACCCGAAGTGGTCAAAACTAAGATTTTTCCAATTATTAATTTGAGGTGTTTTCATGTGTTTCTAACATGTTTGGACACCCATTAAGTCATAATAGAAGTCTCAAATTAATGACTTAATTTAAAAACGTAAATGGAAACAATTTGAAAAAGACGATTTTTATTGACGAAACGGGTTACAGTAAAGGAATAAACTTCGGGTTGTCACATGGTGTTTGAGGAAGTGACCTGTAAAATGACCGCCAATGGGTATCCATTCTTACCCACTGCACCCTTGACCAGTGGAGGGTCGTTAACCGAACAGGTAGGATAGGACACTAAACCATCATTCAAATTATAATGAATTAAAAAGTAACTAAACCTTTTATAAATTCACAATCTTAGTTACTTTAGGAAAAATGTGAATTTGGTGCAAATCCATGTAATTGCACATTGCACCTTATTGGTCAGTTAGTGGAGCGTGTGTTGTTAACCGACACACTAATGTGGACTAATAAAGGATGACAATGGGTAGCTCGTAATTTGTCATAGATCAATGGAGTGTGTGTGGTTAACCGCCACATTGATTAGGTGATAAATGACTTCGAGAGTACCAAACTAATTTGCATGGTTATTCACACCTCGTTTGTAATCCTTGGTATCTCAGTCACTAACTTGAAGGGCATAATCAAGATTAAACATCTCATTGAAAAGTTCAATGAATCTCAAAAGATCTAGGACTTTTTTTTAAACTTAATTCATTTAAACATTTTGTTTTCATGATGTAATTGGTAAATCCTCATTTACCTACCGACAAATAGTTTACAATTGGATTATGACACCCCTCTTCCGAATTGTGAATTATTGTGTTGGGTCCAAGCTTTAATACTTCATTTGGTATAATATTAAGGACTTAAATCAACCAAAACTTGATTTTTTTGACAACTATGATCTTCCCAAATCTTTTGTAAAAAGCTTTCCTCATGAAGATGATGTTCCTAGAAATAACACTTCACTTCTTCCACCGCCTCCAATAATTCTCCCTGACCCACATGTTCGTCGACTTGAAAAGTTCAAGGTCACGAAACCCTATTGGCAAGCAAACACAAAGATGGAAAGTTTGTATGTGCTGACGTCTTGGATATGAAGTTGCATATTGACAGACTGGGAATGTTGGGTGTCGTTTTCCCAAGAAATTTGGTTGTTGACTTGGTTCTTCAGTCATTTCCCGAGTCGTATGGTCAGTTTGTTAAAGACTTCTATATGACAGATCACGACGTGACCCCTATTGATCTTACTTATTTGCTTATTGTTGTTGAATCAGCATTGATTTGGTGCACTGGTAAAGCAAACTTGATTGAAAGATCTACTTCCCAAACTTCCATGGACATTGACAATGGCGACATTAGAAGTCCAGAAAAGCTTTCTCTTCCCAATGAAGAGGGATTGGCCAAGGTCAAACCATTTGACCAAATGGTAAATAGAAAGGCTAAGTCTATGATTGTCCTGTGTACCACTCCGAGAGAGTCTATTTGTTTCTATTGTCAAGAGAAGGGGCATTGGATGCGAAACTACCGTATCTACCTAAAGGATCACAAGGATGGTAAAGTAAAAGTTTTTGATTATGCTTCGGGTAAGTCCACTATCTAACTCTATTAAGTTCCTATATAAAGATTCTAAATACATGATATGATGAGATCACATTTTGATGTTGTGTAGGATCGAAGAAGAGAAAGGAAGCTTAAAGAAAGAGCAGGTTGAGTCTGATCGTGAAGAGATGGATTTTGATCGCATGATTCGATGATCTAAATTTTGAGTTGCTGCTTAGGAGTTATGATATATTGCTTAGGAATTTTTAGAAACATAGTTTTCATATGTATTTGCATTTTAAGGAAATGTTTTCCGCGTTTTATAAATAAAGATTTTTTTATTTTATCTTATTTTATAGTTCCTTGCAATGGCATTTGTGAAAGTTGATGTTTGTATTTTTAGCAATATGGATTTGATTCTTTTGTTTGTGGTAGTGTCGAAATTTACCAATTAAGGAAAGACTCTCATCACCAAGTTTCAATTGGACAAAACATGGAATCATGCAATTTGTATTGTATGATGAATGAGAACATTCATCTTTGGGAAATTAAGACTAATTCCTTGTTCACATATAGATGTGAGTCAAGTGAAGGACTAGGGGATCAAGTACACATTGTTGTGCACTGATAAACTCCACCACAAAGAACGATAAGACTATTCATCATGATTTACTAAAATCTTAGTGATTATGATTATGCTTACAAGATTAAGTATAATTCTGAATCATTGAAAAAGTTTCAATGTACAACAGAACGACAAAAAAGAATCAATTAGGAAGAAAGATAAAAGTTTCTCTAATTTAAAAGGAAAGGAGAGTAATTTAGTATTGTCTTTTATGATCATCTTAATGATTATAGAACCATATCACAACTGATCCTCTAAGGACACCTTAGTGCACAAGTATGGCTAAGAAGAGGAATCATGAATTATTGAAATGGTTAAAACAAAAAGGTGAATCATACTTCGTTCCAAAATCAAGTATTAGATTCATACTCCAAGATTGTGACTTGGGTAACATGTCTTAAGTTGGTTTGGAACACATCATGAAATGTGGAGTATGAAATGGTTCTTGCTCATGCACATTGGAATTGGTAGTTGTGATGTTTTAGATAAGAAAAAGATCAACTAAGACCAACTAAGTGAAGTGTTAATCTTGATAAGAAACCGCACTAACTCTTGAATATTTGTTTGTCAAGGAATGTTTCTTGAAAATAGAATCTTATATGTCAAGAGGTCAATGGGAGTCTTAAAGATCTTGAAAATCTTTAAGAACTAATCAAGAATAAACTTATTGTTTGTCACTAGCACACGACTTGAGGTTTGTAACCTATCATGTTGACATATTCTTGTTTTTGTGCCCATTCTAATTAAGGTTGACTATGCATGTGAGTTCTATGAGTTCTCAATTGTTTGCATGAGGCAAGGCACCTTGATCAGTGAGATTTAATTGATCAGCAAGGGTGATCTGCTCAATAACTTCGAAGACATGGTAGGTCCTTGTGCTGCCACGTGGCAAGAAATTAAGATTGAAAAAGTTTAGTCCATATAAGTTTGAATCCGCCATAGACCTTATCTAATGATAACGGTTGGAAATGACAATTTCACTTGGATAGGAACGCATACACCATAAAATCTAAGTGTCATAAGGTTTCTCTTGAATTCATGAAAATCATTGTGAGGAAACGATTTCACTAAGTATATTTTAAGGAGATAGCAGTTGTGTTAATTCCTTTCTCAAATTCGATTATGATTATGGAATCCCTATTCATAGTTCGAATTGTGAGAAATGGAAAATAGTTTGAACATTCGGACCTCATTGCTGTAAGTTATGAAATAGTTTAGACACACATATGGACTTTCTAATAAAAGGTTTATGAGTTTAGATAAAGGCTTATCGAAGCATCTCGTATCAGACATCTGAACTTTGGTAAGAAAGTCAATAAAGTATTGATTTCTAGAAGTCCAATTGATTTCTGGATACATGTCAAAGCTAGTGGGAGCATAAATGTTACGCTAGTAACAAAATAATCGTTATGCTAGTGGGAGCATAATTAGTATGGTAAGTGTTGTGAGTTAGTAATACTATTTATAGGAAACAAAGTTCTAATTTGCATAGTTGCAAAGGTTGAAAAGTTGTTTCGCTATAGTAAGGGAGACGATATTTATACTTTATTTTGAATCTAAAAGTTTAGATTGAAGTATTAATCAAACGTAGTGATGGATATATATATATATATATATATATATATATATATATATATATATATATATATATATATATATATATATATATATATATATATATATATGAATACCATGTTGAAATATTTCAACATTGGAAATTCTATATATGGAAAATATATATATATATATATATATATATATATATATATATATATATATATATATATATATATGAATACCATGTTGAAATATTTCAACATTGGAAATTCTATATATGGAAGTATTATAGCAAAAGACTGGACAAGTATCATGTCTTTATGTAAGACATTATGAATCGTGTCCCATATGCTTCGGGTATAGGATTGATTGCATATGTTATAATATTCACATGTTCTAATTTTCCAAATGCCTAATGCATTAAGAGGGAAAAACAAACAAGAACCGGATATGACTAAAGTTATTAAACAACTATCAAGGACGATCTAAGGTTCGCTAAGGATTGATCGCTTGTAGTTGGAAGTATAGTAATGGATGGACCGTATTGACATTATTATGAATAGACAGGATTCTATTTATATTGAGTTCTCATATGGAATTTATGGAAATATTTCCATAATGGGAGATGGATATTAAGAGTCTATTTGTGCAAGAAGGATGTTCAAAGGAATGTACTTTGAATTTGAGACTTCGCTTCCTTGGAATTGTCTTGTTATCAATTTTCAAATGAATACTTTGTAATGACGTTGGCAAAGTCTCTGTGACTTTTGTACCTCGACATTATAGAAAGGATCATTGCATGATAGTGGCAAGAATTAGGTGTTCATACACTAAGGATTTGGAATTTTGAAATGAGTATCATAAAAATGTATTCAATTGATATATTTCACAAAGTAAGGAACATAAGTAAACACAGTGTGCATGCTTGGAGCATAGGATAACCATTGTTTTAACTCAAGTATTAAGTCGATTAATCGAAACATTATACAATGAATAATGCGTAATGAATATGGTGATAAAATAAAAGGTGTTTTATTTATATTCAAAAGTTTTGAGACCATATTGGATTCAATTATTCTTCTATTTCACTTCACATGTTTTGAGTTCCCGAATAATATGATTATTCAAACCATCCATAGTCGATCATACTTTGGAAGTAGGTATTGAGGCAAGACTGTCATGAATCTGACTGTAGATTGTCTAAAGTGTTTAGACATAGCAAAGTTTGTTACAGTGTTTACGAGTACTCCTGTAATAAGATTTGAGTATCGGATTAAACCCACGCTCATATGAATCACTTCATCGATTTCATCATGGGTGATTATGAGATGATAATATCTTATATTCTTGTAGCGGAGACATATAGTTGTAGTTTACAAGTCGGTTGCACATTGATAATATGTAATAGCACCAGTAAATTGGTGTTATATAACATATTATTGAGTGTGATTTGATGAGTAAATAGAGCAAGCATATGAGTCAAAGTTCAACCGGTCCTTTTATCCTAAGAGGGATAAAAGCGATATCGGTGGGCCCCTGGATGATTTAGTGATGACAACCCTAAGTGCTTGGCCAAGCCTGGACTGATTTGATTTGTTCAATTAGTCGGTCGTCATAAATTGGAAATTGGCAGATAACACATAGATAGATAGAATGATAATAATCCATGTCTCATGTCCATACGATATCTAGAATGGAGGAATATATGATCCCTTATCTAAAGCACACGTTACTGATATGATCAGAGTTCAACATTGACTTTTGAGAGCTACGATTGCTAATCAAATTTCGGAGTCGTACTTGCAATAATAGTTATAAGACTTATCCAAGTGGGAGACTATTGGATTAGGTGTCTAAGCCCATAACTATAATTGGTATCTACTTGACCCGATAGTAGCATGGTCCTTTTAGGTTGCATTCACCAGGGCAATTTGATAGGATGGATATTTGAGAAACATGTTATTTGTGATTTATTAATAGATTATAAGTATAATATATTAATTGAGAAATCATATTATTTAATTAGTATTGATCAAGAATTAATTTATTGATCAAAAGAGACTAATTAAATTAACGTGGACTGATTAAGTAAATCAGTGATACTTATAGTTTGGGCTAATGATCCATGTTGATTATGTGGACTAAATCTTTGTGGAGTCCATGAAGATTTAGTCCAGAGGGCATATCGTATGGATTATTGGATTAAAGGCCCAAGGGAGTGTAATATGGTTTACAAGTTGAAATCTAGGAATTCCACACTATAAGTGTAACCCCTTATCTCCAAAATTGGCACCCAAGGATTCCATGTAGAACCATAGCCGATTTTGTGTGTTCATGACCTCTCTCTCATTATCATCCATTAGTTCATAGTGTCTTGTGATTCAACTAGAGGCATCACACTTGAGGTGCTAAGCTCTTGAAAGGTCAAATTCTACATGCTACAATATAGAGGTATTCATCCATCTTGATTTTATGTTGCAAATATCAAATTGTATGCTAGTTGTAGGCTTCATGCTTTGGATAATTTTTGTTGCATGTATAATTAGAGAAAACTTAGATCCAAAGCGTTAGGGTTATATATGCACCATAGGAAACATATACGGAACAAACCTACTGAAGATAGTGTCTGGCCCTAGCTGCTGAACATAGAATCGGCCCACATTGGGCACTCTCTCCCTATGCCACTAACTCTCCCCCATTTGGGGTCCGAATGCGTACCAACTGATGTTTGGAATCGATCACCACCTTATTGGGGCTCAAGCAGTCCATCCCTACAATAACCTTATTCCCGCGCAAAGGAATACGAACGAAATCGATCGGATACTGCTCACTGAACATCTCAAGAATACAACCCCGATGAACCTTCGATACCCAGAAAGATCGATCATCCACAATTTCAACCTCTAATGGATAATCCAGCTCCCCTGGAGCACCAACAAACCTCTTGTTGTGCGCAAAAGATACAATGATCGGGTAGCCCCCAAATCAAATAATACCAAGGCAGAGATACCGTTCACAAGGAACGATCCAAAAACAAAACACACAAATATAAGCAGAAAGTCAACATAAATAAAGAGATATGGAGAAGATACATACTTCTCACCACATTAGGTTTTGCGCAAGCCTCCACGATTGTTAGCAGAAAAAGCCCTGCTACGCTCAACAGGCGCATCCGCCTTCCCCAGGCGGCCATCAGTAATCCATAATGTCGCTGGAGCAGGTGCTACCACTGCTCCCGCTGCTGCCAAACTCAGACAATTGACCTTCTTATGGTCCCTCTGATAGCAATGGAAGCAAATCAGGTCAGATGTCTGGGTGGTGGTGGTGGTAGCAGTGCAATCCTTACTAATATTGTTGGATTAGGTGTCTAAGCATATAACTATAATCGGTATAAACTTGAATTGATAGTAGCATGGCCCTTTTAGGTTGCCCTCAAACCTAGAAATGGACATGATATTTTGGAGTGAAATAATGATTTATGATTTGATTAATAAATTGAAATAAATGATTTGTTAATATATTATGGAAATAATATATTATATGAAAATAGTAGTATTTAATTATTATTTAATCAGAAATTAATTAGAATTAATGATTAAAAGAATTAACTAAAAGTACAGGGACTAAAGTGAAATTGTTCAATTGTTGAGCAAGAGGCATTGTAGAACCCTCCATGAGGCTATGGACGGTTTTAAGGACCCTTAAGGTTTCTAGAATTATCCTTGGTGGATAATTAGAAAGCTGGATAATTACCCGGTTCAAGATATTATTATTGTATTGGGTTTGAGCTTATCTAGGGTTTTCTGACCGCACTATATAATGGCCCCATAGGGCTATGATTTTCGACCACTCATACCTTAGAGAGCATAGGCTGAAATTTTGATCCTCTTCCTCCTCTCTCATCAATATCCTTCTTGCTTGCGTTGGATGTGACCCACTAGAAGTATGACATTTGTGGTGCTTGCTACCAAAAGCTCCGAAGGATGAATTCAAAATTTTTTGCTACAACAATCATCAAGGTAACTTTTCATCCTTATGGATTAGATTTTATATACAAAAGTTTTTGTTGGGTCGTGTTTTGTATAACGTATTGCGTCTATTAGGCTCGTTAGCTAGTCCATTTTGTATCTCCGGTATGGGCCTGTCCATCCGTGAGTTTAGTAGGGTTTAGTATAAATAAAGGTGCTTGCATGCATCTAAAAAAACGATAGAATAAAACGATCAGAGTATTATTCAGCAAGTTTATTATTATCATTCTTGTAACCCTAAAGTCCTCTACAACGGAAGTTCTTAGTCGAGCTCTGCTGAGGATTGTTTGATCTAATCATTCAACATATTTTGATCCACACTTGTGTTATTTATTGTTTTGTGTTCATCGCAATACCTGTTACAAAGATCTAATCGATCTTCAAGTTTGTTTTTATAACGTAACAATTGGTATCAGAGCAGGAGGCTGTGTAAATCATACACATCTTTTCTGTGAAAAAGGTTGCGATTAGGGTTATTCCGCATTAACTAATATTTATTGAGCCGTCATCCCATAATTGACGTAACTCAGCATTTATTTGTTTTGCCCTAATTTAATATATTACAAGTCTGATCTTTCAAACAGGTTATTCGATCAAGCATGGACGAGTCACAATCAAATCCCATTAACATCTCAAACAGCATTGGATCAACGACGAAGATTCCCATCCTTTACACCCAGGATTACGAAGTCTGGGCACATCACTTTGAAGATTATGTCATTGGATCTGAAGACAATGGATATCTTATTTGGGAAGCAATCGTGTCTGGACCATTCACTCATTCAGCAACATCAAGAATCATTAAAACTCAGAAAGAGTATAATGATCTGTTGAAAGACATAAAAGATATTGCCCAAGACGAAAAGGATAAATTTCAGTGCAATATTAAAGCATTGAGACTAATCAGATTCGCTCTTCAATCTGATACTTTCAGGCTAGTGAGTTCGTGCAGCACTGCTAAAGAAATATGGGATAGGTTGCGAGAGCTTTATTCCACAGACGAAGATCTTGAACATTCCATTCAAACCTTACTTTTGTCTGAGTTTGGTGAATTTAAGCAGAATCCTGAAGAAACTGTTACTCAGACATTCGATCGCTTCAATCATCTTCTTATTAAGATGATTAAACACGATATTGAAAGGAAGTTGATTGAACAAAAGGTTACATTTTTAAACGGTCTTAGATTTGAGTGGAGAGCGGTTGTGTCCATGGTTAAAGCACATGAGCAGTTCAAATCCTACTCATTGGCAAAGCTGGTAGGGATTTTGAAATCCCAAGAAAAGAATGTCTTACAGGAGAAAAATGTGGTTTCTAGCTTGGGATTATTGGCCATTCTGTCCAAAAGCAAAGGTGTCGTGGAAGATGAAGACCTTAACTTAGAAGACTATGACCTTACCTCAGAAGACTATGCAATGATGGTGTCAAACCCGAAGAGGTTCATCAAGAAAAGGTTTCCTACCAATAAGAACCGAAATTGGCAGGGAAGTTATAGTTTTGAAAAGGTCAGGGAAGAACCGAAGGCAGAAGAACCAAAGAAAGAACCGAAAGCTGAAGGAGATTCGGGTGTGAACTGCTACTATTGTGGAGGAAAGAACCACTATGCCAAAGACTGTGTCCTAAAGAAAATGGCAGAAAAGGATGGAGAAAATGATGAAGAGGCTGTGTTGATGAAAAGGCTGGAGGAGATTAAGAGAAAGAAAACTACTGCTAACCCTTCAATGAATGCTTTAATTGTGCAGCGTTCGGTAGCGGATGATGAGTTCGGTGGCGTGGAGGTCTGGTCAACCGACTCTGAGGATGATGAAGTCAAGAAGCCATCTCATGGAAAGGCTTATGTTGCGAAAGGTGAAGGAAGCTGTGGAAAGTGTTTGATGGTGTCGGATGTTTCTCAAATGAGGGGATACAACACAGACGGTGGGAACGAAGACACGAAGGAGCGAGAGGACTTGTGCTTCACAGCAAAACTTCTCAGCGTGCAGTTTAACGAGCTTGATGAATTAATCAAGAAGGTACAATCCGTTTTTGTTTCATTCAAAGTCCCACAAATTTCATATGAAAAAGAATTAAAAAATGTAAATTAAAGAATCTCTCATCTAGACAGCAGTTTAACTCAAACACGGGTCACCAATTCTAACCTAACTGACCAAATAAGCAGGGTGTCTTCAAAGAGTGAAGAACAGAGGATGTGGATAGAGTTGAAGGAGTCGGAATTGATCAAATCAAAAGACGAAAACATTTATTTACAAAAAGACAATTTGAAACTTTTGAAATAGAGAAATGTCTTTTGTTTTATTGTTATGCGTCTTTACACTAATATCACTCAACTTCATTTGAACTGTGAAATAGGACAGAAAATTCATCGCATGATTTTGCCCTTCCTTGAGTTTAAGGAGGATGAAATTGACGCTGAAGCATACAATTGCGAAAGTGTAGTTTCGTCTGAGGATGTAAATCCGACATATATGTATGGTCTAGACAAAATCGAATCTTTCATAAAGTCCAAGGACCATAAGGACATGCTGAAAAATCTTTTGGATGAAAATGATAAACTGAAACTAAGGACCGAAACCATACAAAATTTTAACTCATTGAATGCCAACTTGAGCTCAGAAAATAAAATTGATGTTGAAAATGCATCTGAGCTTAATGAGGATGATGATATGAGTGAAATTTCTGTAGAGGATGTAGTTGACTGTTCTAAGTTTGTCAAGAGCGAACCCGAAAACCACAAAAATCTTATTTCAGAAAATTCTGTGGAGTTTGCTTGTCTGTCCCAACAAAAGTCCCCGATCCTTGAAGAAAAGGTTGTTGTATACCAAAAGGTAAGGACGACTCCAAATCAAGTGTATAAGGTCACAGGAGTAACCGGACATCAGACAACCGAACTCACAGCCATTGTAAATGAAGATAATGCTGATGGCTGTGATGAGTTCTTCTGGTTTGCTCCTATCAACAATGATGACGAAACCCTTGGTCTGTCTGAACGGACATCCTAGAAAACCAAAGGCAGATATGTGCCAGAGCCTTTGAACAAGCCTGATAACTTCGACATGCCAAGTACTAGTGGTACAAAAGATGTTCCTGAAGAAAAAGGAGTTCCTGCAAAAGATATCACTCCTTCAAGTGAAACATCATCAGTACAAAGTACACCGACTGACAAAAAGCATCTCTCAGAATGAAAACAGTTTTGGCGATCTCAAAACGCCCACTTCTCTTATCATGACAGAAATTCAAAGTCAGAGAAAAATGTTGTTAGACCGCAAGAAAGTAATAACAACCGAAAGGACAAGTTCGGTTCTGAAAAATATAACAACTGAAGGCAAAGGTTCGGTTCAGAGAACACTAGCTACCGAAAGCATAGGTTCGGTCTCAAAAGCAAAAGCAACCAAAGTTCTAGGTTCGGTCCCACTAATGATAAAAAACAAAAGGGTCACTTAGAGCCTCAAGTCAAGACAACATCTCAGTCTAATTTCTCTCGTTCTACTTACTCTAATTCTTCTAATTCCTCTCAACCCCTTTCTAAATCCAATTCTGTTCGATCTCAAAATCCAAAATCTTCAAAGGATTTGAAAGGGAAAACGAAGGTTTCCTCAGTCAAATCAGGTCAAAATCATCTCAATGTCCAAATGCCTGAACCTGAATCCAAACAGAAAGTTACAAGTCCCAATAAAATTAAGGTTTTAACCATTAAAAAGAAAGATGAAACAACTTTAATAAAAAGAACATATCTTGTTGACATCTCTCTTACTATTCTTGTTCCTGTGAAAGGCTCACGTGGACCCAAGAAACTTTGGGTTCCTAAATCTGCTTAATTTTTGCAGGTCATTAGTGACGAGCAGTTTGACGAAGAATGGTATATTGACAGTGGCTGCTCACGTCACATGACAGGAAGGAAGGAAGAGCTGAGGGAATTTCGGTCTTCTTTCAAACGATGGAAATGTCAAGTTCGGGAACAACTCATTCGGCACGATAAAAGGCTATGGAATGATAACAAATGGAGATTTCACAATCAGAAAGGTTGCATAAGTTGAAGGACTGCAGCACAACCTCATCAGTGTATCTCAGCTTGTTGGAGGTACTGGTCACAAGGTCTCTTTCGACGATGAGGTTCAGAGATAATCGAAAAGAAAACGAAAAGAGTAATTCTCAAATCGGAGCGCAAAGGCAAAATGTTTCCCCTGAATCTCAAACCCATCAAAGGAAATCCAGCTATCTGCCTATTATCCAAAGCACAATCTGACGAAAGCTGGCTATGGCACCGAAGGCTCTCTCATCTCAACTTCAAAGATATCAACAAACTTGTCACAGGTGGTCTTGTTCGAGGTCTTCCACTGCTCAAATTCGATCAAGAACATTTATGTGCTGCATGTGAAATGGGGAAGCAGAGTCGTCAAAGTCACCCATCGATTGTAAACACTAAAGTTGTTGAACCATTACAGTTAATTCACATTGACTTGTGTCGTCCATCATCTATCGAAATCATCGGCGGTAGCAAGTATATTCTTGTCATTGTTGATGACTTTTCACGTTTTACATGGGTGTTCTTTCTGAAGCACAAATCTGAAGCAACTCTCAAGCTAAAGATGTTTATCAAGCAGGTTGAAGTGCAGCTAAGGAAAGTCGTTCGCAACATCAGAAGCGACAACGGGCTGGAGTTCAAAAATAAAGAATTCGAAGATTTCTTGGTAGAAAAAGGAACCAGTCACAACTTCTCAACTCCCTATACCCCTCAACAAAACGGAATTGTTGAAAGACGAAACCGATCTTTGTGTGAGGCGGCCCGAACCATGCTAAGTTTTGCCTCTTTACCTTTATATTTTTTGGGCTGATGCTATTGCTGCAGCGTGTTTTACGCAGAACAGGTCCTATCTCAATAAACGCTTTAATCTCACACCTTATGAAATCATCAACAACAGGAAGCCAAATGTCAAATTCTTCCATGTATTCAGCTCACGGTGTTTCATCTTCAATTCTAAAGAACATCGGATCAAGTTCGACGTGAAAGCCGATGAAGGGATATTTCTGGTATACTCTCTCACTTCGAAAGCATACAGGGTTTTGAACAAGCGATCGAGGAAGATTGAAGAAACTTATTATGTGACTTTCGATGACAGCAATGTCAAAAAGCTGAAGGCCAGTGAAGACACAGTTGGAGAAATTTTTTCTCAAACAGGCCAAGTCACAGCCTCGATTGCAAACCTATTTGAGAAGTTTGTTGAGTTATTCGATGAACCAGAGAAGGCCACTCTCTCGAAAGCTAGTGCAGCAGACAACAAAGTAGATCATATGAAGGAACTCATCGAAGATGTTGCCAAGCAAATGAATGAAGGAGGATCAAGTTCCAACGACCCTCCACAACACGATGCTTCAGTTGAGGGGGAGGAACCATCTTCTTCACAGCCGGGCTCACATGTTGAGGGGAAGAACTGTTCTCCAGCTGCTCCCGAACGCCCAGCTGTACCCGAAAGCCAGTCTACACCCGAAAGTCCTGTGGTACCCGAAAGCTCAACACCACCCGAAACTCCTGTAGCTCCGGAAAATCAAGATACACCTGAAAGCTTATCTATCGAGGGGGTGAATGCAGATATGTCTTATGACTATGATAGTCAATCTGAACTAGAAGAGCTGGTAAATGCTGAATTGGATCCATCCTATGATCCAAATTACTCTCTTCTTGTCAAATGGACCAGAGATCATCCTGTTTCACAGGTTGTCGGTAATGTCTCTGAAAAGGTCCTGACCCGATCTCAACTAAAGGCAAAGCAAACTTCCTTATTTTCAAAAGTAGAGTTCTGTATGTTTAACTCCTTCGTCTCAAAAGTTGAACCAAAGACAGTTAACACAGCTCTTGATCACTTCGAGTGGGTTCAAGCCATGCAAGACGAACTTAATGAATTCGAAAGAAAAAAGCTTGGTGCCTCATTCCAACTCCTCAAGATGCCTCAGTTGTTGGTCTCAAATGGGTCTTTAGAAATAAGATGGATAAGGAAGGCAATGTGATTAGAAACAAAGCACGTCTAGTAGTGAAAGGATACTGCACACAAAAACTTTGAGGTTTTCCAAATGGACGTAAAGTGCGCATTTCTAAATGGAGAACTCAAAGAAACAGTGTACGTAGAGTAACCACCTGGATTTGTCAATGAAACGTACCCCAATCATTGTTATATTCTGGACAAAGTGGTATATGGATTGAAACAAGCACCGAGGGCCTGGTATGAAATGCTAACCAAGTTTTTAAAGGTGTCCAAATTCAAACAAGGTTCGGTTGACCCAACCTTCTTTCGTAAGAAGGAAGCTAACCACCTTATGATTGTTCAAATCTATGTCGATGATATCATCTTTGGCTCAACGAATCCTAGCTTAACGGCTGAATTCAGAAAGCTGATGGAGACTAAATTTGAAATGAGCTCAATGGGTCCAATTAACTTTTTCCTTGGTTTAAATATTAGAAAGGGACCCGAAGGCATCTTTATTAACCAGGAAGCTTACACGAAGACTCTCCTTGCTAAATTTGGCATGATGAGAGACTCAAAGGTTAAAGTTCCAATGGCGTTCGGCACCAAGCTCACACCATCCTTGGATAAACCAGCAGTCAATATTATGCTATATCGCCAAATGATAGGTTCTTTAATGTACCTTACTGCTAGCAGGCCTGATATAATGTTTTCTGTTTGTTACTATGCTAGATTTCAAGCAAATCCTCGTGAACCTCACATGCTTGCAGTGAAGAACATACTCCGGTATCTCAAGCGAACTACCTCTTTAGGCCTATGGTATCCATCCAACTCAGGCTTCTTCGTTCAAGCCTACTCAGATGCAGACCTTGGAGGTTGTGGACTAGACAGGAAAAGCACCACTGGAGGCTGCCAATTCCTTGATGGGAAATTGGTTAGTTGGCATTCAAAGAAACAAACCTGTATATCCTTGTCTACAGCTGAAGCAGAATACATCGTTGCTGCATCGTGCACTTCTCAAGTGATTTGGATCCAAAGTCAACTCCAGGACTATGGACTCAATATGAAAAAGATCCCACTATATTGCGACTCTGAAAGTGCAATTAGGATCTGTCATAACCCAGTAGAACACTCCAAGACTAAGCACATAGCACTGAGGTATCACTTCATTAAGGATCATGTGGAAGATGGGAACGTCGAAATACACTTTGTTCGAACCACTGATCAACTGGCTGACATCTTTACCAAAGCTCTTCCTGAAGCATCTTTTAACAATATACTACAAGGGCTAGGTATGATGGAATCAGAGTCAGTACCAAAAATTACCTCTCAAGCTCAAAAGCAAGAAGTGAAATAGACCGAACGTTCGGGTTCGGGTCTTGTGCTAATGTACCGAAATGAACCGAACGCTCGGTTTCGGTTGCATTATTTGTTTTTCGCTCATCACTCAAAGGTAGTTTCCTTGGTTGTAGATCTTATGTATAAATCTTCCAAATTTTTTTTGTCAAAATCATTTTTCTTTGGCGAACGAAATCTACCGAACGTTCGGGTTCGGTTCAAAAAATTTGCTCACCGAAATAGACCGAACGCTCGGGTTCGGTTCCAAAGTTTTTCTCAACCGAAATACACTAAACGCTCGGGTTCGGTACAATTTTTTTTGTGTGTCTTATTTTTTTTTATTTTTTTTTATCAAAAATTCCAATTTTTTTTTTATAAATTCAAAAACTCCAAAAATATTTTTTTTTATCTTCTTTAGCCTGGCTTTTATTCTTATTTTTTTTTTGTGGGGATATAATTTCATTAGCTAAGTGTCCCTAGAAGCATGCTGCTGTATGTGTCCAAAGCCTCACCTGATTCTGAATAATAGGCCTTACTGACTTGGTATAAACAAACCTTGTCTTCCCAATTAGGCTTTCTTATTTATTCTAATCATGTGCTACCTAACTCTCTTCTCACATGAGATATGAGTTTTCTGCTTGGTCCTATTTTTTTTATAGCAGAGGTACTTTGATTTCTTTACACCATCTACATTGCATTTCTCCATCATATTCGCTTCACAAACGTAACCCTTGAGACTCTCAGAAATTACCACTGAGGTTTATGGTTACACAATTTCTGTGTTTATGATCTTAGTTTCGTGCCACTACGAGCTAAGTGAAACCCAAAATTCAATACCCAATACGAATTGACGGTGAACAATTAATTTGTTCTAGTTTTCACTAATGAATTGACGTACGTACCTCCATGAAATCTCAAAATTTTCTTTTGTGTGATTCCTATGAAATTGTTAAAACCAATAACATTTCTTCCCTTGGGATCCAGTTTTAATTTCTGTTGAGATTTTATAAATTTCCTAGACAAATTAAATTATCTCCAACCTACTTGTTCAACAGACTACACCGGTCTCAGAAGTACTTCGTTCGATTTCTGTCTTATATCAAGATTAGGAATTTTGAATCGAAACGATAGCCACCCTCATAAGCCTATTTAAAAGAATCTTTTCTACACTTCTTAATAAGTGTCTGATCGTTATTCAACGGGAAACCACACAAACACTTTAAAGTCTCTCTTGACTTTGAAGGAAGAGATTCGTGCCCGGGATCATTTGTTTCGTGTCTTTGTTGACATCACATATTTTCCCAAATGTGTTGCTTTATTTCTTTTCTTTTACACCCTAAGCACGAAAATCTTTGATTTTCCAAAATTCAGGTTCTCTTAATTACAAGGCATTTCATTTGGATTGGCGGTTGATTAAAGGCTGTGGTTGATGTTAATCCACGTGGGAGCGTTTTTAAAAAAAGATGTCATTACAATTTAAAGGGATAAGATGACGACATGCTGACTCAGGCGGGAGTCTACTCGATTTGCTTTCAAACGGCGCAAGAGGGAAGCGTGCGAATCTGAACCGTTTCGTCTCCAAACGGCGCCTGATGGGAAGGCGTGTTATTAGGGGCCTGACATTCTCTCTCATGCGTGATCATCGGCAACCCCAACTGTCACGCATCAGTCAACTCCGAAAAACCCTTCGTTTTCAATCGAAGATTTGGGAAGATCTTTTTCTCTTCTTAACCCACAGTATAAAAGGCGACATCGTTCACTGTTTACCTCTTTACTGCAATTAAAATTCTCAGAGAGCAAGAAATCCTTAATCCTTCTCTGTTCATCATCTTCTCCACTTTCTTGAAGCAATGGCAGATTCTTCCTCAGTTCATGCAACATCCCACATTTTGCCCATTCGCCCACAGCAAAGCTTGATCATCGATTTAACCCCTGAAGCTTACGACGCATTCATGTTCCCCATCATTGAGTGTCTGAAGTTTTCTCCAATCGCTCCTGCACTTACCAGGGCTGAAACTATTCCGATGGAGTTCCCGTCACAGATCTTTGCAACTGCTCACTACGACAAGATCGTTGACAGAATCTTCTTTGATGTCTTTGAGCACAAGGCGTCGATTTCAAAGCAACGGTTCTGTTCACTGTTAGGGTTTGATGTGGATTCTTCCAGGGTCAATCCAGAATCCATCCCTATGGGTCATTTGTTCAACATGTTCTACAACATGGGTTACACGGAGGTGCTTACTACGGTGACGAAGTTCAAGAAGTCGTGCCTACCTCCACAGTGGAATGGGATTTTCACGGTTTTGTTCAAGGTCTTATCTGAACGAAGTGCCGGGTCTGATGGGGCCAGCCGTTTATTTCACTCCATAATGTATGGGATCTACAACGGAATCAACATGGACTACAGGTCCGTTCTGTGGCAACAACTCATTCAAAGTCTCTCCTCTACATCCAGACATTCAGAGATTTTGTATGCTAGGTTCTGGACCATTATCGCGAAATGGGTGATGGACAAGTACCACGTCCCCATTGTCGCTGGTGCTCCAATGTCTTCGATTGGTACCTTTCATACCACGAAGATCATTGTGTCGGACGCTTCAAAGTTTCCGTTCAATGGTTCTATTCCGGAAACCATGTATGGGGATGTTCCTGCTGATAGCCGGATTATCAGAACGTACAAGGAGTTCAAGCGTTCTGGTCCAAGGGATCTTACTCCGGAAATGATGAAATCCATACATGACGCCGACAAGCCTGCTCCAAGAGGCAAGAAGGCTGATAAGGGAAAACAGGTGGCCAAGGGGGCAAAAGGCCCGTCTCCAAGGAAGAGGAAACCCACCAGGGCTACTCAGTCTCCACAGCAGAAGAGGAGAAAAACTCAGCCGAGGCGAAAGCTGGTTATCGCTTCCTCCTCAAGCGAATCTGAGGGTGAGAGTTCAGATTCTGATGACTCTCCACGTGGCAACACTCCACCCAGATCTCCAACCCCTGCAATTCATATATCTACTTCTCCAATTTCCTCTCCACCTAATACCATTCCTATTTCAATTCCCCCCATAACTTGCACTACTCAAATACCACCCTCTTCCATCCCAATACCTACACCAATATTCACTGAAGCAACCACAACAACCACTGCAAATGTTAGAACCAACGTATCTGATACGGGGGTTCATACTGACGCACCCGAAACCACCCCAGCACCCGAACCTACACCTACACCCGAAACAACCCAACCCGATCCTACCCATACAACCGAACCACCAGCTTCACCACCACCACCTTCTCCTGGTCATGATTCAGAGGGAGAAGAACCTCTCCTTAGCGGGGACAATATGACTTTTGACTCGGTCTACTATAGCCCATTTCAAGTTCAAAGCGATGACGATGACGACGCTCCTATCACTAAAACACATCTCCAGGAGCTCCATGACAAGATTGATTTGCTCATCGCCTCCTCTTCCACTTCTCAGTCATCCCTATCTGAAGCTGCAGTTCAGAAAATTGTTGATGCTTTCTCCAAAGCTCAACAAGATTTCCTTGCTTCTGCAACCACCTCCATAGATGCCTCTACTAAAGCATGTCAGGCTGTGACCGAAAAAGTCGATAAACTATTTACTGATGCCTCTTCCCTATTGAAATCTTTACAGGAGAGTGCCAATGCTGCCAAGACTACGCTGGAACCTATTGTCCACCAGTTGGCAACATCTGTCACAACTGAGTTGAAGTCCTTCGCTTCTCTTCTTCAAACAATTTCTGACGACAACTCAGCTTTCCGAACAACCATTGAAGAACTTCTCTCCAAGCTTCAAGAAGATTTGGCTGCCGAGACCTCCCTTATGGATGTTCTAGCCAGGAAGACCACCGCTCCGAAGGTCAAGAGTGTCACACCCCAAAACCGATAACGGCGGAATACGTTTCGGGGTGGATGATGTAGCGAACAGTATCATCACAATTGCATAATAGTAGAAACAAGAAACATACAACCATAGTATTACATAGTGAATTTAATTACAAGCGTGTTTTGTAATGTTTAACAATCACCCAAAAATAAATCAAAAATAAGAGATGGGTCTTGTGTGCTCCACCTTCTCCAAAAATGCCGCGTCTATACCTGTCTATCTTTGACCTGAAGATACAAGTTATTTTGGAAACGAATATCAGCATAAAGCTGGTGAGTTCATAAGACTTTAGTGTGAGTTTTTGTATACAAAGCATTAGTGCTAAACATGTATCATTTATGTTCATAAGTAGTAGAAACTTAGAAAACACCATATTTTCCAGGAAATACATTGTAAGTGACAATCTGTGAAAAGTATGCATTCTTTATTTCTTTGAAACAGTTTATTGTAAAAATACATTGGCAAATCTCCAAATAACAAATGTGATAGAATAAGTTAAGCCCGTGATCAATGATAGAGGTGCGAGCTTCCTTTAGTGATAGATACTTACTTACTTCAGGATGCAGTTTAGCATTTAGTGTAGTATTTTAGAGTAGTTGTAGTGTATTCCTTGTATATTACTAATAGTGAGGATAATAGAGGATCCCATGACCTTCCCGGTCATGCACAGTATAGTGAAGTAGTGGCATCCCTGGGCCTGCACGGCGCGGACTGAAATTAACAGTCGGGATGTAATAGCGTCTGCCCCGTATAGATCTATACATGTAGAGTCGTCTCCCTGTTGGAAAACTTTGGGCGTAGTGGATAGCGAATAGAGTATCTCGTAGTGGGTTAGTGTATTATTGTTTGTTTAGTGTTTTCTCTATTGTTATAGCGTAGAAATCTTTTAGTTGTGATCATAGTGTATTCTCTTACTAGTGTATCGTCTAGTAATAGTGAGTATTATAGTGTAGGTAGAAATGACTTTAGCGAGTAGTAGCTGTAGCAACCGTAACTATACCTATTATAGTTATCTTAGTGAGGGCGGTTCTTGGCATGTTAGTGACTTTAGTATTAAGTGAAAGCAGTAACATTCGTATCCCACACTGATATACAAATTATATAACTAAGAAATCAACGACAGTCGGACGGATAACTACTACCCTAGGCCCACAATCAAACAAGAACAGAAATATAAGGCGAGATATCGGTCCTAAGTCCTCCAAGTCTTACTTATATAAATATATCAGGGTGGTTACATTTTATAAGTAAATTGATTAAATAAAAGTATTTTTCCAAAAGAACATTTAAAATCTGATTCACTGTTTAAAAATAGTTTGAAAAGGGTAAAACCCGTTTATAAAGCATAGGGACAAATCACATGTGATTTGAACTAAAGGTAGTGAATCACATGTGATTAATCCTTGTAACGCGGAGTTCGTTCTGTAAAACTTTACATAAACATTTATAAGCAACTTGTATCTCCCCCCTAAAACATTTAAAACATTTGAAAGGTTCATTAAGGGGTATGAACTCACCTGAAATCGCGGAAATCGGTTGAATCGGGTAGATCGGGTAAAAGTGTCGATTGAGCGTTTGGTACCAAATAACCACTTGAGCACCTTTTAGGACCCTAATGTCATATGAAATATGTATTTTACAAGAAGTTAATCATCTTATGGTTTTCATTATAGTATTTGGACATTCTAGCATCGTTTTCGGGGTTTTAAGGCCTAGAAAGGGTTCCCGGGAGTGGTACAAGGCCATGAGTGATTTACGGAAAGGTCTAAGAGCTCACTCCCTTGGAGTTTATGGCCTAAAAGCCACCCTTTGGTAGTTTACGGCCGTAAGCCCCCTAGGCTTGGCCGTAAACTCATGTGGTACTCCAAAATGTATGTATAAGGCCTTATATCACTTCCTTAATTTAGTGGTGTGTGTTTTGGACCAAAAGGGAAGGATTAAACATCATAATTTGTGACATTTTTGGGGAGTTTACGGCCAAGACTTGTTCTTGGGCCGTAAACTCCTATAGATCCTTCAAGATGTAGGTTTTACTTGTACAACATGGTCTCATATGCCTTAGATAAATCCTAGAAGGCCCTATAGTGAGTTTGGAACAATTTGGCATGAATTTTTGGGGAGTTTACGGCCCAAGAACATCCTTGGCCGTAAACTCTTCATTTGGTATCAAAATGAGATGTTTAATGGTACAACACACCTCTAAAGACCTTAGATAAATTCCCTTCATGCATTAGGGTAGTTTAGGGACTTATTTGACACAAAAGTTTGGGTGTTTACGGCCCAAGCTTAGCCTTGGCCGTAAATTCCTCTTTTTGTGTTCAAATGATGATGTTTAATGCACTTAAGCCTTCCTTGTCGTCATGTCTAAAATACCAAACACCCTAATTGATCTTTTGGGACTTAAATCATGGATTTGTGGGGTGTTTGAGGTGTTTATGGCCTAAGCACAAGCTTGGGTCGTAAACTCCTTTTTAAGCATCATTTTCTTGTGTTTTAATGTCCAAACTCTTCTAGTTATAAACCTTAATTAGTATACTAGCTTAAAAGAAAGAAAAACTTGATCTTTGGCATGATTTTGGGGGTTTACGGCCTAAGGAGCTTCTTAGGCCGTAAACTCCTTTTTAGTCCTTGATTTCTATGATTTTGGCCCCCAAATTCAATGAAACATTACTAGATTAAGATAGAGGATGAGTACTTACGTTTGGAAGTTGGAAATTAGCGGAATCGGGGTCGGTTTCGGGTCTAGAGAGAGAAAGTAGAGAGAGAGAGTGGGTGTGTGGTAAAAGAGTATTCAAATGTTGTGCACACCCATCTCATATGCCTCGGGTTTCGCACCCGATACACGGCTACCCGATGTTTAAAGTTAACTGGGTTAAAACTTTTTACCCGGGTGAAGTGGTTGAAAATGTAATACAACTCTATTAGGTTAAACGGGGTTAACACATACGAGTTATATTTCTTATGATAATATCAAGCCATGCATAAATTTAGATATTCAGATATTGACGATTCCAAATGTTACATAAAATGACGTATAGTGATACGTTCCGTTAGTGAAAATGGGATTTGTAATGGAAATAGATTTGGGGTTGTCACAAAGAGCATTCAACTCTCCAACTCTCAACAGGAGATTGACTCTCTTCGGTCTGAAAGGGAGGTGATAAAATCGTGTGTTTCGGATGTCCACTCTGCCATCTCCAACATCCTAGAAGCACATGATCCAATTCTTAACTACACTGTGAGGCGTGACCTTGCAGAGAAGCTCGCTCCCGCCCTCGCCCTACTCAGTAAAATCGAAGGGCTACTTGATTTCGTGTCCATTCCGAAACAAGGGGGAGAGAAGGAAACAATGTCTCAACCACCTCCTACCTCAACAGCAACTCACACAACCGAACCTCCTGCTGTAGGCCAAGCCTCCGGTTCTGGTGTGAAAGACAAAGGCAAAAAGATTGCTGAGGAAGAAGAAGAAGATGAAGATGAAGAGACAATCGCTGACTTGTTGAAGCGAAAAAGTCGAAACAATGAGGCTGACATCAGTGCTCGTATGGCAAGAGAAGCTGAAGAAGCCGAACGAAAACAGAAGGAAGCCCACGACCTTCTTGAGATTAAGAAAACTCTTTTTCCTGCCTCGACTCTCGAGAGGATGATTAAAGAAGCCATTGACACACCGACTATCTTGTGGCTGGAACCGGTGATCTCTTTAGATCGGTCCAACACTGTCGACTCACAGTTCGACATGCCACTGACCCGAAAGGCTTTTATCTTTCATGCCTTTTCCAACGTTGAGGAGATCCCTCATCCTCATCCACAGGTTGATCGGGATTTAATCAATTTCTATCTGAAGGCTGCTCAACCCCAATATCAGACTTGGAGCGCTCAGAAAATTGTCAACGTTCGGGTCTTGAAGCTGTATAGTGAAGGGAACTTCATCAACATTTGGTTCAAGGTACTTCGGGGATCTGCCAAAACCGAACATGCTATTTCCCTTGCGGATCTTCCCAACCTTAATCCCCATGATTGGATTATCTTGCACAACATCCTCCTCACCAACGAATCTGAATACGGTTCGATCATCGACCATTTCAAGAGGATGCTCGTGTGCTACATCATGGAAGTTGCACTGATGGATCAGGAGATTGCAAGCGTATTTAAGAAGAAACCTACAATATCTCCTGTTGGCTCTGCCAGTGATCTCAACCAAATGCAGATGGGCAAAATTGACTCAAGGAGGAATTCGGTTATGTTTACCAGGAACGAAGGACAGAAATGTCTTTTCGCCTTGGCTGACAAACACCTCTACACTACTGCCTGTTTAGAGCACGTTTTGGGGATCATCCACAGATGCAAGCAAAACACAGCAGATGATGTCAAGTAGTTTGATGACATGATTCAATGGTACATTCGGTTCAGACATACTATTCTCCCTCTAATCTCACGTCTGTTTGATACTACGAAGAAAGTTCCCGCTGCTGGCCCAAGTAAGAAGAAGAAGTAGTCTCGCTCCAATTTGATGCAAAGGGGGAGATTGTTGGGTCGTGTTTTGTATAAAGTATTGTGTCTATTGGGCTCGTTAGCTATTCCATTTTGTATCTCCGGTATGGGCCTATCCATCCGTGAGTTTAGTAGGGTTTAGTATAAATAAAGGTGCTTGCATGCATCTTAAAAAAACGATAGAATAGAACGATCAGAGTATTATTCAGCAAGTTTATTATTATCGTTCTTGTAACCCTAAAGTCCTCTACAGCGGAAGTTCTTAGTCGAGCTCTGCTGAGGATTGTTTGATCTAATCATTCAACATATTTTGATCCACACTTGTGTTATTTATTGTTTTGTGTTCATCGCAATACCTGTTATAAAGATCTAATCGATCTTCAAGTTTGTTTTTATAACGTAACAGTTTTGTAGGATGATAGATCATAGTATGTTGCCTTCACATGAAAGACGTAGATCCTCAATAGGTTGCATGTGCGCTAATTATTTAATTGTTAAATGTTTTTCCGCTTAGTGCATGGAACTTTTGTCACCTACATTTTCCATCAGTGGTATCAGAGCCTTATGGCTATCTTTCATGTATTTGCACATTGGTCAATTGGTCAATCAAAAGAAACTAAAATTTTTGAAAAATCGTTCCTCACGAGGTGAGCTCAGTCAGATCCGATTTTTCGATGCTTAGCTGCCTAATCTGCTTATATGTGATAATTATCTGATATATTTACTTGCCAAATCCGATTATACTGAGTATGTTATGATAAAATAAAAGCCTAGAAGTTAGGAGATAAGTATTTGACTTGATTAATTATTCGTTGATTAATATGATTGAATTTTAGGTGTTTAAATAATTAATTTGGATATTAATTGAACTTAATAATTAATATAAATATTATTTGGTTTAAATTTAAATTTAAATTAATTGTTTAGTTTTTGAAATCTAAAATATAAACTAATATTTTTTTGAAAAGTTGTAAAAAATAAACCTTATACTATATGTAGAATTAAATGTTTAGTCATTACTATACCTATAAGGTTAAATTAGTCGAATCGCTAGTACGTCTCATTCACGAAGCCGATCTATAAGGGGGATATAAGGAAACAACCTATAAAATGGTAGTTGAATGAGTGTCCACTCTCACCCACAGCTTCCTTGATTGGTGGATGGTCGTTAACCAAACGATTTTGATAGGACAAATTAATTCTCATTAATAAGTATAATGCAATTAAAAGTGACTAAACTTTTATTAAAATTCTCAATCTTAGTTACTTTAGGAAAAATGTGAATTTGTATGCTACCCATGAAATGGCACATTGCACTGTATAAGTCGCTAGTGGAGCGTGTATGGTTCACTGACACACTAATAGGGACTAATAAGGAGTGGCAATGGGTGTCTCGAAAATTATCATTGATTAATGGAGTGTCTGTGGTTAATCGGCACATTAAAATGAGATGATAAATGACATCGAGAGTGCCAAGCTAAGTTGCATGGTTATTCACATCATGTTTGTGATTCTCGGTATCTCAGTCACAAATGGAAGAGCATAACCAAGATTAAACATGCCATTGAATAGTTTCAATGAATCTTAAAAGATCTAGGAATTTCATTAAAAACCTAATTCGTTAAAATTTCATTTTCTTTTGGTGAAATCAGTAAATGGTCATTTACCTACCTTTATATAATTTACAATTAGATTACGGCATCCCTTTTCTATGTTGTGAATTGTCTAGTTTGATCCTAGCCTTAATATTTCATTTTGAGTGTTATATTGAGGATTATTCTTATATGACTAAAATCTATCTTTCTTTTATAGATATCTACTCCAACTGATGCTTCTGGATCCTCCTCATCCTCCAACAAAAACAACAACTTCTCATTGTTGAACATCTGCTCCAAGGTGCAGTTGGATGGCACCAATTACAATGATTGGTTGCGCAACATAAAAATGGTCCTTCATTTCGAGGATAAGGAGTATGTCCTTGAGAGACTGTTGGATGAGATCGACAATGAAAATGCCACTCTAAAGAACTGCTCGCCTACAAGAAACACTATAATGATATAACAAAAGTTGCTTGCATCATGGTGGCCATAATGACTCCTGAATTACAGCGACACTATAAGGATTACTGGCCGTACGAGACGAACAAGGACCTTATGGAGAAGTACCATAAGCAAGCTCACCAGGAAATGTATGAGGTAGTAAAGTCCATCATAGCTATCAAGATGAAAGAGGGAGAATCTGTTAGCAACCACATTCAGAGAATGCAACGATACGTGGATGGGCTTGTCAAGCTAAATGTGAATTTTTATGAAGATTTGGCAATCAACATAGTGTTGAACTCTTTTCCAAGTTGTTATGATCATTTCATATTCACCTATCATTTGAACAACAATGAAACTACTTTGTCTCAATTGCACAACCTCCTACAAACAGCTGAAGCATGAATGAAGGGAAAAAGTGTTGCCTCCACTCCTGCTAGTTCTCCTGTTCTGACTATTGGTCAAGGGAAAAGGAAAAATAGGAAATGTCCTCTCAAGTAAAACTGGAATGGAAAGTCCCAAGCAGGATCGTCAAGTAATGGACCTAAAGGAAAACCCAGTTTTGATGCTCCCCTATCTCTAACTCCAAAGAGGCCACTTGCTTCAACTACAACGATAAAGGGTAATTGAAATGAAGCTATCTAAAATACTTGCAAGATATCAAACATGGCAAGGTGAAGCCAACTTCGGCAGGTATATACATTATCTTATCTAATAACTCATCATGTTCTCGTTCTTGGGTCCTTGATAGATGATGTGGATTTCACATTTGTTTTGATTTGCAAGGGCTAAAAAGAAGGGATGAATGTGGAGCATGGAAGGATGAACTTAATCATGGGAAATAGGCGATCTTCACCTGTCACAAAGATTGGAGTTTATGGCTTATGTGACAACCCGAAATTTCTATCTTGTACATCAATTCAAATTCAATCAATGTCAGACTCGTTTCTACTATCCTGTAGCACTGTTTAGGGTCTGTTTGAGTGATATAAGCCTAGTACATTCAAGAAGGAATGCTAGGAAGTGTATTCTAGAGTGTTGTGTACTGCATTCAAGTCGGAAGACTCCATTTATAAGGAATTTACAACCGTAAACTAGATTTTACAGCCGTAAACACCTCCTTGGCCGTAAAATCATTTCTATATAAGATTTAGCCATCATTTCTAGTCATTTCTTACACTTCCAAGCATAGATTTCAGATTCTCTCTCAACTATCATCAAGATTTTCACTTGATCTTCAAAAGAGTAAGCATTCTTTCCATGTTATTAGATGTTATTCTTCTTATTCTAGTATCACCCTTTGATTTCATCCGTGAAATTCATCTTTTGGGTTAGATCTTCAAGAACACCAAGAACACACACTAGTTCTTGGACCGTAAACATCCCCTTCAAGCTTCAAAATGTAAGTAATCTTCCATATACTAGTTGTTCTATAGAAGCTCTTCACTTACACCCTTGAAAACAACCTTTTTCTAAGAACAATGAGAGTTTATGGCCATGATCATCTCCCATGGCCGTAAACCCTTATTAAGGCTCCTAGTTTGTCCATCAACTCTTCTTAAGGCTAGGAATGGGTCAATACACGCTTCCTTGATGACGAATAGGACCATAAGACACTCTTTGGCATATGTATTTATGATTTTACGACCGTAAGCTCATAGGGCCGTAAAACCCCTTTTATGTGCAATCATATATGATTGTAACACTTCCATTCAAGTGTTTTCCTAGTCCCTAAGGTGTTTCCTTGCATGATTAGTTGTATAAACACTAATTATATCTATATATGTGTCATCATATGATTATTAGGTTCAGCTTGTGCCCGAGATTTGACTTAGCACTTAGCATCCTACAATCAATCTTAGATTTGCATCACTCACTACAGGTGAGTTCATACCCCTTAACTTATCTTTTAAATGATTTTAAATGCTTTTATGGGGGACAATACAAGTAGAAAACATTATAGTTATTATATCAATCACATGTGATCAATAACTATCAAACAAGTGGATTTCTTAAACTTCAAATTGTTTTATCGAACAATTCTTCAAAACATTTTATAAACTGACATCAAGTCAGTTGTTGCCATTCAAATGGTTAAAACTCTTTTATACGTAAAACCCTTTTATATGTTAAACTCTTATTAAACTCTTGTAAACTTCTATATTGTTAAAAATCATGTCTATATAGATATAGTTATATAAGTAAGACTAAAAGGACTTAGGACTGATAACTCACTTTATTTCCTATTCCTTGTTTGGTTATGGACTTAGGGTATCCGGTTATTTGTCCGAGTGTCATTTGAATCTTAGTTATATGTAACACCCAGTTTCCCAGGTATGTTGATTTATTTTTTATTTCTTTAATTATGTAACGTGACTCGACAAGTTGGTGATTAGACTCGTCGAGTCTGGTCGCGACTGGATGACGTGGTTAATGAGGGGACTCGACGAGTCAGGGGAGTGACTCGCCGAGTCAGAGCTGACGAATGAAACCCTAATTTCTCGGGTTTGGGACCTATTTAAAGGACCTTATGGCCTTCATTTGTGGCTACCAATCAATAGATTGAAACCCTAGAGTGCTTGAGCGTTTTGAGAGAGAAAGGAAGCCCTTCTTGACCTTTGTGGCATTGTTTAGCAAGAAGAAGGAGGTCCTAGCCAAGAGGAAGCAAAGGAGGTTGCTATTTTGTGGATTTGAAGCTACGATCATCACATTTGAGGTATTAATTCGACTCTTCTTCTGTTTTATGAAGAATATATATAGATTTAGGGTTTCTTGTGCCCTTTGCTAGGTTGATTTGATGTCCAAATAGTCCCTTTCTGGTGATGAGGCTTTGGATCTGGATCCATAGAGGTCCAGAGAGCCTTACTCATCAAGCTTTATGAAGAACAATGGAGGTTATGACCTTGGGTTAAGGTATTTGGGGATAAATCATCATATATGGTCATATAGATGTTGCATGTGCATCAAGATAGAGACTTTACGTGATTATTGAATTTTGGAAGGTTGGATCTAAGGATTAGACAAATAGATCTGGCCTTAGAAGGTTGTTTGAGGTTGTGCATGAAATGAACTCGCCGAGTCCATGAGCACACTTGACGAGTCGGAGCGGGTTGTCCCGAGACTCAGATCAGTGGATGACTCGCCGAGTTGGGTGAGTAACTCTGTGAGTCAGAAAGGATTCAAAGGACTCGAGTTCATGTATTGACTCGATGAGTCTATGCAAGACTGTTAGGTCCAGTTTAGTGTTGCGTCTTTGGGCTCGTTAGCTAGTCCAAGTTTTGTCTCCGGTATGGGCCTGTCCATCCGTGAGTTTCGTATAGGGTTTATTATATAAAGATTCTTGCATGTATTTTGGAACGTAATGTTTTGATAGAAATTTTATAGCGTACACGTTCTTATCATCTGTAACCCTAGAATCCTCGACAACGGAAGTTCTTTATCGAGCTCTGCTGAGGATTGAGTTAATTGAATCATTCAACTCTTTCAGATCCATTCTTGTGTTTTTGTTTAACTGTTATTGCTTTCTTTATTCGCCTGTTTTAAGGATCTAATCGATCGAAGAGTTTTATAAACTCATCAATTGGTATCAGAGCAGGAGGCTGTGTAATTCATACACATCTCTTCTGTGAAAGAAGCAATTAGGGTTATTCCGCATTAACTGATATTTATTGAGCCGTCACTCCATAATTAACGTATCTCTTTATTTATTCGTTTGCCCTAATATTGCATATTACAAGTCTGATCTTTCAAATAGGTTAAACGATCAGGAATGGAAGATTCTCAATCTAATCCTATCAACATCTCAAACAGTATTGGATCAACGACGAAGATTCCTATTCTATACTCCTAGGATTACGAAGTTTGGGCTCATCATTTTGAAGACTATGTCATCGGATCTGAAGATAATGGGTATCTTATTTGGGAAGCCATTGTGTCTGGACCATTTGCTCACTCAGGTACATCCAAGATTATTAAAACTCAGAAAGAATATAATGATCTGTTAAAAGATGTAAAAAACGGTGCTCAAGACGAAAAGGAGAAGTTTCAGTGCAACATCAAAGCATTGAGACTGATACGATTCGCTCTTCAATCTGACATGTTTAGGTTGGTGAGTTCCTGCAGTACCGCTAAAGAAATCTGGGATAGGTTGCGAGAGCTGTATTCCACAGATGAAGATTTAGAGAACTCTATTCAGACGTTGCTTTTTTCTGAGTTTGGAGAATTCAAGCAAAATTCTGATGAGACCGTCACACAGACGTTTGATCGCTTCAATCATCTTCTTAGCAAGATGATCAAACATGATATCGAAAAGAAGTTGATTGAACAGAAGGTCACCTTTTTGAATGGCCTAAGATCTGAATGGAGATTTGTTGTTTCTATAGTTAAAGCTCATGAGCAGTTCAAGTCATATTCATTGGCTAAACTGGTGGGGATTCTAAAATCCCAAGAAAAGATTGTCATGCAAGAGAAGAATGTGGTCTCAAGTTTGGGTCCTTGGCACTCCTGTCCAAAAGCAAGAATGTAGTAGAAGATGAAGATCTCAACCTGGATGACTACAATCTTACTTCAGAAGATTATGCTATGATGGTGTCCAATCCAAAAAGATTCATCAAGAAGAGGTTTCCTACCAATAAGAACCGAAATTGGCAGGGAAGCTACAGATCAGAAAAGGTAAGGGAGGAGCCGAAGACTGAGGAACCAAAGAAAGTGGCGAAGGTTGATGGAGATTCTGGTGTGAACTACTACTACTGTGTAGGAAAGAACCATTATGCCAAAGATTGTGTTATGAAGAAAATGGCAGAGAAGGATGAGGAGAAAGATGAAGAGGCTGTCTTGATGAAAAAGCTGGAAGAGATCAAGAGGAAGAAAGCTGCTACTAACCCTTCTATGAATGCTCTTATTGTACAGGGTTTGGCAGAGGATGACGAGTTCGGTGGCGTGCAGGTGTGGTCAACCGACTCAGAAGACGATGAGGTGAGAAAGCCTTCGCATGGAAAGGCATATGTGGCAAGAGGTGGTGAAAGCGGCAGAAAGTGTTTGATGGTGACTGACGTATCTCACATGAGGGAATACAATACAGATGGTGGAAATAAGGACACCAAGGAACGAGAGGACTTATGCTTCACAGCAAAACCTCTCAGTGTGCAGATCAATGAGCTTGATGAATTGATCAAGAAGGTACAATCTCTTTTTATCTCGTTCAAAGTTCCACAAAAATCATATGAAAAGGAATTAAATAACCTAAATTCAAGAATCTCAAATCTGGATAGTTGTTTAACTCAAACACGGGTCACCAATTCTAACCTAACTGACCAAATAAGCAGGGTGTCATACAAGAGTGAGGAGCGAAGGATTTGGATTGAGCAGAAGGAATCGGAGCTGATTAAGTCTAAGGATGAAAACACTTATTTACAAAGAGACAATTTGAAACTTTTAAAACAAAGAAATGTTTTCTGTTTGATTGCTAAAAGACTTTATGCTAACATTACTCAACTGCATCTGAATTGTGAAATAGGGCAGAAAATACATCGCATGATTTTACCCTTCCTTGAGTTTAAGGAGGATGAAATCGATGCTGAGGCATACAACTGTGAAAGTGTTGTATCGTCTGATGATGTGAATCCCACTTACATGTATGGTCTGGACAAAATAGAATCTTTCATAAAGTCCAAAGACCATAAGGACATGCTGAAAAATCTTTTGGATGAAAACGATAAGTTGAAACTAAGAACCGAAACCATACAAAAATTCGACTCATTGAGTGCTAATTTAAGTTTAGAAAATAAAATTGATGTTGAAAACGCATCTGAACTTAATGAGGACGATGATATGAGCGAAATTTCTGTAGAGGATGTAGTCGAATGTTCTGAGTTTGTCAAGAGCGAACCCGAAAACCACAAAAATCTTATTTCTGAAAATTCTGTGGAGTTCGCTCGTTTGTCCCAAAATAAGTTCCCGATTCTTGAAGAAAAGGTTGTTTTGTACCAAAAGGTGAGAACAACACCAAATCAGGTGTATAAGGTCACAGGGGTAACCGAGCATCAAACAGCTGAACTCACTGCCATAGTGAACGAAGATAACGCAGATGGCTGTGATGAGTTCTTTTGGTCTGCTCCTATAGATAATGCCGACGAAACAGTTGGTTTGACAGAGCGAACGTCCTGGAAAACAAAAGGAAGATATCTACCAAAGCCGCTGAACAAGCCTGACAACTTTGACGTGCCAAGCACAAGTGGTACAAAAGAAATACCTGTAGAAGAAGTCACTTCCACAAGCGAAACATCATTTGTGAAAAGTGAACCGGCTGACAAGAAGCTGAAACAAAAGGCCAACATCCACATAAAGCCGAAACAAGTGAAAGATCAAAAGCAGCAAAGAAACCTAAGATACAAAAAGAATCTCTCTGAAAGCAATAGCTATCGAACGGATAGGTTCGGTTCAAACAGCAACCGAAAGGACAGGTTCGGTCCTGAAAGCAATAGCTACCAAACGTCCAGGTTCAGTCCCTCCAATGACCAAAAACAAAAGGGTCATATCGAACCGCAAGTCAGAAGAAATTCCCATTCCAATTCTTCTAGTTCTCAATTCTCTTCTAAACCCAATTCTGTTTGTGCACAAAATTCTAAATCGTCAACGAACCTGAAAGGAAAATCGAATATTTCCTCTGTCCAGGAAGACCGAAAGCAGTCTAAAGCCCAAACACCAAAACCTGAAACCAAACCCACTGTTTCTAATCCTAACAACATCAAAGTGTTTACCATTAAAAGAAAAGATGAAACAACATTAATAAAAAAACATATCTTATTGATGTTTCTCTTACTATTCTTGTTCCTGTGAAAGGCTCACGTGGACCCAAGAAACTTTGGGTTCCTAAATCTGCTTAATTTTTGCAGGTTATAAGTGACGATCAGTTCGACGAAGAATGGTACATTGACAGTGGCTGCTCACGTAACATGACAGGGAGGAAGGAGGAGCTAAGGGAGTTTTGATCTCTTCAGAATGGTGGGAATGTCAAGTTCGGCAACAATTCTTATGGAACGATAAAGGGCTATGGGATGATAACCAATGGAGACTTCACAATAAGAAAGGTGGCTTATGTTGATGGTCTACATCATAATCTTATCAGTGTGTCTCAACTGGTAGGAGGCACCGGTCTCAAAGTTTCATTTGATGATGAAGGTTCAGAAATCATAGAGAAGAAATCAAAAAGGGTAATTCTCAAATCAAAATGCAAAGGCAAAATGTTTCCTCTCAATCTCAAACCAATCAAAGGAAATCCAGCTATATGCCTATTATCCAAAGCTCATTCTGACGAAAGCTGGTTGTGGCACCGAAGGCTCTCACATCTCAACTTCAAAGACATCAACAATCTTGTCACAGGAAGTCATGTTCAGGGTCTCCCATTGCTCAAGTTTGATCGAGAACATTTGTGTGCTGCGTGTGAAATGGGGAAGCAAAGTCGTCAAAGTCACCCATCCATTATAAACACAAAAGTTGTTGAACCACTTGAGTTGCTTCACATTGACTTGTGTGGTCCATCATCTATCGAAAGCATTGGCGGTAGCAAGTATATTCTTGTTATTGTTGATGATTTCTTCGATGAACCTGAGAAAGCTACTCTCTCGGAATCCAACGCAACAGACAACAAAGTCGACCATCTGAAGCAAATTGTCGAAGATGCCGCCAAACGAATGGGTGAAGGAGAACAAGCTCCAAACGAACCTCCTGAGCAAGGTGCTTCAGTTGAAGGGGAGAATCCACCTTCTTCAAAACAATCGAGCTCACAAATTGAGGGGGAGAATTCTATTCCAGTTCCACCCGAAAGCTCAACTGCACCCGAAAGCCCTTCAGCACCCGAAAGCTCGACAACACCAGAAAGTCCAGCTACACCTGAAAGCTCATCAGTCGAGGGGGAGAACTCCGATATGTTCTACGATGACGATAGTCAATCTGAATTGGAAGAAATGGTCAACGCTGAATTGGATCCATCCTATGATCCAAATTACCCTCCTCTTGTTAAATGGACCAGAGATCATCTTGTATCTCAGATAGTGGGTAATGTCTCTGAAAAGGTCCTTACCCAATCTCAACTAAAGGCAAAGCAAACATCTCTATTCTCCAAAGTAGAGTTATGCATGTATAATTCTTTCGTATCAAAACTTGAACCGAAGACAGTAAATACGGCTCTTGATCATTCTGACTGGGTTCAAGCTATGCAAGATGAACTCAACGAGTTCAAAAGAAACAAAGTATGGCGCCTCATTCCAACTCCTAAAGATGCCTCAGTTGTTGGTCTCAAATGGGTGTTCAGAAATAAAATGGACAAGGAAGGCAATGTGATTCGAAACAAAGCTCGTCTCGTGGTGAAAGGATATTGCCAGGAAGAAGGAATCGATTATGAGGAAAGTTTTGCTCCGGTAGCGAGGCTGGAATCTGTTCCAATATTTCTGGTCTATGCTGCACACAAGAACTTTGAGGTCTACCAAATGGACGTGAAATGCGCCTTTTTGAATGGAGAACTTGAAGAAACGGTCTACGTGGAGCAACCTCCTGGTTTTGTCAATGAAAAGTACCCAAATCACTGTTATATTCTGGACAAGGCAGTTTACGGTCTGAAACAAGCACCTAGGGCATGGTATGAAACGCTAACCAAGTTTTTAAAGATGTCAAAATTCAAACAAGGTTCGGTTGACCCAACCTTATTTCGTAAGAAGTAAGGTAACCACCTTATGATTGTTCAAATCTATGTCGATGATATCATCTTTGGCTCAACGAATCCTAGCTTAACCGTTGAATTCAGAAAGCTGATGGAGACTAAATTTGAAATGAGCTCAATGGGTCCGATTAACTTTTTCCTTGGTTTAAATATTAGACAGGGACCCGAAGGCATCTTTATCAACCAGGAAGCATACACCAAGACTCTTCTTGCTAAATTTGGCATGATGGGAGACTCAAAGGTTAAAGTTCCAATGGCATTCGGCACAAATCTCACACCATCCTTGGAAAAACCTGCAGTCGATATTACGCTATACCGACAAATGATTGGGTCTTTAATGTACCTTACTGCTAGCAGGCCTGATATAATGTTTTCCGTGTGTTACTGTGCTAGGTTTCAGGCGAATCCTCGTGAACCACATATGCTTGCAGTGAAAAACATACTCCGGTATCTGAAACGAACTAGCTCTCTTGGTTTATGGTATCCATCAAACTCAGGTTTCTTCGTTCAAGCCTACTCAGATGCAGACCTTGGAGGTTGTGGTTTAGACAGGAAAAGCACCACTGGAGGCTGCTAATTCCTAGATGGGAAGTTGGTTAGCTGGCAATCAAAGAAACAGACATGTGTTTCTCTGTCTACAGCCGAAGCAGAGTACATCACAGCAGCTTCCTGTACATCTCAAGTGATTTGGATCCAAAGCCAGCTCCGGGACTATGGACTCAATATGAAAAAGATCCCACTATATTGTGATTCAGAAAGTGCAATTAGGATCTGTCATAACCCAGTGCAACATTCCAAGACAAAGCATATAGCACTGAGGTATCACTTCATTAAAGATCATGTGGAAGATGGGAACGTCGAAATTCACTTTGTTCGAACCAGTGATCAACTGGCTGACATCTTCACCAAAGCTCTTCCTGAAGCATCTTTCAATAAAATTCTACAAGGGCTAGGTATGATGGAATCAGAGTCAGTACCAAAAACTATTTCTCAAAATTAAAAGTCGGAGGCGAAATGAACTGAACGTTCGGGTTCGGTTCACATGTATGCCGAAATGAACCAAACGCTCGGGTTCGGTCCTATCATCTGATCTTCGCTTATCACTCAAAGGTAGTTTCTTTGGTTGTAAACCTTTTGTATCATTTTCTCAAATTCATTTCACTTATTTTCAAAGTTCTTTTCTTTTTCAAACTTATTTTTTTTGCAACCGAAATAGACCGAACGCTCGGGCTCGGTTCTCAATTGTTTTTTAGCCGAAATAGACCGAACGCTTGGTTTCGGATCCAATTTTGTTTTTTGTGTCTCAATTTTTTTTAAATAAAAAATTCTATAATCTTTTTATTTTTTTTAATCAAAAACTCCAAAAAAAAAATTTATTATTAGTTTGATAACTTTTGTTTTGTGTCTTATATTTTTGTGTGGATATTTGTGGGGAATTATTTCATTAGTTAAGTGTCCCTAGAAGCATGCTGCTGTATGTGTCCAAAGCCTCACCTGATTCTGAATAATAGCCTTACTGACTTGGTACATACAAACCTTGTCTTTCCAATTAGGCTTTCATATTTATTCTAATCATGAGCTACCTGACTCTCTTCTCACATGAGATAAGAGTTTTCTGCTTGGTCCTTATTTTAACAGCAGAGGTACTTTGGTTTCTTTGCACCATCTACACTAGTTTTCTCCATCTCATTCGCTTCATAAACGTAACCCTTGAGACTCTCAGAAATTACCACTAAGGCTTATGATTACACAATTTCTATGTTTATGATCTTAGCTTTGTGTCACTACGTACTAAGTGAAACCCACAATTCAATACCTACTATGCATTGACGGTGAACAATCAATTTTGCTCTAAGCTTTCACTAACAAATTGACGGATTTATCAATGAGGATGGAAAGTCAAATCTCTAATTTTCTTTTGTGTGATTCCTATGAAATTGTTAAGTCCTATAACATTTCTTTCCTTGGAATCCAGTTTTAATTTTTTTTTTTGAGATTTTACATAAACTATTTTATCTAGCCACTTAAATTATTTCAAACCTACTTGTTTAACAGACTGCATTGGTCTCACAAGTACTTCATTCGATTTCTGTCTTATATCAAGATCAGGAATTCTGAATTGAAGCGAAATCCACCCAAATTAGCTTGATTAAAAGAAGCCTTTCAACACTTCTCAATAAGTGTCTGATCGTTATTCAACGGGAAACCATACAAACACTTTACAGTCTCTCTTGACTTTGAAGGAAGAGATTCGTGCCCGGGATCCTTTGTTTCGTGTCTTTACTGACATCAAAAAATCCCTCATATGTGTTGCTTTATTTCTTTTTCTTTTACACACTAAGCACGAAAATCTTTTTGATTTTCCAAAATTCTGGTTTCATTAGTTACAGGGCATAATTTTTAAATGGGATTTGCAGTTATAAGGGAGTTGTGGTTAATATGGATCCACGTGGTCAATTTTGCTTTAAGATGACGTTTAATCTAAAAGGATAAGATGCTGACTCAGGCGGGAGTCCAATCGATTTGATTTTCAAACGGCGCTTGAAGGCCAGGTGTGCGGAGTGGAAGCATTTCATTAAAAAACGGCGCCTGATGGGAAGGCGTGTGAATCAGAACTGACACTCTCCCTCATGCGTAATCATCGGTGCTACCAACTGTCACGCATCAATCACTTCCGAAACACCCTTCGTATTTCCCTCGAAGATTTGGGACAGATTCTTCTCTTTCCTCTACCCACAATATAAAAGATAACTTCAACCCTTGTTTACCTCTTTACTGCACCCAAAAATTAGAGAGCAAGAAATTCTTCACGTATTCTACTGTTCATCATCTCTCCCAACTTCTTTACAACAATGGCGTATTCATCATCAGTTCATGCCACTTCCCACATCCTGCCGATTTGTCCCCAACAGAGTTTGATCATTGATCTTACTCCTCAGGTCTATGACGCGTTCATGTTCCCGATAATCGAATGCCTCAAGTACTCGCCACTTGCTCCTGCACTCACCAAAGCTGAAGCAGTTCCTATGGAGTTCTTATCTCAGATTTTCGCCACTGCTCATTACGACAAGTCAGTCGACAGGATCTTCTTCGACATGGTTGATCACAAGGCGTCAATCTCCAAGCAGCGATTCTGCTCAATTTTAGGGTTTGAACTTGATTCATCTAGGGTTAACCCTGAATTGATTCTGGTGGGTCACATGTTCTCTATGTTCTACAACATGGGGTATACTGAGGTACTGACAACGGTCACAAAGTTCAAGAAATCGTGCCTGCCTCCTCAGTGGAATGGGTTGTTTACTTTACTGTTCAAGGGTCTATCTGAACGCAGTGCTGGGTCAGATGGTGCAAGTCGTCTGTTCATCACGCTTCTCTATGGGGTCTACAATGGTATCAACCTGGACTATGGGTCGGTCCTATGGCAACAGCTTATTCAGAGTCTGGCTTCTACTTCTTGGCATTCCGAGATCTCCTATGCTCGTTTCTGGACTTTCGTCACAAAATGGGTGATGGACAAGTACCACGTCCCCATTGTTGCTGGTTCTCCAATGTCTTCGATTGGTACTTTCCATACCACGAAGATCATTGTCTCCGACGCATCCAAGTTTCAATTCATTGGCTCTATCCCTGAGTCGATGTATGGAGATGTTCTTGCCGACAGCCGGATCATTAAAACCTACAAGGAGTTTCGTCGCTCTGGTCCTAGATAGCTTACTCCTGAGATGCTCAAGTCCATCCATGAAGCCGACAAGCCTGCTCCAAGGGGAAAGAAGAATGACAAAGGCAAAGACAAGCAGGTTGGCAAGGGAGCGAAAGGCCCTTCTCCCAAGAAGCGTAAAACTACACAGACTGTTCAGTCTCCTCCGCTGAAGAAGAGAAAAACCCAACCAAGGCGAAAGCTGATAATCGCTTCCTCCTCAAGCGAATATGAGGAAGATAATTCAGACTCTGATGAGTCTCCTCGTGGCAACACTCCTCCACGATCGCCTACCCCATAAGTTCACTTTTCCACTTCACCTATCTCTTTTCCACCTGTTACCATTCCTTTTTCCATTCCCCCCATAACCTCCACCACTCAAATACCACCTACCTCCATCCCAGTACCCCCACCCATCTTTACAGAAACAACCACCACAACCGCTGAAGTAAGAACCAACGTATCTGATACGGGGGCACCTACTATAGCACCCGAACCCACTCCAACTACCAAACCTGCTTCCCAACCCGAACCTACTACAACTACCGAGCCTACACCCTCACCACCACCCTCATCTCCTGCTCAGGCAGCAGAGGACGAAGAACCATTCATCGGCAGGGAGGATATGACATTTGATTCGGTCTATTACAGTCTGTTTCAGGTACAGAGTGACGACGATGATGATGCTCTCGTTACCAAGAAGCATCTCAAGGAGCTTCACGAAAAGATAGATTCGCTCATCGCCTCCTCTTCTTCATCACAATCCTCCATCTCTGAAGCTGCTATTCAAAGGATAGTTGACGCTTTTACTAAGGCTCATGATGCCTCCGTTAGCTCAGCTACTGCCGCCATTGCTGCATCCACCAAAGCCTGTGAGGCTGCGACCGAAAAAGTCGAAAAACTATTTATTGATGCTTCCTCTTTGTTGAAGTCTTTACAGGAGACTGTTGATAGCACTAAAACAAAGCTGGAACCAATTGTCCACCAGCTGGCTACCTCAATTGCCTCTGAACTGAAGTCATTTTCCGTTCTTCGTCAAACTCTCTGACGACAATTCAGCGTTTAAGGCGACGCTTGAGGAGCGACTGACCAAGCTCCAAGAGGATCTTGCTGCTGAAAATTCTCTTATGGATGCTCTTGCCAGAAAGACCACTGCTCTGAAGGTCAAGAGTCTTCAACTCCTCCAATTCTCAAAAGGAGATTGATTCTCTTCGATCTGAAAGAGAGATTGTGTCTTCGTGTGTTTCGGATGTCCACTCAGCCATTTCAAACATCCTGGAAGCACATGACCCGATACTCAACTATTATGTGAGGCGAGATCTTGCAGAAAAACTTGCTCCTGCCCTTTCTCTCCTGAGCAAGATTGAAGGGCTCCTTGCTTTTGTTCCATTCCAAAACAAGGGGGAGAAAAAGAAAATGTGTCTCAACCGCCTCCTTCTTCAACAGCAACCAAAACAACCGAACCTCCTCCTACAGGCCAAGCCTCAGGTTCGGGTGTTAAAGACAAGGGCACGCAAATTGCTGAAGAGAGCAATGATGACAAAGAGACCATTGCCGATCTTTTGAAGAAACATGGTCGAGACAAAGATGCTGACATCAGCGCTCGTGTAGCTAGAGAGGCCGAAGAAGCCGAAAGAAAACAGAAAGAAGCTGACGACCTTCTCGAGAGCAGGAAAACTCTTTTTCCTCCTTGGACTCTTGAGAAGTTGCTTAAAAAAGCCATAGAAACTCCAAGCATCTTATGGCTAGAACCGGTGATCTCACTTGATCGTGATAATTCTGTCGATTCTCAGTTCGACATGCCACTGAGCCGAAAGGCGTTTGTCTTTCATGCCTTTGACAACATTGCTGAGTTCCCTCATCCTCATCCAAAGGTTGACAGGGACTTAGTCGAATTCTATCTGAGGGCTGCTCAACCAAAGTATCAAACATGGAGCGCTCAGAAGATTGTCAATGTTCGAGTTCTAAAGCCGTATAGGGAAGGAAACTTCACCAACGTTCGGTTTAAGGTGCTGAGAGGATCTGCCAAGACTAAACATGCCATCTCGCTTGCTGATCTTCCCAACTTGAATCCACACGACTGGATTATTTTGCACAACATCCTTCTTACTAATGAAGCAGAATATGGTCCAATCATCCACCACTTCAAGAGGATGCTTGTTTGTTACATCATGGAAGTCGCCAAGATGGATCAGGAGATAGCGAGTGTATTCAAGAAAAAGCCTACTATATCTCCTGTTGGCTCTGCCAGTGATCTCAACATCATGCAGATGGGGAAGATAGACCCGAAGAGAAATTCAATTATGTTTACCAGAAACGAAGGCCAAAAATACCTATTCGCTTTGGCTGACAAACATCTCTACACCACTGCATGTCTGGAACACGTCTTAGGGATCATTCATCAGTGCAAGCAGAATTCAACGGATGACAAGAAGTACTTTGATGATATGATTCAATGGTACATTCGCTTCAGACAGACAATTCTCGCACTTATCTCTCGTCTGTTTGATACAACCAAGAAGGTTCTGGCAGCTGGTCCGAGCAAGAAGAAATGATTGTCTCGCTCCAAATTGACGCACAGGGGGAGATTGTTCGGTCCAGTTTAGTGTTGCGTCTTTAGGCTCATTAGCTAGTCCAAGTTTTGTCTCCGGTATGGGCCTGTCCATCCGTGAGTTTCGTATAGGGTTTATTATATAAAGATGCTTGCATGCATTCTGGAACGTAATTTTTTGATAGAAATTTTATAGCGTACACGTTCTTATCATCTGTAACCCTAGAATCCTCGACAACGGAAGTTCTTTATCGAGCTCTGCTGAGGATTGAGTTAATTGAATCATTCAACTCTTTCAGATCCATACTTGTGTTTTTGTTTAACTGTTATTGCTTTCTTTATTCGCCTATTTTAAAGATCTAATCGATCAAATTGTTTTATAAACTCATCAAAGACTCGATGATTCGGGTCAAAGGTTGATCGTTGACCAGCGTTGCCCAGGGTTGACTTAATAGTGTTAGTCAAAATAAACCAGGAAAGTATTAATTAGAGATGTATTTATGATATAGGAGGACGATAGGTCGGGGAATCGAGCACAAGTGATTATCCGACATCCAACGAGGTGGGTCTTCTCACTATACTTTACCTTGTGTGGTAATTAGAGTTATGTGACAGAGTTATTTTATGCTATTTATGTGATGTGTTGCATTGCATTATTTCTATGTGATTTATGATGTGTGTATATCAGTGTATTGTTGGAATAGTGTCTAAAGCTGCAACTATATTAGGCAAGTATTTGACCCGGTTATGCATGGTCATTTTGGGTTGCCTTCACCATAGCAACTTGACAGGATGATTTATTATGAGAGAAGGAATATTATTAATATATTATGAGAATAATATAAAGAGTAATAATATTATTATTTGATTAATATAAGTCATAAATTAATTAAGAATTAATTTGGTGACTTAAAGAGATTAATTGAATAAAGGGGCATAAACTGTCAATTGTAAGATAGTTGTACTTTGGGCTGTAAATCCCTTATGGATAATGGTGGACGGTTTTAAGGACTTTGGATAGCCCTTGAAAATCGTCCAAAGGCTTATCATGAAGGGGATTAGATTGCTTAGGGCTTAAGTTATCCAATTAGGGTTTAAGGGTGAAACCCTAGGAGCCTTACAAGTATAACTAGACCCTAGGGGTCAAGGGAAATCGGCACTTGTGCTTTAGAAAGAAACCCTGGACAAATTTCACTTCCCTATCCTCTCTCTTAAATAATCATTTTGCTAGTTGGTGTTTGTAAGCCATTAGAGGAGTGACAATTGTGACTCTAAAGCTCCAAGGACAAGAAGATCAAGCAAGTGATTCAAGGTATACTTCTAATTCTGATTTCATATTGTTATTATAGTCTATTAGCCATTAGAAGTCTTGGATTGAATGCATGTTCAAGTAGAAAAACCTAGATCCAAGCATTAGGGTTTGCATGTGCACATAGGAATGTTCATATGGCTAAAACCCATCATGTATATCAGAGTTAGAACCAGAAGGTTCAATGAGCTAGGACCAGAGGGTCCACAAAGTTAGGGCCTAGGGGGCCACATAGTTATAGCCTTGAGTGGCTAGTATGTGTTATGTGTGGTATTTTGGGGAACTCACTAAGCTTCGTGCTTACAATGTTTTGTGTTATGCGTTTCAGGTACTAGTGAGGATCGCGGGAAGGCGTCGACATGATCAGTACACACACACGGAGTTGTATATATGTTATGATCTTGGGATTTTGACTTATGTTTGGATATATGAAACAATGAGTTTTCTAATATTGTGAAATAAAGTGTTTTTAAAATGTGAATTTTTTTTTTGAAAATTTACGACATTACAAGTTAGTATCCTGCATCTCTGGATGTGCAAGGCAATAGGGGTTTATTCGGCCAAGTAGTTCACCATGGGGAACGCCTATCCTTTTTGTCAAGAAAAAGGATGGTTCACACCGGATGTGCATTGATTACCGGGAGTTGAACAAGCTGACGGTCAAGAACCGTTACCCTTTATCGATGATCGACTATCTGTTCGATCAGTTGTAGAGAGCGTCTTGGTTTTCCAAGATTGATTTGAGGTCTGGATATCATCAGGTGAGGGTGCGTGATGAGGACATCCAGAAGACAACATTCTGGACTCGTTACGGGCACTACGAGTTCGTAGTGATGCCTTTTGGGCTCACCAATGCACCGGCGGCATACATGGATCTCATGAACAGAGTGTTCAGGCCGATGTTGGATCGTTTGGTGATCGTGTTCATCGATGATATATTAGTGTATTCGAGGTCCAGAGAGCAACATGAGGAGCATTTGAGGGAGATCTTCGGAGTTCTGAGATCGGAGAGGCTTTATGCCAAATTCTCCAAGTGTGATTTCTGGTTACAAGAGGTCCAGTTCTTGGGGCACCTCGTTAACCAGAATAGGATATTGGTCGATCCGGCCAAGATTGAGGCAGTGATCAGTTGGGAGGTGCCGAGATCACCCACCGAGATCAGGAGTTTCTTAGGGATGGCTGGCTATTATCGGAGATTTATTAGGGATTTCTCCAAGATCGCTGTGCCTTTTACCAGGTTGACCCGGAAGGGTGTTGCTTTTTCATGGGGCCCAGAGCAGCAGGCCTCCTTCGAGAGACTTCGCCAGAGACTATGCGAAGCCCCGGTGTTAGCCCTTCCGAAAGGGATAGAGGACTTTGTGGTGTATTGTGACACGTCAATATCGGGGCTGGGAGCGGTGCTGATGCAGAGAGGGCATGTGATAGCATACGCATCGAGGCAGCTGAAGCCTCATGAGGCAAGGTATCCCACCCACGATCTGGAGCTGGGGACAGTAGTGTTCGCCCTCAAGATTTGGCGTCACTATATGTATGGGGTTCGGTGTACCATATACACAGACCACAAGAGCTTGAGGTATTTGATGGATCAGCCCAACCTGAACATGCGCCAGAGGAGATGGTTGGATGTGGTGAAGGATTACTATTGTGAGATCCTATACCACCCAGGCAAGGCTAACGTTGTAGCCGATGCCTTGAGTCCTAGGTTGGAAGGCGCCCCGATACGAGACGTTTGTACGAGACAAACAGTGATGACTCCGGTGTTGGACACCATTCGAGGGGCCCAGGCTAAGGTCTTGAGACCGAAGAACCTAAAGAGAGAGCGGGATATCGAACAAGTATCGGAGCTCGTCACTGATAGCCGAGGGCTTATGACCTTCCAGGGACGGGTTTAGGTGCCATTTGTGGGCGGGGCACGTACCATCCTGATGGAGGAGGCACACCGATCGAGGTTTTTAATTCGTCCTGGGGCCACTAAGATGTATTTAGACCTGAAGAGAGAGTATTGGTGGCCCTGCATGAAGAGGGATGTCGCATGGGTCGTAGAGAGTTGTTTGACCTGTCGCACGGTTAAGGCCGAGCACCAGCGTCCGCATGGTAAGTTGCAGCCTTTGGAGATTCCCAAATGGAAGTGGGAACAGATTACCATGGACTTTATCACCAAATTGCCAAGGACTGCGAGACCTGCCAACGCAATTTGGGTGATCGTGGACTGGTTGACAAAGAGCGCCCATTTTCTTGCTATGAGTGAGAGTTCTTCCGCTGAGAGGCTGGCAGAGTTGAACGTGAGAGAAGTGGTATCGCGACATGGAGTACCGATCTCATTCGTATCAGATCGAGATGTGTGTTTCACTTCGAGGTTCTGGAAGAAATTTCATGAGGAGTTGGGTATGAGGCTGCATTTTTGCACCGCATACCACCCACAGACCGACGGGCAGAGCGAGCGGACGATTCAGACCCTCGAGGACATGCTTCGGGCATGTGTATTGGACTTTGGAGGGAGTTTGGACACATATTTACCTTTGGCTGAGTTTTCCTATAACAACAGCCATCATTCGAGCATTGGTATGCCACCCTTTGAACTGTTGTATGGGAGGAGGTGTCGGACTCCCATTTGATGGGGTGAGTTCGGGCAGCGTGTGATGGGTAGTACAGAGATAGTACTTTAGACGACTGAGTAGATACAGGAGCTCAAGCAGAGGTTACTGATGGCTCAGAGTCGTCAGAAGAGCTACGCAGACAGGCGTCGCTCGGAGCTCGAGTTTCAACTTGGTGACTTCGTGCTCCTGAAGGTATCTCCTTGGAAAGGAGTGATCCGATTCAGGAAGAGAGGCAAGTTGGGGCCTCGGTATATTGGTCCTTTCAGGGTTACCGCCAGGGTGGGCAGAGTAGCGTATCGTTTGGACCTACCTGCGGAGTTGAGTCAGATTCATGATACCTTCCGCATGTCTTAGTTGAGGAAGTGTATCGCCGATGAGTCGGCAGTGGTTCTATTAGAGGACATTCAGGTGGATGCGAGCCTGAACTATGTTGAGAGGCCGATCACGATTCGGGATAGGAGGATCAAGGTTTTGAGAAACAAGGAGGTGTGATTGGTTCAGGTCTAGTGGCAACATCGGAAGGGGTCGGAACTGACTTAGGAGCCGGAGTTAGAGATGCGTGAGCAGTATCCAGAGTTATTTCTTTAAGTATGTAAGGTGACTCGACGAGTTGGTGATTAGACTCGTCGAGTCTGGTTGCGACTGGATGACGTGGTTAATGAGGGGACTCAACGAGTCAGGGGAGTGACTCACCGAGTCAGAGCTGACGAATGAAACCCTAATTTCTAGGATTTGGGACCTATTTAAAGGCCCTTATGGTCTAAATTTGCGGCTACCAGTCGATAGAGAGAAACCCTAGAGTGCTTGAGCTTTTTGAGAGAGAAAGGAAGCCCTTCTAGACCTTTGTGGTGGTGTTTAGCAAAAAGAAGGGGGTCCTAGCCAAGAGGAAGCAAAGGAGGTTGCTATTCTATGGATTTGAAGCTAAGATCATCGCATTTGAGGTATTAATTCGGCTCTTCTTCTAGTTTATGAATAATATATGGATTTAGGGTTTCTTATGCCCTTTGCTAGGTTGATTTGATGTCCAAATAGTCCCTTTCTGGTGATGAGGCTTTGGATCTGGATCCATAGAGGTCCAGAGAGCCTTACTCATCAAGCTTTATGAAGAACAATGGAGGTTATGACCATGGGTTAAGGTATTTTGGGCTAAATCATCATATATGGTCATATAGATGTTGCATGTGCATCAAGATAGAGACTTTACGTGATTATTGAATTTGGGAAGATTAGATCTAAGGATTAGACAAATAGATCTGGCCTTAGAAGGTTGTTTGAGGTTGTGCATGAAATGAACTCGCCGAGTCCATGAGCAGACTCGACGAGTCGGAGCGGGTTATCCCGAGACTCAGATTAGTGGATGACTCGTTGAGTTGGGTGAGTAACTCTGTGAGTCAGAAAAGATTCAAAGGACTCGAGTTCATGTATGGACTCGACGAGTCTATGCAAGACTCGACGAGTCGGGGCAAAGGTTGATCGTTGACTAACGTTGCCCAGGGTTGACTAATAGTGTTAGTCAAAATAAGCCAGGAAAGTATTAATTAGAGATGTATTTATGATATAGGAGGACGATAGGTCGGGGAATCGAGCACGAGTGATTATCCGACATCCAGCGAGGTGAGTCTTCTCACTATACTTTACCTTGAGTGGTAGTTAGAGTTATGTGACAGAGTTATTGTATGCTATTTATGTGATGTGTTGCACTGCATTATTTCTATGTGATTTACGATGTGTGTATATCAGTGTATATCAGAGTTAGAACTAGAAGGTTCACAAAGCTAGGACAAGAGTGTCCATAGAGTTACAGCCCAGGGGCCTACATAGTTATAGCCTCGAGTGGCTAGTATGTGTTATGTGTGGTATTTTGGGGAACTCACTAAGCTTCGTGCTTACAGTGTTTTGTGTTATGCGTTTCAGGTACTAGTGAGGATCGCGGGAACGCGTCGGCATGATCAGTACACACACAGAGTTGTATATATGTTATGATCTTGGGATTTTGACTTATGTTTGGATATATGAAACAATGAGTTTTATAATATTGTGAAATAAAGTGTTTTTAAAATGTGAAAATTTGTTTGAAATTTTACGACGTTACAAGTTAGTATCCTGTATCTCTGGAGGTGCAAGGCGATATGGGTTTATTCGGCCAAGTAGTTCGCCGTGGGGAGCGCATATCCTTTTTGTCAAGAAAAAGGATGGTTCACACCAGATGTGCATTGATTACCGGGAGTTGAAAAGGCTGACGGTCAAGAACCGTTACCCTTTATCGATGATCGACTATTTGTTCGATCAGTTGTAGTGAGCGTCTTGGTTTTCCAAGATTGATTTGAGGTTTGCATATCATCAGGTGAGGGTGTGTGATGAGGACATCCAGAAGACAACATTCTGGACTCGTTACGGGCACTACGAGTTCGTAGTGATGCCTTTTGGGCTCATCAATGCACCGGTGGCATACATGGATCTCATGAACAGAGTGTGCAGGTCGATGTTGGATAGTTTGGTGATCGTGTTCATCGATGATATATTAGTGTATTCGAGATCCAGAGAGCAACATGAGGAGCATTTGAGGGAGATCCTCGGAGTTCTGAGATCGGAGAGGCTTTATGCCAAATTCTCCAAGTGTGATTTCTGGTTACGAGAGGTCCAGTTCTTGGGGCACCTCGTTAACCAGAATGGGATATTGGTTGATCCGGCCAAGATTGAGGCAGTGATGAGTTGGGAGGTGCCGAGATCACCCACCGAGATCAGGAGTTTCTTAGGGTTGGCTGGCTATTGTCGGAGATTTATCAGGGATTTCTCCAAGATTTATTAGGGTGTTGCTTTTTCATGGGGCCCAGAGTAGCATGCCTCCTTCGAGAGACTTCGCCAGAGACTATGCGAAGCCCCGGTGTTAGCCCTTCCGAAAGGGATGGAGGACTTTGTGGTGTATTGTGACGCGTCAATATCGGGGCTGGGAGCGGTGCTGATGCAGAGAAGGCATGTGATAGCATACGCATCGAGGCAGCTGAAGCCTCATGAGGCAAGGTATACCACCCACGATCTGGAGCTGGGGACAGTAGTGTTCGCCCTCATGATCTGGCGTCACTATATATATGGGGTTCGGTGTACCATATACACGAACCATAAGAGCTTGAAGTATTTGATGGATCAGCCCAACCTGAACATGCGCCAGAGGAGATGGTTGGATGTGGTGAAGGATTATGATTGTGAGATCCTATACCACCCGGGAAAGGCTAACGTCGTAGTCGATGCCTTGAGTCGTAGGGTGGAGGGTGCCCTGATACGAGACGTTTGTATGAAACTAACAGTGATGACTCCGGTGTTGGACACCATTCGAGGGGACCAGGCTGAGGTCGTGAGACCGGAGAACTGCAAGAGAGAGCAAGTTATCGAACAAGTATTGGAGCTCGTGATCGATAGCCGAGGGCTTATGACCTTCCAGGGACGGATTTAGGTGCCATTTATGGGCGGGGCACGTACCATCCTGATGGAGGAGGCACACCGATCGAGGTTTTCACTTCATCCCGGGACCACTAAGATGTATTTAGACCTGAAGAGAGAGTATTGGTGGCCCTGTATGAAGAGGGATGTCGCATGGTTTGTAGAGAGCTATTTGACCTGCCGCACGGTTAAGGCCGAGCACCAGCATCCGCATGGTAAGTTGCAGCCTTTGGGGATTCCCGAATCGAAGTGGGAACAGATTACCATGGACTTTATCACCAAATTTCCAAGGACTGTGAGAGCTATCGATGCAATTTGGGTGATCGTGGACAGGTTGACAAAGAGCGCACATTTTCTTGCCATGAGTGAGAGTTCTTCCGCTGAGAGGCTGGCAGAGTTGTACGTGAGAGAAGTGGTATCGCGGCATGGAGTACCAATCTCGATCGTCTCAGATCGAGATGTGCATTTCACTTCGAGGTTCTGGAAGAAATTTCATGAAGAGTTGGGTACGAGGCTACATTTTAGCACCGCATACCACCCACAGACCGACGGGCAAAGCGAGCGGACGATTCAGACCATCGAGGACATGCTTCGGGCATGTGTACTGGACTTCGGATGGAGTTTGGACACATATTTACCTTTGGCTGAGTTTTCCTATAACAGCCATCATTCGAGCATTGGTATGCCACCCTTTGAGCTGTTATATTGGAGGAGGTGTCAGACTCCCATTTGATGGGGTGAGTTCGGGCAGCATGTGATGGATAGTACATAGATAGTACTCCAGACGACTGAGCATATACAACAGGTCAGGCAGAGGTTACTGACGGCTCAGAGTCGTCAGAAGAGCTACGTAGACAGGCGTCGGTCGGAGCTCGAGTTTCAAGTTGGTGACTTCATGCTCCTGAAGGTATCTCCTTGGAAATGAGTGATCCGATTCAGGAAAAGAGGCAAGTTGGGGCCTGGGTATATTGGTCCTTTCCAGGTTACCGCTAGGGTGAGCACGGTAGCGTATCGTTACTCTGAGTCAGATTCATGATACCTTCCACGTGTCTTAGTTGAGGAAGTGTATCGCCGATGAGTCGGCAGTGGTTCTATTAGAGGACATTCAGGTGGATGCGAGCCTGAACTATGTTGAGAGGCCGATCGAGAATCGGGATAGGATGATCAAGGTTTTGAGAAACCAGGAGGTGTGAATGGTTCAGGTCCAGTGGCAACATCGGAAGGGGTCCGAGCTGACTTAGGAGCCGGAGTTAGAGATGCGTGAGCACTATCCAGAGTTATTTGCTGAGAGAGACTTCGAGGGAGAAGTCTAATTCTAGTGGGGGAGAATTGTAACACCCAGTTTCCCAGGTATATTGATTTATGTTGTATTTCTTTAATTATGTAAGGTGACTCGACGAGTTGGTGATTAGACTCGTCGAGTCTGGTTGCGACTGGATGACGTGGTTAATGAGGGAACTCGACGAGTCAGGGGAGCGACTCGCCGAGTCAGAGCTGACGAATGAAACCCTAATTTCTCGGATTTGGGACCTATTCAAAGGCCCTTATGGCCTTCATTTGCGGCTACCAGTCGATAGAGAGAAACCCTAGAGTGCTTGAGCGTTTTGAGAGAGAAAGGAAGCCCTTCTTGACCTTTGTGGTGTCGTTTAGCAAGAAGAAGGAGGTCATAGACAAGAGGAAGCAAAGGAGGTTGCTATTCTGTGGATTTGAAGCTAAGATCATCGCATTTGAGGTATTAATTCGGCTCTTCTTCTGTTTTATGAAGAATATATGGATTTAGGGTTTCTTGTGCCCTTTGCTAGGTTGATTTGATATCCAAATAGTCCCTTTCTGAGGATGAGGCTTTGGATGTGGATCCATAGAGGTCCAGAGAGCCTTACTCATCAAGCTTTATGAAGAACAATGGAGGTTATGACCTTGGGTTAAGGTATTTGGGGCTAAATAATCATATATGGTCATATAGATGTTGCATGTGCATCAAGATAGAGACTTTACGTGATTAGTGAATTTGGGAAGGTTAGATCTAAGGATTAGAGGAATAGATCTGGCCTCAGAAGGTTGTTTGAGATTATGCATGAAATGAACTCACCAAGTCCATGAGCAGACTCGATGAGTAGGAGCGGGTTGTCCTGAGACTCAGATCAGTGGATGACTCGCCGTGTTGGGTGAGTAACTCGATGAGTCAGAAAGGATTCAAAGGACTCGAGTTCATGTATGGACTCGACGAGTCTATGCAAGACTCGACGAGTCGGGTAAAAGGTTGACTGTTGACCAGCGTTGACCAGGGTTGACTAGTGTTGACTTAATAGTGTTAGTCAAACTAAGCCAGGAAAGTACTAATTAGAGATGTATTTATGATATAGGAGGACGATAGGTCAGGGAATCAAGCACGAGTGATTATCCGACATCCAGCAAGTTGAGTCTTCTCACTATACTTTACCTTGAGTGGTAATTAGAGTTATGTGATAGAGTTATTGTATGCTATTTATGTGATGTGTTGAACTGCATTATTTCTATGTGATTTATGATGTGTGTATATCAGTGTATATCAGAGTTAGAACCAGAAGGTTCACAGAGCTAGGACAAGAGGGTCCACAGAGTTACGGCCCAGGGGCCTACATAATTATAGCCTCGAGTGGCTAGTATGTGTTATGTGTGGTATTTTGGGGAACTCACTAAGCTTCGTGCTTACAGTGTTTTGTGTTATGCGTTTCAGGTACTAGTGAGGATCGCAGGAAGACGTCGGCATGATCAGTACACACACACTCGGAGTTTTTTATATGTTATGATCTTGGGATTTTGACTTATGTTTGTATATATGAAACAATGAGTTTTATAATATTGTGAAATTTAAGAGTTTTTAAAATGTGAATATTTGTTTGAAATTTTACGACGTTGCATTATATATTATGTATATATGTATAGATATAAAAGTTCTTACATCATTTCAACACCTTTGAGTAGCAAAGGTGTACAAACATACTCAATCATTCAAAATGATTGGTTTTGGACATAAGAACTTTCCCTATGTGCGCATACAAACCTATAGCTTGGATCTAGGTTTCTCTAATTGAACATGCGATATATCCAAGACTTTCATGGCTAGAACTAACTACAAAATCATATGAAAACAGATCTAGAATTATACCTTGAGTTACTTGCTTGAAACCTTCTTCTTCTTGGAGCTTAGAGTCACAAATGTCACTCCTCTAATGGCTTACAAACACCAACTAGCAAGAAGATGATTTGAGAGAGATGAGGAAGAGGAAAATCGGCTCTAGGGTTACTCCAATAACAAGGGTGCCGATTTCCACAACCCTAAGGGTCTATTTATACTTGTGAGCTTCTAGGGTTTCACCTTAAAACTTTAATTGGATAACTTAGCCTCAAAGCAATCCAATTTCCCTTCTTGATAGGCCTTGGATGATTTCTAGGTGGTCCGCATCCCTAAAATCGTCCAACCCATATCCATTAGGGTTATCAGCTCAAAACACAACTTTCACACATTTGACAGTTTATGCCCCTTTATTCAATTAATCTCTTTAAGTCACCAAATTAATTCCTAATTAATTTATGACTTATATTAATCAAATAATATTATTATTCCTTTAACATATTATTCTTATAATACATTAATAATAATATCTCTTCTCTCTAAATCACCTTGTCAAGTTGCTATGGTGAAGGCAACCCAAAAGGAGCATGCATAATCAGGTTAAGTACTTACCAAATATAGTTACAGCCTTAGACACTAATCCAACAGTCTCCCACTTGGATAAGTCTAGTAACTATAAATGTAAACACAATCCAATTAGCAATCGTAGCTCTTGAAGATGTTGTCAACTCTGATCTTATCAGTAACATGTCCTTTAGATAAGGGATCGTATAGTCCTCTGTTTTGATATCGTGCAGACGATTATCATACTTGTCGTCCAGCAACTATTCTCTCGATCTCAGATTTATTCAACATAGAACTTAATTGAACACATCAATTTATTCTTAACCGGGCCCGGCACATAAGTCAAATCAAATCATCGAGCGGTCGTGATATCACTTTTACCCTCTTAGGATAAAAGTAACAGATAAACTACCACTTATATGCATTTACTTACCGCCTAATCAAATATACACAACAATGCGTTTTATGACATCAATTTACTGATGCGGTTTCGCATTATCAATGTACAACCAATTAGTAAATAATAAACCATATATCTAGGTTTTAAGACCATATGATATTATCGTCTTACGATCACTCCAAAGTAACTCCAGCAAGTGCGGGTTTATTCCAATGCTCAAAACTTGTTCATATGCACTCATGAACGTTGCAGCAAACCTTTGGTATGTCTAATACCATTTAGACAATCTACACACCAATTCATGACAATCTTCATTCATACCTACTTCCAACATATGAACGTTTGTGGACAGTTCAAATAATTCGATTATTCTCAATAACCTCAATTATTTTGGAAGTCAAAACATGCAAAGTGAAACAATAGGTAAACAATTAACATAAGACAGTAACTTTATTTATAAACAATACTCTTTTATTTAATCATCAAATGTCAATTACATTTATCTATTACATGTTTCTAAAACTATCTAATCTAAACTAACATCATCCTTCAGCCCAATACTCCTAGCATGCTGCAAATGCTTAACCCTACTCAGTCCCTTCGTAAGCAGATGCGCTGGGTTATCTTCTGATGATATCCTCTTAACCTTGAGGTGTCCTTCTTCTACTCGATGTCTAATAAAGTGATATTTTTTGTCGATATGTCGAGATCTACCATGATCCCTCGGTTCCTTGGTCAAGGCAACCGCTCCTTCATTATCACAGAAAATTTCCATGGGCTCCTTTATAGCAGGCACAACTCCAAGATCACCAATGAAGTTCTTCAACCATATTGCCTCTTTAGACGCTTCGCTCGCTGCAATGTATTCTGATTCACACGTTGAATTAGCTATAGTTTCCTGTTTGAAACTTTTCCAAGTCACTACTCCTCCATTAAGGGTAAAGACCCATCCCGACTGCGAACGATAGTTGTCCCTGTCGGTTTGGAAACTGGCGTTACTTTACCCTTGCACCTTTAAGTCATCACTCCCTACGAGGACTAGAAACCATTCCTTGGTCCTCCGAAGGTACTTAAGGATATTCTTGACCGCAATCCAATGTGCTCTTCCAGGATTCCCTTGATATCTACTGACCATGCTCAAAGAAAAGGCCACATCAGGTCGAGTACAACTCATAGCATACATGATTGAGCCAACTGTGGAAGCATAAGGTACTCGGGTCATCTCAGCTATCTTGGCTTCGGTACTCGGACTTTGAGTTTTACTCAACTTGGTATTACTCTGTATCGATAGTTCTCCCTTCTTCGAGTTTCCCATACTAAAACGTTTTAGAACCTTATCTAAGTAAGTATTCTAACTAAGTCCTATTAGTCTCTTACTTCTTTCTCTCACTATCCTTATTCCCAAAATATAGGAAGCCTCTCCGAGGTCCTTCATAGCGAAACACTTCCCGAGCCAGGACTTAACTTCCTGCGGAGTCGGGATGTCATTTCCTATGAGTAGTATGTCTTCGACATACAAAACGAGGAAGCTAAATATACTCCCACTGGCTTTGACATATACACATGATTCATCTTCGCTTCATACAAATCCAAACTCTTTGACTTTCTCATCAAAGCAAAGATTCCATTTGCGAGATGCTTGCTTAAGTCCATAAATAGACTTCTCAAGCTTGCACACTCTATTTGGATGCTTCGGATCGACAAAACCCTCTGGCTGAGCCATGTAAACATCCTCAGCCAACTTCCCATTACGGAAAGCGGTCTTGACATCCATTTGCCATATCTCATAATCATGAAATGCGGCAACAGCTAGCATCACCCTAATAGATTTTATCTTCGCAGCTGGTGAGAAGGTCTCATCATAGTCAACTCCGGGAGTTTGAGTAAAGTCCTTCGCCACCGATCTCGCCTTATATGTGTGCACATTCCCATCCACGTCGGTCTTCTTCTTGAACATCCATCTGCACCCAACCGTCTTACGTCCAGGCACATTCTCAACCAAATTCCAAACTTGGTTGTCATACATGGACTGAATCTCGCTGTCCATCGCCTCTTTCCATTTTATAGACTCCGGGCTTGCCATGGCTTCCTTATAACAATTAGGTTCATCTAGATTTATTAGTGTACTATCACTAATATACGTGTCCTCTTCGACAGTAATATGAAAAACCACACAACTGGGGTTGAACTCTAACGTTTTCGGAACGTCTAAGAGGTAATGACTCGTCAATTGGTTCAACCGGAGTTTCCTCCTCAAGTTGAGCGCCAGCGGTAGAGGTTCCTTTATTACTCGACTCTTGAATCTCTTCAAGATCGATCTGCCTCCACTGTCTCCTTGGCCTCTGAGTTCTCTCTCTCGGAAAACCCCTCTCCTCGCAACGAAGACAACATTGTCACTCGGTCTATAGAAGAGATATCCAAAGGATTTCTGCGGGTAGCCGATGAAAATACATCGCTCACTTCGAGGTTCGAGCTTGTCATGAGTTTCTCGTCTTACGAAAACTTCACAACCCCAAACGTTGATATGTGCCAATGAGGAAGCTTTCCCTGTCCACATCTCGTGAGGTGTTTTGGCAACCTTCTTTGTAGGGACTCGGTTAAGGATATAGGCGGCAGTCTCTAAGGCATACCCCCAAAATGAGATAGGTAGTGAAGCACGACTCATCATTGAATGAACCATGTCTAACAAGGTTAGATTGCACCTTTATGCTATAGCATTCAATTGCGGTGTCCTAGGTGGCGTCAATTGCGAAACTATTCCACATTCCTTGAGATAGTTGTGGAATTCAAGACTTAGGTACTCTCCCCCTCGATTGGATCGAAGCATCTTGATCTTCCTGCCCAATTGATTCTCCACTTCATTCTTGAACTCTTTGAACTTTTCAAAAGTTTCAGACTTGTGCTTGATTAA